>NC_048306.1:54989507-55331872 GCF_013100865.1 Trachemys scripta elegans | reverse complement strand
CCCTGCCCTGAGCCCCCTGCTGCACCCCACACCCCAACCCCCTGCCCTGAGCCCCCTGCTGCATCCCACACCCCTTCTGCACCCTGAGCCCCCTGCCTGCACCCCAATCCCCGGCTGCACCTCAACTCCCTGTCCTGAGCCCCCGCCACACCCCTCATGCACCCTCTGGGGGCAGGGAGCGGACGGAATTGGGGTGCAGGCAGGGGGCTCAGGGTGCAGAAGGGGTGTGGGATGCAGCAGGGGGCTCAGGGCAGGGGGTTGGGGTGTGGGGTGCAGCAGGGGGCTCAGGGCAGGGAGTTGGGGTGCAGGAGGGGTGTGGGATGCATCAGGGGGCTCAGGGCAGGGGGTTGAGATTCAGGCAGGGGGCTCAGGACAGGGAGTTGGGGTGCAGCAGGGGGTTGGGGTTCAGGCAGGGGGCTCAGGGCAGGGAGTTGGGGTGCAGCAGGGGGTTGGGTTGAAGGCAGTGGGCTCAGGGCAGGGGATAGGGGTGCAGAAGGGGTGTGGGATGCAGGCAGGGGGCTCAGGGCAGGGAGTTGGGGGACGGGGTGCAGGAGGGCTTTGGGCTCCAGGGTGGCAGCAGTGCACACCGGGGCCAGGGCAGGCTGCCGGCCCCGGCCCCACTCCATTCTGGGAAGTAGCTGGAACCATGTTCCTGCGGCCCCTGCGGGAGGGGGACGCAGAGCTCCTCATGCTGCTTGCCGCGCCTGCAGGTATCTCCCCCGAAGCTCCCATTGGCTGTGGTTCCCTGTTCCCGGTCAATGGGAGCTGCACAGGGGGGCGGTGCCTGGAAGCCAGGGCAACACACAGCCCTCTGCTTTTTCTCCCCCTCCTTCCTCCTCCACCCCTCCCACCCCCCCAGCCGCAGGGACGTGATGCCAGCTGCTTCAGGGAGCGGCACGGGGCTCGAGGGGGGCAATCCTGCCGCTGTAGTTTGCCCACCCCTGCCCTGGAGGTAGGCCGGGGGGGCAGGCGCGGGCCACTTGGCAGGCCGCAGGAAATAGCCCCACAGGTCGCGTGTTTGAGACCTCTGGGTTAGAAAAAGAGTTGGTCTGGGTGCAGGTGGGAGCCAAGGGACAGAGGAAATAATGCTTGGCCCTGCACAAGAATTGGCCCAGGTCGAGAGAGCGGAAACTCAGCAGGGTACAGTGGGGACACACACAGATCCTCAGGTGCAGCAGGATACAGCAGGGACCCAGACTGAATCCCAGGCACAGGAGAATAAAGTGAGGAACCAGACAGAGCCTTGGGGTCAGGAGAGTCCCATACTCAGCAGAGTACAGAGGGGACCCAAACGGAACCCTGGGTTCATCAGGATACTGTAAGGACCCAAACAGAATCCCAAACTCAGTGGGGTACTGTAGAGATCCTAACAGAGTCCTGAGCTCAGCAACATACACCAGGGACCCAGACAAAATCCCAAATTCAGTAGGGTACCGTGGGAACCCAGGCTGCACTACCTGTTGAACAAGCTAGCATGGGATCCCTCCAACACGGAGAAGCCCAAGAAGGGGGCTGGAGTAGGAAGCAGGATACCAGGGCGGGGAGAACCGGAATTGGACTCAGTATTCCAGCAGTAGTTACACCAATACTAAATAACCGGTAAAATAGCCTCTCTACTCATACTCGAGATTCCCCCATTTATGTATCCCAGGATTGCATTAGCTCCTTTGGCCACAGCATCACACTGGGAGCTCATGTTCAGCTGATTGTCCACCACAACCCCCAAATCTTTTTCAGAGTCACTGCTTCCCAGGATAGAATGCCACATCCTGTAAGTATGGCCTACATTCTTTGTTCTAGGTTTACATTTAGCTGTATTAAAACACATGTTGTTTGCTTGTGCCCAGTTTACCAAATGATCCAGATCGGTCTGAATCTGTGACCTGTTCTTTTCATTATTTACCACTCCCCTAGTTTTTGTGTCATCTGCAATCTTTATCAGTGATGATTTTGTTTGCTTCCAGTCATTGATAAAATGTTTTAAATGGTATAGGGCCAAGAACCGATCCCTGCAGGACCCCGCTGGAAGCAGACCTACTTGATGACAATTCACCATTTACGGTTACATTTTGAGACCTATCAGTCAGCCAGTTTTTAATCCATTAGTTTGTGTAGCAGGCTCGAGATTTGGTATGCTGACTGAGTATAAATCCAGTCTTCCGTATGTCTGCCTTTCCTTCATTGTGGGAGCCATTTGATTCATGTTCTTTTTGCTATGGGTTGGAATTACCACAGATCAGTGTGTGTTAGAGATTATTCACTTCTGATGGGTAATCCAATTCCATCCTGTCAGTTACAAATCTGGTCATAGTAGTGCATGCATTTGTGACCTTCCAGGTTTGACTGTTGCAACTCCTTATAGTGGGAATGAAGCCAAACTGACTAAATAAGCTTAAACTAATACAAAATGCAGCAGCCTATTTGTTGAGTAACACAGATGGCTATAAACATATTGCCTCTGCTCTGCCCTCTGCGTTGGCTCCCCATCACTTACAGAGCCAAATTCAATTTTTGTCATGGTATTCAGAATGATCCATCAGATTGTCCCAAATCTAAGAGATCATCTCTTCTTTCTTGACCATGACTTCCTACAACAGCTACATTCCACCAGAATTATGACCAACAGAAGACAGAACTTTCTTGAGAGTGGGACCCAAATTTTGTAACTCACTTTCAGAGACAGAAAAATGGTCACTAGCCTCACAGCTTTCAAAACTAAATGCAAAACCTATTTACTTGTGTTACCACAATATGTCTTCATGTAATCCTCACACACATGTGGAGGAGACAAGGGATGAGGCAGAAAACATATTCTAGTTTTCAAGCTACTTTTACCGGAAGGGAAAGAGAGAAAAATGTTTGGTAGTTGTAGTTTTTATTTAATTGGGAGGTCCTCAGTCACTACAGTGAAGAGGGAGCATATAGGTACCTAGATAGATTTTTCCTGCTTGGGTTTAGACCACTGTCACTCACGAGGTTCTGGACATATTAGTAGAACATTATGCCACATATTGTGTGCTGCATCCTTCTCCTTTTTGCTGATGGGGTTGTCGATGTTTCCTTTAAGGAAGGCAGGATGCCAGCTGCTTTAAAGCAGTAGTACTGCAACCCTTTCAGGAGCCTGATTTATCTTGCATACCCCCAAGTTTCACCTCACTTAAAAACTACTTGCTTACAAAATCAGACATAAAAATACAAAAGTGTCACAGCACACTGTTACTGAAAAACTGCTTACTTTCTCATTTTTTACCACATAATTATAAAATAAATTGATTGGAATATAAATATTGTACTTACATTCCAGTATGTAGTATACAGAGCAGTAAAAACAAGTCATTGTCTGAATGAAATTTTAATTTGTACTGACTTCTTTAGTGCTTTTTATGTAGCCTGTTGTAAAACCAGGCAAATATCTAGATTAATTGATGTACCCCCAGAAGATCTCTGCGTACCCCCCCAGGTACATGTACCCCTGGTTGAGAACCACTTCTTTAAAGGACTCACTCTTGGCCTCTGCTCAAAAAGTCATCTTTTCACATTGGGAATCTTGCTAAGCATTAACCCAAATTTAAACTTCCAATTTTGGTTACAAATATGAAAAAGGTTGTGATCATACAACTATGAGTATCTTGACCTTGTCAGTCAGGATTCCTATCTGGGTACAGCACAGAGACTGTATTTATTGTGCTGATCAATGCTCCTCACCTAATGTTGGATAAAGATTTTTGTGCCCAGACTGATATTTGATCTATCAGCTGCCTTCAACACTGTGGATGAGAGTAGTATGGGCAATTGCTTTTCTGCACCGAGAGCCCACATGTGAACTACCACAGAGTTCCGTGCTGTCACCTATCTTATTCAATGGGTGTGCAAGGTCATTAAGAAAGCCATTTAAGAGAGAGGTTTAATATGTTGATAATACATAATTGCTGTTCATCTTGCCCAGCGTAGTGTCCTCCTGGTGACTGGGCCAGACTAGTGAATGCATGAGAGCATCTCAAGATGAAGATCAAAGTATTTCATTTGCATTTGTGAAGCATTCTCAATTGTTTATTGAAACTCATTTCTGAGGTGATTCTTTAGCATTTAGTATCCACTTGGTAAGACTGTGTCTAGACTGTGTTAGGGCTCGTCTATACAAACAGTTCACAGCAAGCAGTGAGACTAGCCGCCATACTGTAACTGTCTGTGTGGACCCAGCTGCCATGCACTAAAGGTTTCTTAGTTCACACTGACCTCCTCCTGTTTCCCCCTCTTTTTCTTTGCCCTTTTTTTTTTTTTTTTTTTTTTTTTAGCTTTTGCCACTGAGTACAATAGATTGAAGTCCAGAGGTTTCCTTCACTTTTTCATTTTTAAAGTTTTCATGTTTCCTTTTGCTACGCTGTAACTTTTCAAAACTTCTCCAACTTCGGAAAAGTTACAAAGTTTTCCTTTTGTTGCTCTGTAACTTTCCAAACTTGAGGAAAATGTTATAGAGTGGAAAAAAGAAAAAAAAACAGAAAAATTAACAAAACTAAATCCTAGACATTATTTATTCTATTGCATTTTGCAGCCAAAAAAGGAAAGGGGAGAAATCTTTTTTTCACTTTTCTTTTTCAATTTGAAAAGTCAGGAAATAGTAGACAAATGTTAATTATAATCTTCAGTCTCTGTACTGAACTCATAAAGTATGTTATGGAAGCTAGGGCTGGAAAACAGTCAGTTATGTCAATATTTAAAAAGGGTAAACAGGATGACCGGAGTAACAAATGACTGGTTAGCCTGATATTAATCACAGGCAAAATCATGGAATGGCTGATACAGTACTCTATCAATAAATAGTTAAAGGTCAGAAACAAATTAATACCAATAAATATGATTTAATGGAAAACAGATGAAGCTGATATTGTTGTTGACAAGATTGCATGTTTGGCTGTTAAAGATAATCATACTGATATAATGTATTATGGCTTCTATAAGATTATACAAACTCACTATGGTCCGTATTCAAAGGATTAAAAAGTCCTTAACTCTTAGATCTCAAAAGTAATTGTAAATGGAGAACCACCATCATCCACAGGGATCTGTTCTCAGCCAAATACTATTTAATATTTTTATCAATGACCTGGAAGAAAATAAAAAGTCATTTAAAGACTGCAGATGATACAAAGATTGGTAGTAAATAATGTTGAAGTCAGGTCACTGATACAGAGTAATGTGGATCACTTGAGAAACTGAATGCAATCAGATAACACGCATTTTAATACATCTAAATACAAGAACATTCATCTGGGAACAAGAATGTAGGTCACAAAGAATAGGGGACTCCACCCTGGAAGCAGTGACTCTGAAAAGGTTTTAGGGGCCATTGTAGCTAGCCAACTGAACATGAGCTCCTAAAGTGATGCAGTGGCCAAAAGGGCTAACACGATACTTGGCTGTGTTAATAGAGAAATGCTGAGTAGGAGCAAGGAGGTGATGCTACCTTGGTATATGTCATTGATGAGACTACTATTGGAATACAGTGTCCAAATCTGGTATCCACACTTTAAAAAGTCTATTGAAAAATTGGAAAAGATTCAGATAATATTTCATAAATAATTTGTGGTCGTGGAGCTCACTCTACTTACCAAAGAGAATGTGAAGAAACACCTTGATCATAGACTACACAGGCAGAAGATACCTAACACTAGAAGGCTCTTTAGCAAAGTGTATCAAGATCCAGTGGCTGGAATATGTTGAGGAAGAGTCAACACGGCTTTTGTGAAGGGAAATCTTGCCTCACCAATGTAGTTACTTGAGAGTGTCAACAAGCATGTTTTTACTGTTTTACTTAGTTAGTCCTGAAAAATAAGTATTAAAAAAGGATAAAACTTGAACCCCACAGCTTAAGTGCACAACTCTTCTTCTAAATCTGTCAGTTCTTTGAGTGATTGCACATGTCCATTCCACTGTAGGTGTGTGCACACCTCATGCGCAGTTGTCAGAGATTTTTCCCTCAGCAGTACTGTCAGGGGGACATTCAAAAAAGGACAGGGGGGCTAGGCTCAGATGTTTGCTTATGGATTCTGCGCTTCACCCTCCCTCAGAACCTTCTGGCTCTGAATAGGTACAAAGCATGTCTGAGTCAGTCAGGAGTGCTCTGCTCACTGTAGCTGAGTCTTCAGGCAAGCCAGCTCACCGGTACTAAAGAAAAGACTTTGTAAGTCCTTGAAGGACTCAGTGTCAGGGCCTTCTAGGTCTGCAGGCAAGGCACCGGGTACTGCAAAGGACACTGAGGGGTACTCAAAGAAGAGGCACCGCCCGGCACATCCTCCTGCAAAGAAGGATTGCTGCCTTCGGCACCTTGGAAGGGCCTGTTGAGACTAATCCCGGTGCTGCAGGGTCAGAAGCCTTTGACAGTACCATCTACACACAAAGCATTTGAGACTGCTCATGAACTACAGAACTCTTGTCAGTAACAGTTTCACCTATGGGACAAGATTCCCACCCAGCCCAGGGAGTGGGCATGTTGGATCCTCCAGCCTGCGTCAGTACTGGTGGCTGCTACTGTGTCTTGGCGGATTCCATCCAGGGGAAAGCCTACAATGGTTTCACCATCGCCTGATTCACAACCGGTCTCCCGGTACTGTCACTGTCAGCTGCACCATTGGCCAGAGAAAGTGGACTTGTCATCCTCTTCACATTCTGAGGTTGGATCTCTTGCCTCCAGGAGCAACCCCAGAAGGGTGTCTACCCAAATGGTTCCAGATCTCAACCTAAGGATCAATGGCAGTGCACAGCTGGTTTCTACCACCATACCAGTGACGCTTCTGGAGTTCTTGGAGCTTCCCCCATGCTCTACAGCATCTAGTAGATACCATCCCTCTCTGCGGGTACCAGAATCATGCAAGGGGAATCAATTACTTGGGACTCTCCTGTGCAAGAATTGGACAAGGGCCACCTCAACAACCGCAGGCCTCTTCCTCTTTGTTGCAAGATGAGGCAGTATTTGCAGAGTCTGCGTTGTCCCCACCAGACAACTTCAGAGCATACAAGGACTTGTTAAAATGAATGGCTGCAGTTCTGGATATCTAGCCCAAGGCAGTGCAAGAAAATCACACAGATTGATGGACATTTTGACCTCTGCTGGACCCTCTAGGGTAGTTCCTATAAAGGAGGCCAACCCAGAGTCTAGAAAGGAGATATTATGTCCCTTCACAGAATTATGAACATTTTTACAATCACCCCCTTTCAGGTTCCCTTGTAGTGTTTGCCGTGAATGAAAAGAAGAAGCAGGGACATCAGGCCTGAACTCCAAAGAGGAAGGAACTCGACCTCTTTGGCAAGAAAATGTATTCCATGGGGAGGGTGAGACAGAGGGTGCTGGGTAAGGAATGCTTAGCCAGCCCCCTGCCACGCCAGCCCCAATTAAGGGGAGATTGGAGCTGGCTGAATAGGCCTGTGCCTGCCTGGCAACTAGCAACAGGTGCCAGCCTAATTAGACAGGGGCTATAAAAGGGCTGGGAGGAAGGAAGCTGGGGGAGGAGGGAGAGAAAGGGAGAGGGGCAGGTGGCTCTGGTCTGCTTGTAAAGCTGGCTGTGAAACAAACCTGTATATAGATAGTAAGGTGGTGGTGGGAAATGGCTACAAATAAAGTGCACTGGTGATTGCATCAACCTGAGGCGTCCCTGACTGGTTTGTGGGGGCAGCAGGGACAGAAGCAAGAGGGGTCCAGCTGCGCCTCGCTACACATGGGGGTTTGTCTGAGACTAAAAGTTAGGATGAGGGCGTGGCGGCCCGGAGATGGAAGTGATCCTGCAATGGCTGGCGAAGCAGCAATAGGAGATGCAAAAGGCGCTGCAAGCTTTCCAGCAATCCCATCAACTAGAGGGGCAGGCCTTACTTTCCTGGCAGGTAGAACAGCAGAAAAGCCTGCAGGACTTTATAAGGGAGCAAGCCAATGTGCAGCAGCAGCTCCTACAGAGACTGGTGCGTTCCACAATGGGGGGTTGGGTGAGTCCCCGGGCGTTGGGATTGAGACTGTGTAAAATGGGCCCCACCGATAACCCAGACACCTTCCTCTGCACCTTTGAGCAGTTAGCAATGGGCGCTGGATGGGATAGGGCAACCTGGGCCCAAGGGCTGGCTCCCTGTCTGGCCGGCAAAGCTCAAGCGGCCTATATGGCCTTGAGTTTATGGGGCGGTGAGGGTGGCCATCCTAGACCAGGTGGGACTATTGGTGGAAAAATACCTCCAGTAGTTTCGGTTGGATGTGGGGGTTGCAGCCCCGGACATTTTCCTGGAAGCTGATGGACGGGCCACTCGGCTGTGATCGGATACACAAACAGTGGGAGAAATTATGGATTGGTCCTAGAACAATTTTTACGGGGCCTCCCCGAGAAAGTGCGAGTCTGGGTCAGGCGACACCATCCGAACACAGTGGAGGCAGTGGTCAAATTAACCGAGGAATGTGTGGAAGCAGACTTTCCCCGGAAGAAGGGTCGGACATGCAGGGACCTGGAATGGGGGGAAAAAAACCAAGAAAACCCCACTAGGAAGGGCCCAGAGAGGACGAAGGAGGATACCAGAGGAGCCCCCAGTCACCCCGGACAACTCGTGTGCTGTCAGTGCTGACGACCGCGACATAAAAAGGGGGATTGCCCGGAAATGGAATGCAGCCTAGATAAGTTTTGCGGCTGGACGAACGTTGGAGGGCAGGGGAAGAGGCAAGGACTGGCCACCATTCTGGTGAGAGTGGGGAGGAAGCCCCAGAGGAGCTTGGTGGACAGGGCCTCAGCCTGCTCGCTCATCCAGAGGGGGCTGGTAAAGCCACACTGGTTTATCCCTGGGGCGAGGATGAAACTCGAGGACGTCCACAGAGATAGGAAGCACTGCCCAATGGCCTATGTGCCCCTGGAAGCCTGGGGCAGGTTTTGCTGGAAAAGGGTCAGGGTAGTGGAGGGGTTACCATACCCGGTGGTATTGGGCACGGACTGGGACCCCTTTCCACAAGGGAAAGGAGGAGGTGGGAGATGACCCACAGTAGGGAAAAAGAGAGGAACCCCGAGGAAGGGAGTGGAGCTCCCTACACTAACCAACCCAAGTAAGGGGGAGGACCAAGGTTCTCGGGGAGGAATGGAGAAGAACCATAGACAACAGAGCCCAAATCAGGAAGAAAAGGAAGTAGAGGAAAGGAGTCCAAAAGAGTGCCCCAAAATGCATCTCCCAGGCAAAGGGACCCCAGTCCCACTGGACAGGTTAGAAGAACCTGAGGCCCTGGGTGTCCTGGGGGAAATTTGGACTGACCCCAATCCCCTGCTGCAGGGAAAGGGGGAGAAGCAGGGAGTTCAAACCTGGGAGTGCAATTGGTGTGGACGACCTGTGGGTGGCAGCGGTGCTGTGGAGCCATCCACCCCCTACACAGTGTACAGTCTGCGGGTGGGGGATGAACAAATGCCGCAAAGACAACCCCGGGGATCGCCCAATGGGAAGCGAGACTCCCCCGAAGTGACCCCAGCGGTAGAGGGAGGAGAGGACAGGGGAGAACAAACCTAGCGGTTACCTAATGGGGGAGGTGTGTAACAGGGTGCTGGGTAAGGAGTGCTTAATCAGCCCCCTGCCATGCCAGCCCCAATTAAGGGGAGTAGATTGGAGCTGGCTGAATAGGCCTGTGCCTGTCTGGCAACCAGCAACAGCTGCCAGCCTAATTAGACAGGGGCTATAAAAAGGCTGGGGAGGGGGAGAAAGGGAGAGGCAGAATGGGGTGGGTGGCCCTGGTCTGCTGCTTGTAAAGCCTGGCTGTGAAACAAACCTGTATATAGATAGTAAGGTGGTGGTGGGAAATGGCTACAAATAAAGTGCACTGGTGATTGTACCAACCTGAAGCATCCCTGATTGGTTTGTAAGGTCATCGGGGCAGAAGGAAGAGGGGCACAGATTCGCCTCTCTACAGAGAAGTTCCCTTTGCTCCTCAATGGACACTTACTTTAGTCACAGATGCATCGGATCTAGTTTGGGGAGCTCACTTAGGCCCTCCTCAGACTCATGGGGTTTGGTTGTTCCAGGATCTCGCTCTCCATATAAATATCAAAGAACTCTGAGCAGTCCTTTTGGCTTCTATGGCATTCCTCCCACAGAGTCTGTCATTACTCACAGACAACACAACATATACATTTTATGTAAACAGGCAGCAGGGAAGCCCATTTGACAAAGTTATGTCAAGAGGCATTCTCATTTTGCAACTTTTGCATAGCCAGGTCCATCAGCCGCAAAGCAGCCTTCCTTCCGGGGGTTCAAAACACCCTGGTAAACCACCTGAGCAGATTGTTTGCAGTCCACTCCCTTCAGCCAGATGTGTCCAACACTATTTTCCAATGGTGGGGTACTCCCTGAGTAGACTTATTTGCAGTGAAAGAAAACAAGAAATGTCATCTTTTTTTGTGGGGGTAACATCTGACAATGACCCCAGGCTATTTTCCTCCTGAATTGGTCAAAAAGCCTGCTGTATGTCTTCCCTCCAGTTCTGTTCCTGCCAAAGGTCTTGTCCAAGATCAAACAAGATGGAGCTCACATCATACTAATAGCCCCAGCATGGCTTCACCAACATTCGTTTTAATCTCTACTAGCAATATCGGTCAAAGCCCCTATGCTGCTCCCAAGAGATGTGGACATGATCTCCCAGGACAACAATCACTTTCTCTATCCCAGTCTACAGGTCTACTTACCTTGCAAAATGGAAGAGATTCTCCATTCGGTCTATACAAAGAGACATCACCCAGCACAAGCTTGGATTCCTCATATCCTAGACTATGTCCTGTTCCTGAAACAACCGGGGCTTTTCAGTAGTCCGTCAAAATTCACTTGAATTGAAGACATCCTTTAAAAATTGGAGGTCAAATGCCAGTGAGGAAAATAGAAAGGAGTATAAATTCTGGCAAGTCAAGTGTAAAAATATAATTAGGCAATCCAAAAAGGAATTTGAAGGGCAACTACCAAAAGACCCAAAAACTAATGCAAAAAGTTTTTTTAAATAATCAGAGGCAGGAAGCCTGAATGTCAGCTTTCCACTCTCTAGTGAATAACAGATCAGTCTATTCTAACTGTTGTCCGTTAGATTTCTAAAGGGTTTAGACGGATTATACCCACAGGTTCACAGCCTTGTTCCATAGTGGAGTTTGAATTTCATTCTAACAAAGTTGATGGCGACTTGTTCCCTATTACATCTATCTATGAAAGTGGCTTTCTTGGTCTCAGTTACCTTGGCCAGGAGAGTAGGAGAGCTGTGTCAGAACCTTCCTACACAGTTTTCTTCAATGATAAAGTCTTCCTATGGCCTCACCTTAAGCTCCTGACTACGTGGATTTCTGGTTTTCACATTAATCAAGAAATTAATTTACCAACCTTTGTCCCAAAGCGTCATTCAAGTAGATGTGAAGAGAAACTGCATTCTCTTGATCTTAGAAGGGCTTTGGACTTTTATCTGGATCAGACTAAACCATTCAGATCAGCTTTGTAGTTATTCATGGCAATTTCAGACAGAATAAAGGGCCACTCAGTGTCTACTCAAAGAATCTCCTTCTGGATTACAGGCTGTATTCATCTATGCTATCATTTGGCGGGTACAGAACCTCCATCTAAAGCGGGGGCTCGTTCAACTAAATCAGAGGCAGCTTCTGCTGGCTTTCTGGCCCAGATGTCCATCCTGTACATTTGTAAGGAGGCAACCTGGTCTTCGATCCACACATTTACTTCCCGCTATGCCATCGCTCCTCAGTCTAAAGATGATGCCAGATATGAACTGGTGGTCCTACAATCCCTGTTCAAGTAGACGCCGAACCTACCTCCATCTCGAACTGTATGTCACCTAAAGTGGAATGGACATGTGCATCACTTTTGAAGAATTAAAAACAGATACCTTACTTTCCATAAATACTGTTGTTCAGGGAGTGTTGCACATGTCCATTCCACCATCCACCCTCCTTCCCCTCTCCATTGGAGTCTCTCCAGGAGGAAGGAACTGAGGAGGGTTGGGGGCAATGGGGCCCTTTATAACTACATGCACTGGCGCAAGGCAGGGGGCACTCATGCTGCCCTGACAGGTACTGCTGAGTGAAAACCCTGTGACAACTGTGCATGAGGTATGCACATACCTACAATGGAATGGACATATGCAACACACATCTTGAAGACCAACAGTTATGGAAAGGTAGGTAACCGTTTTTCCCATCACCCAAATCTATAATTCCATCAGATGTCCCCCAGATCCATCAGTTACCCACACACTTCCCAATGCACCATTTATTCCCAGTGAATCCTCCTTTCTCCAGTCCGTCAAACCTCTTTCTCTCTGGTCCCCAAGTCATTACTTCCTGTTCCTGGACTAGTACGTCTGCAGATTTTTCTACAAAGCAAGCTTGCCTTTCTAGCTCCCCTCTCTGCAGATTATTAGGACCTTGTGATGTTGTTGGACTTTATGCATGTTTATTGATGTTCAACAGAGTTTTCTTTTCATGTTGAATTATCCTGGTACCGAGTTCTAGATAAATACCATGTAGGTTTACTTTGTTGTCTTAAATTTTTGTTTGAAAACTTTTAAAATTCAAATCCAAATTTAAAATTCAAGGAATTGTAACTGGTATCTGTATTTTAAAAATATCTTGGGTGTGATGATAGTATATTCTTATTATTGTTTATTATCAGAGTGGTACCTAGACCCCTTTGCAAAGTGCCAGTTGTGCTAGGTGAAACACAGACAGTGCCTCTCCAGAGAGCTCCTTGTTTTTCTTTTCATTGCCTCTCCATTTTTGCTTGGAGAGCTGTAGGCTTGAATGTGTGTGAAATTATTTGTCACCTCTTTTATTTTGCTTGTCCTGGCAATCTATTATTAATAGATTGGGAATCCGGGCTTAATATATTATTAATAAATAGGGGGAAATACCAAAGAAAACCACCATAATAGCATTTAGCTTCAAAAACAGGAACTACACAAAAATTGGGAAGCTAATTTAAATGGAAATTAAAAGGAACACTCAAATGAGTGAAATGCCTGCAAGCTGCATGGAAATTATTTAAAAACACCACAATAGAGGTTCAAATTAAATATTGCAAATAAAAGAAAAAACAGTAAGAGGACCAGAAAAATTCCACCATCGTTAAGCAGGAGGAAAAGAGGTGTTTAGAGGCAAAAAGACATCCTTTAAAAATTGGAAGTCAAATGCCAGTGAGGAAAATAGAAAGGAGTATAAATTCTGGCAAGTCAAGTGTAAAAATATAATTAGGCAATCCAAAAAGGAATTTGAAGGGCAACTACCAAAAGACCCAAAAACTAATGCAAAAAGTTTTTTTAAATAATCAGAGGCAGGAAGCCTGAATGTTAGCAAACACTAGGAAAGGGATATTTAATAAAACAGAAAAATACCATAATGCAACTATATAGATCCATGGGACATCCACACCTGGAATACTTCATGCAGTTCTGGTCACCCCATCGCAAAAAAATTATATTATAATTGAAAAAAGTATAGAGAAGGGCAACAAAAATTAATAGGGGTGTGGAACAGCTTCCATATGAGGAGACATTAACAAGACTGGGACTGTTCATCTTAGAAAAGAGATGACTGAGGTGGGTATGATAAAGGGCTATAAAATCATGACTGGTGTGGAGAAAGTGAATAAGGAAATGTTATTTACTCCTTCACGTAACACAAGGACCCAGGGGTCACCCAATATAATTAATAGGTAGCAGGGTGTCCCTAAACCTCTCATTGCCAGAAGCAGGGACTTGATGACAGGGGATGGATCACTCACTAATTGCCCTGTTCCATTCATTCCCTCTGAAGTATGTGGCACCAGCCACTATCAGAAGACAGGATACTGATGGACCATTGGTCTGACCCAGTGTGGCCATTCTCATGATCTTATGTTTTTGTGCGCTAATATTTAAAGAATATTATCCCTTTTTAATGTTTATTCAGGAGGACTTGTTGGTATTGAGGAAAACTGTGAAATCCTTTCTGGCTGTCTGCCAGCAGTGCCTATCGAATGTCAACACTCCAGTCAAAGAACAGGTAAAGAATTACAGTCACATGTTCTTTACAAAAGTTTGATCATTTAAGCATAGCAAGAGTCAAGAAGAGGCTTTTATTAGATCAGTCTTGTGATGAAACAATCTTCTGCGTTATTCCTTTTAATAAACCGAACAAACTGTCCATAGAAATATATTCATACAGACTCTTTCTGAGCACAGCATAATGCATCTAGAGCCAAATTCATCCTGCACCATAGACTATGACTTTACATCAGGGATTAATTTGGCATGTAGTGTTTTAGTGGTGTATATATTTAACACTGTTTCACATTATGCTGCCCCAGTAATGCAACAAAATGCAATATCCCACTGGTACATGCTGTGACAGTTCTTCACTTCTGTGTCTGTGCCAATCTGAGAGTGGAGAACTCTGATACTTCTAAAGTTGCAAGCCATTGGCTCTAGTAAGACATGCTGCACGCTTCCCCAACAGGAGAACCAGTGTCTTCCATAGCAGTTCTTTTATTGCCAGTATGGTATAGGAATACCCTGGAGGACACTGAATCAGTGATCTCAGATGTTGTTTTGCAACAGTCTTTCTATTTACAAACAGCCATTTCTTCTTAAGGAAAACTCAATTTTTTTTCAAAATTGATATATCCAGTCAGTGTCTCTTCCTGTTAGCTCCTAACTCAAAAACTCATACTTGGGGAATTTTCTGGTTCTCATAATGTTCACTTCCTTGAGACTCAGGGCTTACTGCTTTTCTTTCCCTGTTTGCCAGGTTGGTTGAAATTCTGTGTGTGCGCATGCATTATGATTGTATGGGTAGGCAGCAGATTTTCATAGTTGAGTGTAATTGCCCATTACTATGTATTAGATATTGGAAGGGTCTCCTCTCAGAATTGGCCTATATATAGATAGATAGATAGATATAAGGGTTCATCAATATTTTGTGAAATCTCATCAAAAGACAATATAAAGTTTGCTTGACAAGATCTATGTTCTATAAAACTATATTGGTTTGCATTAATTTTGTTGCTATCCTTTAATATTTTCCTGAAGGCTTTCCCAGGAACTTGCCCAAGATCAATGTGAGGCTAACCATCCTATCATTACCTAGATTATCCCATTTACCCTTTTTAAATATTTGCACATTATCTCTTTTCCATTTCTCTGAAACTTTCCCAGTGTTCCAGGATTTGTTAAACAGCAACGGCTCTGAGATTTCCTTAGCCAATTCTTCTTAAACTTTTGGGTACAGCTATCCCATTCTGCAGATTTACAATGTTTAACTTTAGTAGCTGCTGTTTAACATTCTGCCTAGTTACTGTTGACATAAAACATGTTTCATTATCACTGTAGGATGTGAATGTCATCCAGCTTCTTTTCAAATTCAGATCAGAAATATTTATTGAACACTTCTCCATTTTCTGCATCAGCATTGACAATTTTACCATCTTTATCTAGTAATAGAGCTGTACCATTGCTAGGATTTCCTGATTATGTTCCTGATATCTTTTTAAAATTCCTTTGTATTGTCCTTAACCCTAGTGGCCATGGAGTTTTTCACTAATATCTTTAGCTTCCCTTATCAAATTGTTTGCATTTCATAACTACTAATTTATAGTCATTGCTGTCAACTTCCCCCTTTTCCATTTGTTTGATTGATAGAATTTTATTACTGCATTCATTCCTCTTCTTATCTAGGATGGCTTTTTACAATAATTTTAAATCAAAAAAGTCTTCTTTTGTAATTGTCAAATTGTGGGCTTTTTGGTGTATCTGATAGTTTTCTTAAACAACTCCAAATTATAATTCATGTTGTTTTGTCTAAATTTCTCCTCCAAGTCAGTTTTGTTCATAATTGTTTTCAACTTTGGAAAATTGGCACTTTTAAAGCACTGATTTTTAGAAGCTCCAAGGACATATCACAAGTGGTAGCATGAATCCTCCACCATATGTCCCCCAGATTGAAAGCCCCCATGATAATTCAGTTTTTCTTTCTACACACTAAAAATAGATGTTTAAAGAGCTGTTCATCCTGTTGTCTAGTCTGATTTGGTGTCTAAAACAGATGTTTAGCTGATTTTATGCTTTATCATTTGGAACTCTAAGCCAGAAGCATTCCAGGTCCTGCAGTTCAGAACTGTGAATTAGTCAAAAGCTGCTATTAGTATCTTTGATGTACAGTGACATTGCCCTCCCTGCTGCATGCTCTATTTTTCCCAATAAGGTGTATCCAGTGATTGTAACATTCCAGTCATGTGACTCATCCCACCAGATTTCTATTTGTGTCAAATTTATTTTAAAAAATGAGTATTTCTAATTCCTGTTGTTTATTTCCCAGGCTTCTAGCATAGCTATGTAGACAGTTAAAGAATTTCTTTTCTTTAGCCCTTGACACCTTGATCCTTTACATTCACGATACCTCGAGTCTGAGTTATGTGTTTTTGTATTTGCATTTTGCTTCCCCCTTAATACTCTTCTCTTTTGTTGCTAGTTGAATGCTCTCCTGAATAATCCATCATCCTTGGTTCCCCATCTACTAAATCCAAACCATACTGTGGTGATTTGGGGAATAAGACTGCACAATTTATGAATTGTGTGTGAGATTATGAATTCTATATATGTATGTTTACCAAGCTGCAAACTCCATTTTGGATATGGGGTTCTTTACCTTTTTGTGGTGTTGTTGCCTCCATGTTGGCCTAGAATTCCAAAAGGTTAACAAAGGAGGTATATTGACTTATGTGGAGACATATTGAACTCTAGACAAAAGACTGGCTCCCACCCAGGAGAACTGGTTTATCAGGGGACCATCGCCTAGCAATGAAGTCAACTGGTAAGAGTCTAGGATCACTTGTTGAAGCTAAATGGAGTCACCTGACAGAGAGACTGCAACGTTATAAAGGGCAAAAGCTGCTCTACTGGGTCTCTCTCTCTCTCTCTGGTTATTTTTATCAGCTTAAGATGAGGGAAGCTGCTGCAAGAGCTGGGCAGAAGGTAAGGGGGGAGAAGGGCTGGCAACCTGAACTCAGATGGTCCCCCAAAGGAAGGGTGAACTAGAGAGAGGGAACTGCATGTAGGGTTTATTATTTTTGTGGGGATCTTTGTATTTCTCAGGTGAGTAAATAAAACACAATGATGTGTTAAATGTCTGCAAAGTGTGAGTTTGTTTTGGGCTACATCTACCACATGGCTCCAAAGAGACTTAAACTGTAACCCAGTAGGCTCACACATTCAGTGGAATTCTGGCAGAGGCTGTGCTTAAGCTGCAGGCAGAATCTGAGGTGTCAGTGCTGGTTCCAGGGGCTGGGCAGCTGGATCCTGTGCTTGCAACTCTCAGATGGGAGTGTTAGAGAATCTTCACTCTGAGTGTGTGCCTAGGGGCCCCAAGACTGGGATAGTGCCTGGACTCTGTTCAGACTCTAGGGATTTAAAACACGTGAGGATCCAGATCCCCGCACAGCCGTCTGCTGGGCTGCCAGCCACGTGAGCTCGACCAGATCTGTGACACACATGTTGTCCTCTCCCCATAAAAGGTGACACAGAGTTCCACATATATAAAATCCTCTACTTTTACCTAGCCACTTACCTAGTCAACAGTTCACTCCAGTATCGTCTGTCTGTCTGATTTTGCTCTGTAACGGGAAGAATCACAGAGAAGAGCACCTGGACTTTCCTCTCCTTCAGCTCCCTTCCGAGATCCCTGCGGTCTTCGAAGATCTGCAAAGTGTCATTTGAAGTTCTCATTCGTACCAATATATAACATAAGCAGGTGGAGCCTTGCCCACTGTCTTCTGGATCGCATCCAATCTTGCTTATCTTGTCTTCACTACAGGAAGACAGCACACCATCCTTTTGTCACTTGCAGAAGGTTCTGTCCCTTCTTCTTAATGTCATGCCTCCATTGAGAATTGTCTGTCTTCTTTGGACAGTCAGAAATCTTCTCCTGGGCATGCTTGGCATCCTTGTCGATTGGGCTGAATGTCCATCCTCAAGTGTAGCCCATGCAGACTCCTGTTTGTTTCCTCTGGCTAAATCTTCAGAAACATATCTGCAGCTGCCATGCTGAGTACCTGATAATGATGGGATATGTTAGATGAGTAGAATGCCTCCTGTTTCTCTTTCCTTGCATGGTCCCAGACTGCCCATCTTCTGCTTCTGGTCATGTTGAATGCTTCCCTTTGCTTTTTCCTCAAGTGGCCATGAACTGCCACTCTAGTTTCTATTCTGTCCTGCTCCCTTACATCCTGTTCCTTTCCTTGCTGGATCTGTAGTAGCGATGCATAATTCAGTTGTCCAAGAACTTTTCTGCCTCTCTGATGCAGTGCAGGCTCTATAATTCTTCAAGAACATGAATCTTTTCTTCCATTTTATCCATTAACTTGCACTTCAGGCACAGGAATTATCTTCTGGCAGGAAGCAGAACATAGCACATCCCATCCATTGCAAGTCACAATAATTTTTCCATTGCTGACCATTTTCTCTGGTGTAGTGTACATGTACACTAGACAGAAAAGTGTCTAACCTCCCGATGACAGAGTGTACTAGACATTCACTACTTGCTGTCAGAGGCCCCATCTCCTTGGCACATCCCACCCTAAGAAGGTGTCCTGCTGGTAGGGAAGAGCAGGGAGTTCACATCTCCAGGGGATGTCTAGAGAAGCCTCCCATGATCAGCTACAGGCAGAACCAGAGTTGGTCCTGTGGTACCTAGAAGGGCCAGGAGTAGGCAGAAGCCAATTAGAGCCCAGCATGTGTGATAAAAAGGGCTGACTGCTTCTACTAGGGATGTATTCTGAGTTAAGCCAGGAAAGGGAAGGAACATTCTCGCTGCACTAACTCAGGTATACCTTGCCCAGTCAGGAGCCTCACCTTGACAACATTGGCCTTGAATCTCTGCGAAGGACTAGAATTTATTTTATGGATTTTAATGCCCAGGTGGCTATTTTGAATTGAGACTTATTATTATTTATGTTGACCCCAGAAGCGGTCTGGTCTGAGAGCTGACCTGGCCAGAGGACTAGTCCACAGAAGCAACAGACCATTGCAGAACCAGAACACAAGGGGGCACTGGAGAGGAAGAGTCCATGCAACTCCTTGTCCTGACACTAAGGGGCACTCTGGTTGTGAGTGCACATTATAAAACTCCCCCTGCAAATTCCCTCCCACTCCACTGTTAGCCGCTCCCCCATTCACCTGCTCAGGTGTTCATTTTGCAGATGGCCTATATGCCTGGTCTAGCTGGTTAACACCATCCCCATGTTAAAGGGAGGGATCAGCTATTCAGAGACACAACAAACAGACCAAATTCTCAGTTAGCTAAGTCCTTATCTCCAAGCACAGCACCCACAGAGGCTACTCACAAACACTCCTTTTAGTCTTCTTCCCTGTTTGCCACATAGAGGGTACATTACAGATGCATTTTTGCTGGTTTAGAGCAGAGGCCTGCTGTAGTCCTTCTCACCAATTCCACTCATCCCCATGATGATCAAAAAGATCCAAGCCCCATCAGTCTTGTCATCTTAGTGGTGCCAACATAGATAAAACAATTCTGGTTTTCAGACTTGCTGGAACAGTCAGTGTATTTTTATTACCATCTTCTAGAATTCCCAGACCTGCTAACAAAACAGAATGGACTGACCCAGGAATCTCTCCATCTAACAGCTTCAGACATGGAACTCTGATGACCAGTGATTTAATTTGCTCTGGGTGGTACAGGGTATACTATTACAGAAAAGGAAACCTACTACCACGAAATTGTATGCACAAACATAGAGCTGATAGCATTTAGTGTGACTCAGCACCAGTCCCTCAGCTCTTTGACTGTCTCTTGGCCCACATGTTCTCTGGGCTTTTGGTCTCTTCAGTCATGTTCCATCTATCAGACATCTTGGCCTGTCATATTCCTTGGGACAGATTCAAATTATCTACTGTCTCTAGATTCATGAAGGATCAATTTAAATGCCACTCACCAGTGGACCTGAAACTAGTCCTCACAAAGCTGTGGGGATATCTTTTCAAACCCCTAAGGAGTACACCTTTTAATACCCACCTCTAAAAACACTTCACTGTGACTATCAGCTGCACCAGAAGAGTGAGTGAGCTTCAGGCATTAATGGCTGTATTTCCCTTCGAGTCAGAGATTTTAAGGCCAGACCTTGACTGTCATCTAGTCTGACCTGTTTCATAACACCGCCATAGTTTTCACACATTGTGTTCCTGCATTTAGCCCAACAACTTGTGATTGAATAAGACCATGCCTTATAGAAATATATCCAGTCTTGATAAAGCTCTAGATGATGGAGAATTCAATACATCCCTTGTTAAGCTGTTTCAGTGATTAATTACCCTCACTGCTAAAATGTGTATCTTATTTCTAGTTTGAAATTTTTGTAATCTTTGAATTCCAGGCTGGATCTTTTGATATCATTGTTTTCTACTTTGAAGAGCCATCTATGATCAGGTATTTTCCCTATGTGTAGGTACTTATATACTGTGATTAAGTCACCTCAGATCGTCTCTTTGGTAAATTAAATAGATTGAGATCCTTTAATCTCTCATTTCAAGGCACATTTTCCAAGCCCCAAATCATTCTTGTGGCTTGTCTCTGAATCTTCTCCAGTGTTTCAACTTCCTTTTTAAAAGTGTGGGCATCAGAACCGAACATAGTTACATAATATTCTAGTAGTAGTCTCACCAGTTCCATATACAGTGATCATGCCACCTCTCCACTCCCACTGGATAGTCCCCTATTATTATTTCCAAGGATTGTGTTACCTATTTTGCCCACTGCATTGCACTGAGAGTTCATGTTCAGCTTGTTCTCTTAGATTACCTCAAAGCCCTTTTCAGAGTCCCCACTTTCCAGAATACAGTCCCCTATCCTGTAAGTGTGACTACATTCTTGTTCCTAGATGTAGGACCATACATTTGAGCATATTTGTTGTTTAATTGCATCTAGATTACCAAGCAATCCAGATCACTCTATATAGTGACCTTGTCTTATCATTATTTACCACTCCACTAAACTTTATCAGCAATGATTTTATACTTTCTTCTAGTGCTCATTGAAAAAATACTCCATAGTGTTGGGCCAAGAACCAATCCCTGGAGGACCCCAATAGAAACACCCACACTAACTGATGATTCTTCATTAACAATTATATCTGGGATTTCTACATAAACCAGAGTCTCTCAATGCCAGTATCATTCTCTAAACCACATCCCCCTTGTGACAGAGCACTGACGATTGACAGATGGGTCAGCACTCTGATCACTGTATCCTCAGTTAGTTCCCTTAGAGATGGGTGATTGAACAATTAGCTCATCAAAAGCAGAGGTTGGATTTAAGAAACTAATTAGCCCTCAGCTGGCTAACTTGATAAAAGTTAGGAAGGAACTGTTACAAAATAGGAGAGGACATGGCTAGTTGAGCCTGAAATGAAAGCGATCCCTAGAGGGGGAGATCTCTTTTCCTCCTAGGGCCCTGGGAAAGAGGGGATGAAAGGATTTAAAACTGTGATGTTTCACTGTACTGGTGTTGGAAGGATTTAGAATAAAATACAGACTGAACACTAAAAGAAAGTGGATCTGAGCAGTTTCTGGGGCATCAGAGGACTGGGACAGAGCGTTACCCCATCACATCCCCCAGAGAAGAGTAAGGCAAATGGCTTATATGTTAAAATGGAAGTTAACTTCTATGTAAATCTTTTACATATGTAAGAAATCCCTCAGATTATTTGTGTGCTATGGAGAGCAATGTCAAGAGAATGTCACTTCTCTCCAAAGGCTCTCTAAGTGGATTACAGTGTGTACTGAATTGTGCTATACCCTGGCTAACCTTACAGCTCCTTTAGGCCTTATAGCATACCCCACCAGCACTATTCACTGGGGGCCTTATTCAACAAAGCATTTCAGCATTGTTTAAGTCCATCTCTATCCAGCAAAGCACATATGCATGTGCTTAACTTTAACCACAATCTTTAGTTCAATTGAAGTCAATTGGATTTAACCACATTCATAAGTAGTGATCTACTTAAATCTTGAAGAAATCACACATTATTTGTAGGTTGGTCACAGCATAAATAGCAAATTTTGCAGATGTGTTCCTACAGTGTGTATATATACAACAAGTATTGTGTTGTACTACAATTACATTTATAAGTTGACCTGGATAAAGGAGTCTGCTAAATCAGGGGTTCTCAAACTTTTTTCTGGGACCCCTTTGAAAATATTTCAGGCTGTGATGACCCCCCCACAAAAAAAAATATTGCCCCCCCCCCCACCCCACACACACCATTCCACCTTTACTTCTGCATTGCTGCTGGCAGCGGCACTGCCCTCAGAGTTGGGCACCTAACCAGCAGCTGCCGCTCTCTGGCTGCCCAGCTCTGAAGGCAGCACAGAAGTGAGGGTGGCAATACCGTGTTCCACCAACAATAGCCAAATTTCATGGGGAGACCAGATTTCATGGTCTGTTACGCTTCTTTCATGACCATGAATTTGGTAGGGCCCTGTACGCAAGTTCTGCACTGAATAGGGATGGTCTATTGAACTGGGGCTTGGATTTGGCTTCCTGCTTGGAAACAGCAGAGCTGTTTTAGTCTCTTTTCAGCCGAGTATCAGAGGGGTAGCTGTGTTAGTCTGTATCCACAAAAACAAGGAGGAGTCCGGTGGCACCTTAAAGACTGAGATTTATTTGGGCATAAGCTTTTGTGGGTAAAAACCCAACTTCTTCAGATGCATGGAGTGAAAATTACAGACACAGGCATAAATATACTTGCACATGAAGAGAAAGGCGTTACCTTATAAGTGGAGAACTAGTGTTGACAAGGCCAATTCAGTCAGGGTGGATGTGGTCCACTCCCAATAATTGATGAGGCGGTGTCAATACCAAGGGAGGGGAAATTGCCTTTGTAGTAAGCCAGCCACTCCCAGTCCCTATTCAAGCCCAAATTAATGGTGTTAAGTTTGCAAATGAATTGTTGCTCTGCAGTTTCTCTTTGAAGTCTGTTTTTGAAGCAAGGCCTTGTCAACACTGGTTCTCCACGTGTAGGGTAACTCCCTTCTCTTTTTTACCCACGAAAGCTTATGCCCAAATAAATCTGTTAGTCTTTAAGGTGCCACCGGACTCTTCATTGTTTTCAGCTGAGAACTCTTCAACCCACTTTCCCCTGGGAAGTATGCCTTCCAGATTGCCTTGAGTGGGACCATACAGAGATTTCCAGAGAAAGAAAGATTACTAACCTGTAAGTGCTGCTGTTCTAGGAACATCTCTGTCTATTCAAACTACCCACCAATATTCCCTTATTCCTTAGGTTCTCTATTTATTCTTAGACCCTGAGATTGAGGAGAAAGGAACAGAGGTGGTTGAAAAGCTGCACTCCCTTATAGATGCTCAGGTGCTGAATGTTCACAGGCACCACACGGCACTTATGCAAAGTAGAGTTACTAACTGTTAGCTGCTGGAGCATGGGCAGCCTGCCTAGTGGGTAGAGCAGGACCTTATCTGGTCGTTGCGGTGGCAGTTCAGAGTAGTGGTGGGCTTAGATCCAGGAGTCAGGTACTGGCTGAGGGTGAAGCTGGAATCCAGGTTGAGGAGCCAAGCCAAGGGTCAGAACCAGGGTCATGATCAGGACACCAATCTGAAGGGTAAGTTGAACTCAGGGTCAAGAAGCCAAGCCAAAAATTGGAACCGGAGTCAGGATCAGGAACAAGGCAGGGAGTCTAAGGCCTGGTCTACACTACAGGGTTAGGTCGAATTTAGCCGCGTTAGGTCGATTTAAAAATGAATGCGTCCACACAACCAACCCTGTTCCGTCGACCTAAAATGCTCTTAAAATCGACTTCTGTACTCCTCCCTGGCAAGGGGAGTAGCACTAAAATCAACTTTGCTGGGTCAAATTTGGGGTAGTGCAGATGCAAATCGACGGTATTGACCTCCGGGAGCTATCCCAGAGTGCTCCATTCTGACCGCTCTGGACAGCATTTTGAACTCCGATGCACTAGCCAGGTACACAGGAAAAGCCCCAGGAACTTTTGAATTTAATTTCCTGTTTTGTCAGCATGGTGAACTCAGCAGCACAGGTGACCATGCAGTCCCCCCAGAATCGTAGAGCGTAGAATGTTTCTGCACTCCTCCATCATCTCCATCCCTGAGGTTACTGCAGATTAGAAGGTGAAAAAAAAACACACTCGCGATGACATGTTTTCTGAGCTCATGCAGTCCTCCCGCACTGATAAGGCACAGCTTACTGCATGGAGCCATTTCAGTGGCAGAGGCCAGGAAAGAATTAAGTGAGCACGAAGAGCGGAGGCAGGATGCGATGCTGAGGCTAATGGGGGAGCAAACAGACATGATGAAGCATCTGTTGGGGGGGGCAAGTGGACATAATGAAGTGTCTGTTGGAGCTGCAGGAAAGCCAACAAGAGCACAGACCCCCGCTGCATCCACTGTATAACTGCCTACCCTCCTCCCGATGTTCCATAGCCTCCTCACCCAGACGCCCAAGAACATGGGGGGCGGAGGCTCTGGGCACCCAGCCACTCCACTCCAGAGGATGGCCCAAGCAACAGAAGGCTGTCATTCAAACAGTTTGATTTTTAGTGTGGCTACAATAAGCAATGTGGCCTTGTCCTTCCCTTCTCCCCCACCCCACCCGGGCTACCTTGTCCGTTATCTCGTTTTTTTTTTTAATTAATAAAGAAAGAATGCATGGTATCAAAACAATTGTTACTTTATTTCGAAGGAGGGAGGATGGTTGGCTTACAGGGAATTAAAATCAACAAAGGGGGCATCAAGGAGAAACACACACAACTGTCACTCCGAAGCCTGGCCAGTCATGACACTGGTTTTCAAAACCTCTCTGATGCGCAGCGTGCCTTGCTGTGCTCTTCTAATCGCCCTGGTGTCTGGCTGCTCAAAATCAGACACCAGGCAATTTGCCCCAACCTCCCACCCCACCATAAATGTCTCCCCCTTACTCTCACAGATATTATGGAGCACACAGCAAGCAGCAATAACAATGGGAATGTTGTTTGCGCTGAGGTCTGACCAACAGCACCAGTGAGCTTTTAAATGTCCAAAGGCACATTCTACCATCATTATAGTTGAACTGCTCCTTACTACTGTCCAGGCTTCATGAACGGATCCCCCGAGATCGTCACTGGGAAGCAGGAGAGCAGAGTTCTTCTTCAAGTGATTGCTCCTGTATGTTCCACAGTAGGTGTGCATGCCACCACGTGCACCGGTGCCGGAAGTTTTTCCCTTAGCAGCATTCGTAGTGGGGGAGCACCGCTGTGACCCCTGGAGTGGCGCCAACATATCGCGCCATAAAGGGGGCTGGGTGCTCCCCCCACCCTCGGTTCCTTCTTGCCGCCAGTGAAGGTAGTCAGAACTTTGTGCTCCAGCTTTGCTGCAGCATTTCTAGCCTTAGTGGTATTTCCTCATCCCGAAGGCGAAGGGCGGGCTTCGGCCTATCCTCGATCTGTGGAAGCTCAACCAGTTCTTGCTTCATTACAAATTCCGCATGGTGTCCCTAGCCTCTATTATTCCCTCCTTAGACCTGGGGGATTGGTTTGCAGCGCTGGACCTCCAGGATGCGTATTTCCATGCATGGCTTTCCACCAGCGCTTACAAGGAGAAGTGGTCAGAGTCCTCACGGAGAATACCACCGCAGTGTATTACATCAACAGGCAAGGGGGCACGCGCTCCAAGGCCTTATGCCAGGAAGCCCAGCTCCTGTGGGAGTTCTGTATAGCCCACAACATCCTCCTCCGAGCGTTCCACCTACCCGGCAAGAGCAACATGCTCGCAGATCGCCTGAGCAGGGTATTCTCACAACAACACGAGTGGTCCCTGCACAGGGAGGTGGCAGAATGGATCTTCCTTCAGTGGGGTACTCCCCAGGTAGACCTATTCGCCACCGCCCAGAACCACCTGTGTCTCAGGTTCTGCTCCAGGGTGATAGAAGGCAATGGGGCCATGATGGGACGCGTTCCTGCTCAATTGGTCGGGGCCCCTGATGTACACCTTCCCGCCCTTCCCCCTCATAGGCAGGGTCCTACAGAAGGGTGAAGTCAGACGGGGCGAGGATTATCCTGATAGCCCCGGATTGGGCCCATCAACATTGGTACGGGACCTTACTGCAACTCTTGGCGGCCCCCCCTCACAGGTAGTCTCCTCCATCCCAACTTGGCCCCACTTCACCTGACAGCATGGCTGCTCTGTGACTAGATGCGGAGGAGGGGAGGTGTACCGAGGCTGTTAGACGGGTCCTGCTTGAAAGTAGGAAGCCGTCCACACGGAGGGCCTACCTGGCTAAGTGGTATCGGTTCTCCTCGTGGGCAAGGGAGAGAGGTTCCTCCCCCACGTCCGCTCCGCTCCAGCTGGTCCTGGACTACCTCCTGTCCCTTAGGACCCAAGGGCTGGCTCCCTCCTCGATCAAGGTGCATCTGGCAGCCATTTCGGCCTTCCACCCTCCGGTGGCGGGACAGTCTGTGTTCTCCCACCACATGACTTCCAGGTTTTTAAAGGGGTTGGACAGAGCGTTCCCTTATGCTAGACCCCCGGTTCCTCCTTGGGACCTGAACCTGGTGCTGTCACACCTCACGGGACCTCCCTTTGAACCCTTGGCCACTTGCTCCTGGTCCCACTTAGCCACCAAAAACGCCACTTTCTCAGATATCACCTCAGCCTGCAGGCTTTCAGAGCTTAGGGCGCTGACCTCGGATCCCCGTACACTGTCTTCCATAAGGAGAAGGTCCAGCTTCGCCCGCACCCGGCCTTCCTGCCGAAGGTGGTCTCGGCGTTTCATATGGACCAGGACATTTTCCTGCCAGTCCTGTGTCCTATACCCCATTCCTCCAATGAGGAACGACGCCTACACATGCTAGATGTGCGTAGAGCGCTGGCTTTTTACTTAGATCGAACAAGGCCATTCCGGAAATCCCCTCAGCTTTTCGTTGCTATGACCAAGCGCATGAGGGGGCAATCGGTTTCCACCCAGCGGATCTCCCGCTGGATCACCTCGTGCATTCGCACCTGTTACGACCTGGTAGGGGTTCCCCCACCTCCTATTGTTAAGGCGCAGATCTACTGCAACATCTGCTGCCAGCAGCACCCGGGAGGACCAGTACGAATCCCCCCCGAGCTCGTCTCTGGGGAGCAGGAGAGCAAAGTTGCAGCGGAAGTGGTGGATGACGACGGTTAGCAGTCCTACTGCACCATCTGCTACGAAGGCACGGAGCTGCTGCTGTGTAGCAATGCCAGCTGCTTCAGGTGCTTCTGTGTCAAATGGTTGGAGGTCTGGGTAGGGCAAGGTACCTTGGCCAAGGCAAAAGAGCAAGAGTCCTGGAGCTGTTATGTGTGTCAACCACAGAAGTGCTATGGGGTGTTACAGCGCCGACCGGACTGGAATGTACGGCTGCAAGACTTCTTCACCAGCGACAAAGGACAGGAATATGATGCATCTAAAATGGCCCACACATTTCCCAGAGTCACTACCCTTGATAACAGAACGTCAAGGATTGCATTGGCTACTTGGCTCACAGCAGCCCCCACAGTAGACTTGACCACAACAGCAGCGGTGACAGTGAGCTGAGTGGGCTCCATGCTTGCCGTGGTATGGCATCTGCACAGGTAACCCAGGAAAAAAGGCGCAAAACGATTGTCTGCTGTTGCTTTCATGGAGGGAGGGGTGACTGATGACATGTGCCCAAAACGACCCAAGACAATGTTTTTGCCTCATCAGACATTGGGAGCTTAACCCAGAATTCCAGTGGGTGGTGGAGACTGCAGGAACTGTGGGATAGCTACCCACAGTGCACCACTCCATAAATCAATGCTAGCCACAGTAGTGAGGATCACTCCGCCGACTTAATGCGCTTAGTGTGGACATACGCAATCGACTGTATAAAATCAACTTCTATAAAATCGACCTAATTTTGTAATGTAGACATACCCAAAGACTAGACTGGAGAGGATAGGGGGTTGGGCTAGAACAAGGGCTGGAGGCAGGACCAGGGAAAGCCTAGCTCTGGGTGTGGTATGCCCAGAGCAGCCACTATGCTGCTGTCGCTGTAAGGCTGCTGGCTCCCCTGCCCAATCAGGAAGCAAGGCCATTTGGAGAAGGCTCATTGGGCCCGCTGGGCTTGCTGCTTTGCCTAGCGATCAGTCAGGGAGCCAGCTGTGCTCCTGACTGTCCCTTTTTTTAAGAGGACCTTCTAGGGGCCCTGGTCTTCGTTCGTTGGAGTTTCGCTGATGAAATTTCTATAACAGAAAGAAAAGGGGTGTGGATGTTTTCTGTGATCTCCCAGGATTGCTTCTCCAGCCTGTTCCCCTTCCAGTCCACTAGGTATTGGAGCTTACCCTGATCCATCAGGAATCAAAGATTTGATGAACCTCATACTTTTCCTGCCTGGGACCATTATGGGTGATTGTGGTGGATCCATCTGATTGGGAAAGAGATTGTTGATTGGTTTTAGATGGGAGAAATGAAAGATGGGGTGGCTCTTGAGGATCTCCAGGAGCTGGAGTTTGAAGATCACTGGATTTATTTTCTGGGTGGTCTGAAAAGGCTGGAGATAATTGTAGTTGAGCTTGGCAGAGGAATGGGATGACTTTAAATTCTGGGCTGGAAGCCTGACCTTATTACCTACATTTAAATCCAGGGCAATATGACAGTGGTGATTGGTATAGGTCTTAGAGGAGTCCTTGGCAGCAACCAAATGCTCTGTAAGCTCTGATGAATTTGTTGAAGATGGAGGACCAAGTCCATGGCTGCCAAAACAGAAGGGGCCTTCTGATAGTTCAGGCTGAAAATGAGGGAGAAAATCAAAATATGTAAAGAATGGGCTTTGCTGGGTGGAGGCCTGGATTGTATTATTATAAGCAAATTTGGCTAGGCATACTGGGGGAATCCAATCATCTTGGTAAAAATTCAAGAAACAGCAGGGTCACAGACACCCCACCCAGTTCCATTGTTTGGTTGACCCTTTTGGTCTGGCTGTCAGTCTGAAGGTGGTAGACAATTGAGATGAGGAGTTTGGTGCCAAGAAGACAGAGGAATTCCTGTCAGAACCAGGAGACAAATTGGGCGCCCCAATCAGAAATGATGTGTTCTGATCGTGTCATGGCACGCCAGAAGACATGTTCCAAAAAGAGCTGTGCCGTTTCATGGCCTGATTGAAGGATACAGTAGGGATGAAACGGGCCATTTTTGTCAGGAGGTCCACAATTGTCAGGACCACCAAGTGCTTTTGGGAGTGGGGCAACTCCACAATGAAGTCCATTGAGAGGGTGGACCATGGGCGTGGAGGCACATGAAGGGGCAAAAGAAGGCCCAGCGGTCTCATGTGCTGTTTTTCATTGTGGGTACAGAGATCACACATCCTAACATAGTCTTTGATGTCTTTTCATTAGTTTGGCATCAGAAATACCTGGAAATCAGATTCTTAAACTAGTCAAAATATCCTGACATGGGAAAGTCATGGTACAATCTCAATATTTGAGTTGGGGGTCTCCTTCAGGAGTGTAATGGTGATCCCTATGGTAGAGGAGGCCTTGCTGTAGTTGGAAGCTTGACCCCAGGGAGGCACTGGGGTTTTCCAGGGACTGGCAGATTGGTGCCACAGATGGGTCAATGAGGAACAGATGATGGTCATTAGATGACCTTTGCCTTGTCCCTCTCATGAAATGGGAGGGTTTGATAATGGTGATCAGAGCTTTCTCCTCTACTTTGTAGTGTTCGTTCTTGTGGGACAGGGGCATCTGTCTTCCCAAATTTAGTCCCTGGGTGTAGGTGACTATAAAATTGAATCTGGATAGAAAAAATGCACAGCAGATCTAGCGTTGGTTTAACCATCAGGCTGTCTGTAAGTATTCTAATTTTTTGTGTTCAGTCAAAACTTGGACAGGAGTGTGGGCGCTTTCAAGGAGGTAATGCCACTCCTCGAAGACAGCCCACATGGCCAGGAGTTCCTTGTCTCATATGTCATAGTTTTTCTCCATGGGGATCAATTTCCAGGAGAAAATGGTGCAGAGGTGAAGTAGCTGGTGGGAAACTGCAAATTGGGAATGAACTGCACCTATTGCAAAATCTGAGGCATCAGTTTCAATGATTAAGGCCTGAGTGGGTTCAAATGGGGGTGGATGTGAAGGGTCTTTTCAGGTGATCGAATGCAGCCTGTGTGGCAGTGGACCAGGTGAATCTGGCCCTCCTCCTTGAGGAGGGACATTAAGGACACAACCAGACTGGAAAACCCCTTAATGAATCGCCTATCAAAATTTGCAAAACCCAGGAAACTGTGTCCCCCACACACATTTGAGGGTGCCTTCCAATGTGATTGCCACTACCTAGCAGGGATCCATAGCAAGCCCTGCTGGAGAGATGATGTAACCCAAGAACTACACCGTCTCCTTGTCAAATTCACACTTCACAGGCTTGACATAGAGTTGATTGTGTAGCAAAGCCAATCTAGAATATGTACATGACGGTCATGGAGCTCTTGATTTTTCAGAGAAGATGAGAATGTTGTCTTTATAGATGGACCGTGCCAGCTAGGAAGGTGGAGTGACAAATAAATTTCTTCCATAGGTTTTCCTCTAGGTAATTCCGGAAAGGCCTGTAGGTCTGGCTCAGAGAGAGTGTAAATGCCTCCAAAGAGAACCTCCACTCCCCAGATGGAGTTTGATAAGGTAGTTATAACTGTGGTGCAGTGATAGGGTGTCCATCTTCTGTGTGTTGAACACCTTGGGGAACTCCAGGTATTTGACAGGAATCTTAGGTGTGGTTGGGCCCACTGTTTGTGTCTCTGGGAGTCTTGGGGGTTGGAGCACACCATAGAGTGTGGTCAAATGAGGACAGAGGCTCAGGCAGCATTCTCATTGGCACTGCAGGGAGCAGAAGAGCACTGTCCTTAATTGCCAGCAAATTAGGGAGTCACAGGGCACCAACAACAACTGGTAAATGCAGGGCATGGACCACCCTGAACTACATGATTTCCTGGTGGCTGCTGCTGGTGGTAATCTCTGTGGGCACCATCTCATACATGATGGGCCCTAAAGAGAGGGGTGACCCTTCATTGGTCTCAACAAACTGAGTAGAGTCTTTGTGGGAGGTAGGAATCAGATGATTTTTGACAATTTCTTGGTTGACACAGTCACCAGATGTGCCTGAATCAACAAATGCCTCCAATCAGAGGTCAGGCATCACAGAGTGCTAGAGGGGAAGGGAAGACGAGTGATGTGCTGGTTAGGGATTCTCAAGATTCCAGCAAAGTGGCAGCAGAGTGGCTTACTGTGACGTGATGTGAAACACTGACCCAGCCCTGGACCTCCTCTTTCCCCCCTCCCCGGGATTGTGTTTTGGCATTTCCCAACCTGGAGGGATTTTGATTCTTGGCTCAGCACCATGCTGCAAAATGCTTGGATTCCTCACAGTACAAACAGAATCCTAGAGCCCAGCACCGGTACTTGATCGACCTGCATCACCTTGGGGTCCATTGGATTACCCAGAGTTTCATATGACAGAGAGGTCCAGTTTGATGAGGGTCAGGGGCTGCACTTTTTTTCGTGCCCTTGTTCCGTTAGCCAGTTATCAATCCTAATGCACAGCTTGATCAGGGCCCCCTAAGGTACATGGGGGTTCTACCTGAGGTAATTCATCTTTAAAAGGATCATTGAGTCCTTGCTGGAAGTGATTTTGTTGCACAACCTTATCCCAGCAGGGATTGGCTGCCTATCTAACGATAGGCTGGAACCTATGTCAGAGGGCTTTGAGTGCAGCTTCTGCAGTGCACTCTCTGTTAGGGTCATCAAAAATACTCAAGAAGAGGGTTAGATGCCTCCAATAGTGGGAGGCCTATACTAGGGCCTCTCTGGTAAGCAGGCTAATCACAAGTCCTGCTTAGGAACAGTCTGTGGGGTATGATAGCAGTCAAAGTGTGAAGAGCAGGTGACATTAATTTGAAAAAACCCAGAATTGGGACAGTCTCCAATGAAATTGTCAGATAGGGGGACCTTGGGCTCTCAGGTAGCAGGTGTGAGGGTTGGGAGCTCACAGGCACCATCCTGGCATGTATACCTGAGCCTGAAGGACTGCATTCTGTTCTCAAAGTGTGACTCTCCCTACTTCTGGTCCTTGTGGACTGTTCAAACTGTAAGCTGCCAGGGTGTGGGTGGCCTTCTTAGGGTGGAGTGGGACCTTATTTGGTGGTTGCAGTGGCAGTTTGGAATAGTGTTGAGCGTCCATCTAGGAGCCAGATATCAGCAGAGAGTGAAGCCAGAATCAGGGTTGAGGAGCCAAGCCAAGGGTGAGAACCAGAGTCAGGAGAAGGGCTGGGAGCCAAAGACTAGACTGGAGCTGGGGTGAAAGCTGGAACAAGGGCTGGAGGCAGGAGGAAGGCACAAGCACAGTTGGGGGTGTGGTACGCACTGAGCTACTGCTGCCACTTCAAGGCTCATGTAGTGGGCCGCAAGCTCTTCTGCCCAATCAGGAAGCATGGTCATTTGGAGAAGGCTCATTGTGCTCAGCTGAGCTTGCTGGGTTGCCTAGTGATGAAGCTGGGAGCCAGCTGTGCTCCTGACACTGATAACTGAGGATAAGATTTAGTCATGGTATTTTTAGTAAAAGTCATGGACAGGTCACGAGAAATAAAAAATTCACAGCCCATGACTTCTCCATGACTTTTTTACTAAAAATACCCATGACTAAATCTCTACTCCTGGGCCCCACTGTTCTGGGGGGCCCCTGCTCCAGCGGTGGGGGCTGATTGCCCCTGGTGGCCCACTACTCTGAGACCCCAGGGGACCACTCTCCCAATGACCCCTGGGACTGCTGCTGCTCAGGTGGTCCCCGGGGCCACCCTTGGAACTGATGCTGGGTGCTCCGTGGGGCCTCTGTTCTGGCCACTCCCAGGACCACTGCTGCTGGGGCACTCCCCGGGACTGCTTCGTGGGTGCCTTCCGGGGCCAGCTGCCCAGGGACATTCCAGCAGCCGATGCGGCTGGCCCCATGGCCGCTCCAGCAGCGACTGGCCGTGGAGTGCCCGAGCAGCTGGCCCCAGGGTCAGCCACACTGGCTGCTGCAGCTGTAGTATTCACGGAGGTCGCGGAAAGTCACGGAATCAGTGACAGAATCACAGCCTTACTAATAACTAACCTCCCCTCCTTTTGTTCCAGGGAATCAGTGCCTAAAAAAGCAGTAAATGCATATATCATTGGCAAGCCGGCATATTCAAGAACATGTGAAGTTCAGTTTTGTTCTAGAACTGTCATCTTCTGCAGCCAACTTCAAACAGTTTTTATCTAGAAGATTTAGGGCAACAACATAGATATCTATTACAAAGAATTATGGCTGAGACTCAGGCTTACAGCAAGAATCAAGGATTTGCTTAGTTAGCAGTGGTTTTTTTTTTTTAAATCCTTTTCCCAAACTAGTGCCTTAACTCATCCATTCCCTCATAACTTATTTCATTTTGGGTGTCATTCCAGTTTTTCTACCTAATTTTTTTAGAGGCAACTTATTCCTCTCATTATTTTAGTTTTGATGTAATTCTTTGAACCAATTGTGATGGGTTGGATCACAGAAACCTCTTTAGGACTGCCACCTGATGTCCTAGACTACCTCTGAGCCCGTTTTCCCTGCCAGCTTGGGACTTCAGTACCTTGCCTTGTTTGAGCCAGACATGCTTGCCTGCTGCAAACACAGATCCAAGTCTGAACCACATTCTCCACAAGCTGCAAGCTTAACTGAAAACAGCTTAAGAAGTGCTCCTGTCTCCAGCTCTCAGATGCCCAGCTCCCAATGGGGTCCAAACCCCAAATAAATCCATTTTACCCTGTATAAAGCTTATGCAGGGTAAACTCATAAATTGTTCGCCCTCTATAACACTGACAGAGAGATATGCACAGCTGTTCCCCACCCCCCCGTATTAATACTTAGTCTGGGTTAATTAATAAGTAAAAGGTGATTTTATAAAATATAAAAAGTAGGATTTAAGTGGTTCCAAGTAATAACAGACAGAACAAAATAAATTACCAAGCAAAATAAAATAAAACATGCAAGTCTAAGCCTAATACAGTAAAAACTAAATGCAGGTAAATCTCACCCTCAGAGATGTTATAATAAGCCTCTTTTACAGACTAGACTTCCTCCTAGTCTAGGTCCAGCAATCCCTCACACCCCTGTAGTTACTGTCCTATGTTCCAGTTTCTTTCAGCCTCTCCACCCAAGGAGATGTCTATCTTTTGTGCCATCTGAAGACCAAATGGAGTGGTTTTCAGGGGTATATATAGTCTCTCTTTTGTGGGTAGAAACCCCTCTCTCCCCCTGTGTAGAATCCAGCTACAATATGGAGTTTTAGTGTCACATGGGCAAATCACATCTCCATGCATGACTCCGTTTTCTACAGGAGTTCCCAGGAAAGCTCAGCTGTGGATTGGTGTCTTATCAAGGTCCATTGTTAGCTTAAGTGTTTCTTGATTGGGCACTTACTGAGAATAGTTTTTTCTCAAGAAGCTGACCAAATGCCTCACTGAGGCTACTTAAAATCAAACAAGTACATAGCCAATATTCATAACTTCAAATACAAAAATACATGCATACAAATAGGATGAATATATTTAGTAGATCATAAATAACCTTTGCAGAAATATGTTACATGGTATATCTAGCATAAAACATATTCCAGTTATATCATATTTACACTCGTAAGCATATTCCTATAAAGCATTATGGGGTGCAACATCACACCAACGTACATTCTATCTTTTATCTCCGGTTTCCCCTGTTGTAGCATCTTAACTTTAGGGGAGCAGTGCAGTCTAGTGGATAGAACTCTAGTATGGAACTCAAGTGACTTGGACTCACTGCCTGCTGGGTGATCCCGAGCAAGTCATTTCAACTCTGTGTACCACAGTTTCCCCATCTGTAAAATAATACTTGCCTTTGTTGCAAACATTTTAAGAACTATGGATGAAAATCTAGGTATTATTATGGTTACTTCACTGTTGCATATTTTAGTGAAATCCTCCAGGAGCTATAGATTGTCAGATGTGACAAAGTTCCTCCTCTATCTTGGTGGGCCCTGCGCTTATTGGTGAATCTCTGAGGCAAGAAAATCCACCATGTGGGTTGGGGAACAGCCCAGAAACCTTCCCCTCTGGAAGAACCCACAGTCCAGGTCAATTGGGAGGTTTGGGGGGAACCCAGGCCCGTCCTCTACTCCAGGTTCCAGCCCAGGGCCCTGTGGACTCCAGCTGTCTATAGTGCCTCCTGTAACAGCTGCATGACAGCTACAACTCCCTGGGCTACTTCCCCATAGCCTTCTACAAACACCTTCCTTATTCTCACCACAGGACCTTCCTCCTGGTGTCTGATAACACTTGTGCTCCTCAGTCCTCCAGCAGCACTCACTCTCAGCTCCTTACACCTCTTGCTCCCAGCTCCTCACACACACCACAAACTGAAGTGAGCTCCTTTTAAAACCCAGGTGCCCTGATTAGCCTGCTTTAATTGATTCTAGCAGCTTCTTCTTAAATGGCTCCAGGTGTCCTAATTAGCCTGCCTGCCTTAACTGGTTCTAGCAGGTTCTTGATTACTCTAGTGCAGCCCCTGCTCTGGTCACTCAGGGAACAGACAACTGTTCAGCCAGTAGCCAGGGTGTTTGCCTTTGAACAGACTCCTATACCTCACTGGCCTGAAGGGAGGTAGGTAGAGAGCTGCTCCTCCTGCTTCTTCTAGGCCCTGGGTTTTCCCTACAACTGCTGTCTGTTGCTGCTGCTCCAGCTACTCCCCTGGCTGGACTAACCCCCCTCCCCTGCATCTCTGCTACCTGCTTGCTGGCTGGCTGGCTGCTAGACCCCCCCTCCCCCTTGGTTGTTGCTGCTCCAGTTACAGCCTCGGGGGGTGGGGGGGGGGCTACTGGCCCACTCCCCAGAGGAGGGGAGGGAGGGAGCCAGCCATTGCTCCTACTGCTGAGGACACCACCACCATCGACCACCACCTGAGAGGGGTCTTTCCTGCTGGCCACCAGACTTCCGCCTAAAGCTGCTGTTTTTGCTGCTGGGAGCTGCTGGAGCCCCGAGGAGGAAGAGAAGGAAAAGAGGACTATCTGCCAGTAGGGGAGCGCGTAAGAACAGACCACCGTGGAGGGGGTTCTCACGGACTGAGTAACTTTTGAACTGTGTTCTTGTGGTGGGGGTCTAGACTGTGTTTGTGGGACACAGAGGTTGTGACGTGGAGCCTGCCCCCTGGTCCGTCTGTGTCCCCCCCAAACCCCCCCACCACCCTCATCGTTGCCCCCTCCACCATCCCCACTGGCTACTTACCATCTACCTCAAGCTCCTGCCTCTGGGATTTCAGCTGCTCCCCTAGGCTTGCTACGCCCTGTTGCCACCATTGGGCCTGATACAGCAGCCAGCTTCCAAGGACTTTCTTTTTGTTGCACGTGGGTGCACGTACCCCCCCCTTTTTTGACTGACCCCCTTCCCCCCCGCAACAAGCCCCTAGCTTTGCCCCTGCTGCCTACCTATTTGCCCCTTGCTGCCTTTTGTCCCTCCCCCTTGCCCCAGCCCCTCGCTAGCTCCAGTTTGTTTGCCTGCCCCGCCCTTTCCCTCTGCAGCCTTTGTTTGACCTGCCCCAGCCTCTGAAGCTAGCCCCGTGGTTCCTCTGCCCCATTTCCCACCTGGTTGCTCCCTTCCCCCTGCGGTCCCCTTGCCCTGATTAGCCCCTCCCCTCGTGCGCCCATGTCCCCTCCTATGCACTTGTGCCCCTCCCCATTTTAGTTTTGATTCTGTCTCACTGCACCCCCCAATGCTGTTATCTCCTCCCTTCCTTGGTGCAACAAGAGGAGCCAGAAACCTTCCCTGAGTCGGTGACTGACCCCTAGCACTTGATAGCCCCCCCATCCACCCCCCCTTTTTTGGCGCCCTCCTCCCCTGCCTACAACCTAGCGGGGAGGAGTGGTCGACCTGCTTCCCCTTTCCCTACCCCCCCCCCCTCCAGTGTATGCTCTCCCCCCGTCCTCATTATGGCAGGGGACGAGGAGAGTGAGACCCCTCGGGCAGACCCTACTGCCCCTCCTCCACCCACCCCACCATCACCCCCCCTAGCCTCTACCTCAACCGCCGTTGCCGAGCCACCTACTACCACCCCTGCTGGAGCGCCGGCAGCGGTGGGTAACGAGGTGACCTCTGCTGCTGCCACGTCCCTTGCCCCCTCTGACTCTGGGGGAGTCCCCCCAGCCGGCAGGAAGGGCCAGGGCACGAAGAAGGGTAAAGGCCCCGCTAAAAAAGCCAGGCCCTCCATGGCAGGGGGTGCCCCCACTGCCGCAACCCCGCAACAGGCCGCGGCGTCCCTCCCTGCTGTTCCCTCCACCAGCTCTATGGGTGTCCCACCCCCAGCTCCCAGGGCATACGCCCAGGTTGCGGCGGCCCCCCCGCCTGCCGCTACGTCATCTCCCCCATCCACCAACTCTGCTACCATCTATAGCGGCCGGGGCCCCTTCCCCACCTTGACCGTTGCCTCCTGGTACCCGCCTCGCCCCACGTGGAGACCTACGTGCGGGCGCTGGCGAGGGTGGTGGGGCCCACGGCCATTGTGGCGGCCTCCAAGATGTACGGCAAGGTCATCTTCTTCCTAGCATCGGAGGCCGCCGCCCAGGAGGCAGTGGAGAAGGGCCTGGCAGTGGGGGGGCGTGTATGTCCCCCTGGAGCCGCTAGAAGACCTGGGCACCCGTCTGGTCCTGACTTCTGTCCCTCCCTTCCTTCCAAATGCCGCCCTGTTACCCGCTCTCTCTACCCTGGGGAGGCCGATCTCTGTGGTCAGCCCTCTCCCATTGGGCTGCAAAGACCCCGCCCTCTGTCACGTCCTCTCGTTCTGCCGGCAGGTACAGTTACAACTGCCGCCGGCGGCACGTGATGGTGAGGTGCTCGAGGGGTCCTTCTTGGTCCCCTACCAGGGGGCCCGTTACCGGGTGCATTATTCAACGGGGGAGGCCCGGTGCTACCTCTGCCGGGCGATGGGACACGTCCGGAGGGACTGCCCCTTGGCCTGGCACGGAAGGACATCCGGGAGCCTCGGCAGGGCACCGGCCCCGTCGTCGCCGGCGCCCCTAGCTGCCCGGCGCCCGAAGCCGCCCCTCCTCCTTTCCGGTCCACCAACGCTCCCACTCGGGTACAAGGGGTATCTCCCCCAGTGCGCCTAGATGAGCGAGAGGGCCCTGCCTCTGCCACCTGCGATCTGGCGGGGCCTGTGGAGGAGGGTGAGGTAGGGATATCGCCGGGCATAGAAGAGGACATGCCTCAGAGAGAATCCTCCCTCCTACATGCTGCCCCACCATTGCCTCCCCGAGTCCCTAAGCCTTCGCTCTTGCTCCCTGACCCAACTCCTGTTAGCCAGCCCCCGGATGATGCCATGGAGGGCTGGTCCTTAGTACAGAGGAAGCGGGGCAAGCGGAAGGCTCAAGCTCCGCTCCTTCCATCTGATGCGGTAGCCCCCCGGAAGACCAGGAAGGGGGGAACCGATGCTGAGCCTTCCGCTTTGCCCCCAGGTGGGTTTTGTCCACCATTGCCGGCTAGGGAAGACGTGGCAGCATCGGAGGAAATCACTACCCCTCCTCCGGTGTCCCTTCCTATGGAAACCCCTGATGGAGCCCCTCTCGCCCCCTTACAATCTGAAGCCCCTGCACGCACCAAGGCGAGCGTTGCTTCGGGTGCAGGAGGGGAGAGCCCTGGGGTGGTGGAAGGTGATCTCCCTTCCATTTACGAGGAGATCGAGGCCCTGGGTCTGACCCCGGTTACCCAGGGGGAGGACGACCCTCTGCCAGCGGGCCTCGATCTGAGCGACCTCGCCTCAGCCCCCCTTTCCCCGTATTCTGTCCCCTTACCCACTGCTTCCACTCCCGCCTCCGAGGAGCCCCTGGACTCTTCCACCATCCCAGCTGCAGATGGCACCCCGCTAGCGGCCACCGAACCTCTTGAGGCGACGGCCAGTGCCACGCAACCGGGACCCGAGTCGCCAGGGGACTCCCTCATGGCTGAGGGACAGCCGACCTCCTTTCTGGGTGGGGGCCCCATCGTTGATTCTCCACCTACGGATGCCGTGGCCTTACCATCTGCCTTGGAGCACGAGTCCGGCATCGCCAAGGGCCCACCTCCCTCCCTGCAAATCCCCGAGCCCCTTTGTGGGGTGCCACCCCCCCCCCACCCAGTGGCCTGGCTGCTGAGGCCCCCGATCCCACTATCGCAGCTGTCCCTATTCCTGACTCCGACCCTGCCCCTGTCACCGACCCCGTCCCTGTCCCCTCCACTTTCCATGATGCTATTGCCGCCCCTGGGGCCGTCTCCTTCCATATCCTAGAGGATGACCCCCAAAGAGCGGCCTTTGTTTTTCCCTGTCCCGACCCACCAGGGGCTGCTGTTTTCCCTCCACCGCCCCCCATTGAGCCAGGGTCTGAGGCGGGCCACGTCGAGGGTCTGCCCCCTGCTTGCCCGTCTCGGTGGGCCACGGGGCTGTGACAGGGGCCCCGCTGGGGGATAGCCATAGATCAATAACCCCACCCCCCATACGCTGAGAGAGGAGCTACGGGACTTCCTTGAGGACGTCCGTTGCTCCCGCAACAAGGTACAGCTTGCACTCCAGCGATGGGGGGATTTCCATCAGATCCTCCGGGCCGCGAGGGCCCTCATGGGGGAGGGTAAGAGGACCGGGAGGCAGGCCGCCGCAGCCTACCAACGGGTCCGCCTCTTCCGTGACTCCTTAATCGCTTATGGGGTAGGTCACGGATTGTTGCGCAGCCCGACGGAGGCCGTGGGTGTTTCTGCTAGCGAGCATCCCCCCCAGCCCTCCTCATGGCACCGATCATCTTCGCAACATTAAACACCCGGGGCTGTAGGATGGGTCTCCGCAAGAGCCAGGTGCTCTCCTTCCTTCAGGAGGCGGGGTACTCTGTGATTGTAGTTAATCTCGTCAACCTTTACGCCCCGACATTGGGCCCGGAGAGGTTGTGTTTTTATCAGCAGGCGTCCGCCTTCCTCGGCACCTTGGATCCTCGTGAGTGCCTGGTCCTGGGCGGGGACTTTAACGCCACCCTTGAGGAACGGGACCGCTCGGGGACCGAGCAGCACCAGGCCGCCGCGGACGTCCTCCGGGAGATCGTCGAACATCACTCCCTGGTGGACATCTGGCGCGACCACCACCCGGATGACGTTTCGACATTCACTTTTGTCTGGGTGGAGGTTCGTCGGTCGTACCACTCCCGGTTGGACCGCATCTATATGTCATGCTTCCATCTTTCCCAGGCCCACTCCTCCAGCGTCCGGCCGGCCCCTTTTTCAGATCACCATCTAGCCACCGTGACAGCCTCTCTCTGCGCGGAGAGGCCGGGGCCGGCCTATTGGCACTTTAATAATAGCTTGTTGGAGGATGTGGGCTTTGTGGCGTCCTTCCGGGAGTTCTGGCTAGCCTGGCGAGGGCAGCGGCATGCCTTTCCCTCGGCGCGACGGTGGTGGGACCTGGGGAAGGTGTGCGCCCAGCTCTTCTGCCGTGACTACACTCGGGGCACCAGCCGATGGAGGGATGCGGCGATAGGGCAGTTGGAACGGAAGGTCTTAGAGCTGGAGAGGCGTCTGGCCGCCAGCCCCGGTGATCCATCCCTCTGCGGAGCGTGCCGGGAGAAGCGGGAAGAGCTGCGGACCCTCGAGGACCATTGGGCCCGAGGTGCCTTTGTTCGATCCCGCATCCGCCTCCTTCGGGAGATGGATCGCAGTTCCCGCTTCTTCTACGCCCTGGAGAAAAAGAGGGGGGCTAAAAAGCACGTCACCTGCCTTCTAGCAGAGGACGGCACCCCCCTCACGGATCCGGCGGAAATGTGCGGGAGGGCCAGGGTCTTCTACGCAGGCCTTTTCTCCCCGGATCCGACCGATCCTAACACTTGCAGAATGCTCTGGGATGAACTCCCGACAGTCAGCGCGGGCGACCGAGACCGGCTGGAGCTGCCTCTCACTCTGGCCGAGTTCTCGGAAGCCCTCCGCCGCATGCCCACCAATAAATCTCCGGGCATGATGGGCTGACCGTGGAGTTCTACCGCGTGTTTTGGGACGTCCTCGACCCGGACCTTGTCACTGTCTGGGCCGAGTCCTTGCAGGGCAGGGTCCTCCCTCTTTCGTGCAGGCGAGCCGTGCTGACCTTATTGCCGAAGAAGGGGGACCTCCGCGATTTACGGAATTGGCGTCCCATCTCGCTCCTCAGCACGGACTATAAAATCGTAGCGAAGGCCATCTCGCTGCGGCTAGGGTCCGTGTTGGTGGACGTGATCCACCCAGACCAGATCTACACCGTCCCGGGCCACACCATCTTCGACGATTTGTATCTGGTCCGGGACCTCTTGGAACTCTGGTGTAGGGATGGTTTGTCGTTCACCCTCCTGTCCCTGGATCAGGAGAAGGCGTTCGACAGGGTGGACCACGGGTATCTCCTGGGCACTCTGCGAGCATTTGGCTTCGGGCCCCAGTTTGTGGGTTTTCTCCAGGTGCTGTACGCCTCCGCAGAGTGTTTGGTCAGGCTCAACTGGACCCTGACCGAACCGGTCAGCTTCGGGCGAGGAGTACGTCAAGGGTGCCCCCTCTCGGGCCAGCTGTATGCTCTGGCAATCGAGCCCTTCCTCTGTCTCCTCCGTAGGAGGTTGGCAGGGTTGGTGCTGCGGGAGCCGGAGCTGCGGCTGGTCCTGTCGGCGTACGCCGCCGACGTGCTCCTCGTGGTCCAGGACCCGGGCGACTTGGTGAGGGTGGAGCTTGCCAGACCATCTATTCGGCGGCCTCCTCCGCCCGGGTTAACTGGGTCAAGAGCTCTGGCCTGGTGGTAGGAGACGGGTGGCAGGCGAGCTCCCTCCCACCCGCGCTTCAGGCCATCCGGTGGAGCACGGGTCCGCTGCTCTATCTCGGCGTTTACCTTTCTGCCACGCATCCGTCGCCGCCGGAGAACTGGCTAGGTTTAGAGGGCAGAGTGTCGGAGCGGCTCCGGAAATGGACAGGACTACTCTGGTGTTTCTCCCTTCGAGGGAGAGCACTGGTGCTCAATCAACTAGTCCTGTCCATGCTCTGGTACCGGCTCAACACCCTGGTCCCAGCCCCAGGCTTCCTGACCACCCTCCAGACGTTGATTCTGGAGTTCTTTTGGTCAGGACTGCACTGGGTCTCTGCGGGGGTTCTCCATCTACCCCTGGAGGAGGGAGGGCAGGGCCTGAAGTGTCTGCACGCTCAGGTCCACGTCTTCTGCCTCCAGGCCCTGCAGAGGCTCCTTTATGGTGCAGGTAGTCCGGCATGGAGCGTATTGGCGCACGCCTTCTTGCGCTGCTTCAGAGGGCTCCGATATGACCGGCAGCTCCTTTGTCTCCATCCGAGAGGTCTTCCGCGAGGCCTCTCCGAGCTGCCGGTCTTCTACCAGGATCTCCTCCGGACCTGGAAACTGTTTTCAGTGACCAGGTCCGTGGGGGCAGATCTCCTCGCAGAGCCCCTGCTATACAACCCCCAGCTTCGTGTGCAGGTGGCGGAGTCCCCCATGGTGCGCCAGAGGTTGGTCCTAGCAGAAGTCACCAAAGTCGGAGACCTCCTGGACTACGACCGGGGAGACTGGCTGGATCCCCTGACGCTCGCTCAGCTCATGGGGCTCTCCAGACCTCGTACTCCCCGGCGCGTACTTCAGGAGGTGAGGGCCGCTTTGCCGCCCGCTGCTCGGGACTATCTCAACCGGGTCTTGCGAGAGGGCACGCCCCACCCACCCTCCACTCCGAGCCCTCCAGACTTTTTCATTGGGCCCCTGCCCCGTGGACCCAACCAGCCCCTTTCCCATCCATTCGCCATGAGCCGGGTGCACCATCTGCAGCCGGTTCTGTTCCGGACTGCGCCAAGGAAACATCTATACACGCTCGTGCTCCATGTTCTTCATGTCCTCACCCTCGCGTCCCGCCCCGATACGAAGTGGCGGGACCTTCTGCCACCTCTGGAGGGTGAGGAGCCCCAGTGGGCCAGCCTTTTTTCTGCTCTGATCCCAAAGCCCACCGGGGACATCAGTTGGCGGCTCCTTCACGGAGCCATGAGCATGGGCGTGTACTTGGCGCGGTTTACTCCTATCCCAGACACCTGCCCCTTTTGCGGCGTGAGGGAGACCCTGGCGCATGATTACCTGGAGTGCGCCAGGCTGCAGCCCCTATTCCAGCTCCTCACTGATATTTTGTTAAGATTTTGGTTACACTTTTCTCCTCACCTTTTTATTTATGCACTCCCTATCCGTCGCCCCACAAAGTCGCGGGACCTCCTGGTCAACCTCCTTCTGGCCCCAGCAAAACTGGCCATCTATAAAACCAGAGTAAGGAGGTTGGCCGATGGAGTTTCCTGTGTCTGGGGGGCATATTTCAGGTCCTCCGTTCTTTCACGTATCCGGGCAGAGTTCCTCTGGGCGGCGTCTACTGGCTCCCTTGACGCCTTCGAGGAGCAGTGGGCACTGTCCGGGGTTCTCTGCTCGGTGTCCCTGTCTGGTTCGCTTCGTTTGACCCTTTGACCTCACTCCTATCCCTGTTTTTATTAGTTGTCCCCCGTACTTTTTTGGTCTCCAGGTCCTGTGGACCCCCCCTTAGGCGGGGGGGATCCTTTAGCAGTGGGCGGGCTTTGCCCGCCCACTTCCTGGATCCCAATAGGTCTTGTCACTCAGGGAACAGAAAACTACTCATCCAGTGACCAGTATATTTGCCCTCTACCAGACTCCTGTACTCCACTGGTTTGGGTCTGTCACACAGAGTATGGATCTGTCACAGTATGTATCTCTGCAGAAGAGATAATTACCTGCTGCCTACTCATCTCTGCAAATGAACATGTGCAACTTCCATGGTTTTCAAGGAAAACTGGGCACTTTTGATCTTTTGTTCTTGTAAGATAAACAACTGTTAGATCTTCACTCACTAACCCACCACTCATCTCAGTGTTGGAAGTTTTGTTAACTCTCATTTTCCTTTTTCCAATTCTAATTTTTTTGTTTCAGTAACAAAGAACTGGCAGTTCAAGGTAGTGGGGATCCACCTTATGCCACTGGAAAGCTGGCAAACAGTATCCTGTCAGAAGTCAAAGGTGTAAAACTTAAGAGTTATAGAAGTTCCCTGTGATCTCCTTCACAAAGCATGGACCCAAGAGTATCAAACTATCACAACTCTGCATTGTTACAGAAGGGCAATTACCATTTAGTGGTGGGAAAATGTCTAGAAATTATATAAACAGCATATTTATATTTTAAAATTATCTTGACCCTAATGGGTTAACTGAATGCAGTAACTTTGTGTTTCAGGCTTTCATGCTGCTCTGTGATCTCTTGATGATTTTTAGCCATCAGCTGATGACTGGAGGTAGAGAGGGTCTTCAACCTTTGGTGTTCAATCCAGACTCTGGGCTCCAGTCTGAACTCCTTAGCTTTGTGATGGACCATGTCTTCATTGACCAAGATGATGAGAACCAGAGCATGGGTATGTATGTTTAGCCATCACATTTTGTACTTGTCCTCTCTCACCTGCCACACAGGACTGTCAGGAAAAAATACAGATCTGTGCACCTAAATGTATCATATGAAGTTCTTGTTTTTGCCTCTTGCTTTCTTTGGAGATAAATGTTGGTACATGATCAGTAGTCCTGCACACCTTTACAACAGATAACAATGTTATAAAATGAAATTTCATAGAGCATTTTCATTCAGAGGATGGGGGAGAGTATAAATTGCCATGGCATACACCTGTAATAGCATTCTTCCTTCGTTGTTGTAATTTTTTTTAATGCATCTATGTTCAAGACCAGATACCTTTCTGGAAGATGCACTTTAGTCAAACATAAGTTATTAGGCTCAATCCAGGGTGAAATTTAATGGCCTTTGATTTAAAGAAGGTCGGACTAGATGGTCCTTTCTTGGCTATAAACTCAATAAATCTATGAAAAAGTGGTCCCTTCCCTAAATAGTTCACAGTCTAAGTACATGGTGAGAGATAACAGGTGGTGCAAGAAGCAGCTAGCAAGGAGAGCACAAGGTGAGACAATTACAATTAGTGTAATAAACAGCAGTCACAGCACATCAGAGTCTCGCCATTTAATGTTTCGCAGGCATCACAACAGAGGTGAATTTTAAGAAAGGATTTAAAGATGAAGCTGTCCTTCTTTCCTGTCTGTCTATGTTCCTTTCTTCCTGTGGAAGGAACAAAGCATTTCCTTTAATTGTGAAAGAGGACAGATCAGATAGTATTGCTTTTCAGCATCCAGGTGTCATGTTCTAGTTAACAACTGTTGTTTGAACAGTGCTTTGAAGATGTAAAGTGCTATATTATAGCTAAATATTATTTACTTGTTCTACTCCTAATACCAATTTTGCTCTTCCCAACAGCTGTGCTATGTAGTATTCACTTTCAGAAAAACTTCACTAAAGTGTAGCTAATATTGTGTCTCACAACCGTGCCTTCTGCTCTCTGTATCTCTTTTCAGATATGAAGATATCTGATCTGTGTATGAAACATAAGGAGAGAGTGATCTCCTACCATAGTAAAGGAGCAGATTGTTGTGCAAAAATATCAGGAGACAGATCCTGAATTTGACAATCCTGCATCTGCTGATGAAAATGTGAGGGTGACTTCTGCATCCTCTCCATCTGAAAATTCTGTTGCTTTTCATGAGTTAATGGAAGGAATGGCAACTACTCGCAAATTACCAACCACCACAATAGCGGAGAATTCATATACCCAGTCTTTGACATCCTTGGTCTTTGCTCTTCTGATAGAGTTTCACTGCCTGGGTTAGATGGTTTTGTACAACCTGCAAAATTTAATCTGGTCAAGTACAGATTCTGTTCAGGTGATGTCTAAAAAGGCAGACAAATTATACCACATGCTCCAAGACAATTTCTCATATTTCCCCACATCCAGCCATGAAGTCTTTGGTTGTAGAGGTGGCTGTACAAAGATCTAAAAATGGACAGGTGCATTCTATTTCTTCAAATAAGTCTGGATTTACTGGGGAGAAGTCTCTCTTCCTCTATTTTAGGTTTAAGGGTAATAAATTACCAAGCTATAGTGACACACTACCATTATTATCTTTGGGGGAAAATGTCAGTGTTCACCAAATCTCTCCAAAGTAAACAGAGAAAACTCACATATGCCAGAGGGACATTAAGTTGTGAAACCTGCCCCGAGAGCATTGTTTGATTCTTCAGGTTCTGCAGTTAGAATTGTAACTTCTGCAATTTCCATTGGAAGGTATGTTTGGCTTAGATCTTCAGGCTTTCTCTGAAACCAACTCCAAGGTAGATGATCTCCCCTTTAGGGAAAAGGATTGTTCAGTTCCAGAACAGATGAGTTTCTGGAAAAATGAAGGAGCAGGTACAGCACTAGACTCTTGGGCATTTATCAGCAGTCCAGGAAGAGACCTGGAATATCAGTTTTCAGGTACCAACACAATAGAATTAATCATCTTCCTCTTCCTCATACATTACCCAAAGGAGACAATATTATCATCAACAATATCATCCTCAACAGTCTTCTAAGCAAAAGAGATGGAGCTTTAAACCACAAACCAAACCACAAACAGGAGGTGAATCAATTATCTTTACAATCTACTGTGCCGGGCCTTAGGTCCCAAGTTTGACATAATGCCTGAGAGTTGTGATCCAATTTTAATCTAGTCTCATTCCATTTGGAGACCATCTGCATCTAACTTCTAAACATCTATTACCACAGACAAGTAATTTTAGAAATTATTCACAAGTATCCAATAGAATTCAAAATTATTCCTCCTCTCAATCCCCTCCTCCAGTCCCTATCCAGGGATCCCTCTCAGAAGAACCTGTTGAGATCAGAGGTTCTGCCCTTCTTGCCCTTCTCAAGTACTCTAGCTGAGGCCTTACTAGTGCCAACGAATGTGGGACAGTTACCTCCCGTGACTTACATACCACACTCCTGTTAATATACCCCAGAATGATATTAGTCTTTTTTGTAACTACATCACATTGTTGACTCGTATTCAATTTGTGATCCACTAGAAACCCCAGATCCTTTTCAGCAGTACTTCCACATAGCCAGTTATTCTCCATTTTGTAATTGTGCATTTAATTTTTTCTTCCGATATGTAGTACTTTGCACTTGTCTATATTGAATTGTTGAATTCAGACCAATTCTCCAATTTGTCAAGGTTGTTTTGAATTCTAATCCTGGCCTCCAAAGTGCTTACAACCCCTCCCAGCATGGTGCCATCTGAAATTTTATAGGGATACTCTCCATTCCATTATCCAAGTCATTAATGAAAATATTGCATAGTACTGGACCCACGACTGACTCCTGCGTGTCCCACTAGATACATCTTCCCAGTTTCACAGTGAATTATTGATAACTACTCTTTGAATATGGTCCTTCAGCCAGTCATGCACCCACCTTATAATAATTTCATCTAGACCACATTTCTCTAGTTTGCTTATGAGTATGTCATGTGGGACTGAGATCAAAAGCCTTACCAAAATCAAGATATCTCACATCTAATCCTTTGTTAAGGTCATCATTTTTTATACTTACCTGTGGACTTTTGTCACCTGCCCCCTTTGAACCTAGGTTAAACCCCTCCTTGCTAGGTTGGCAAGCTTAGGCAGCAGTACTGCCTCCACAAAGCAACTCTGACCCTTCAAGCCTTCTCTTCTTCAGGGCGCAACTGCAACTTGAGTTGGAGGCAGAGGGAATTAGAGGAACATTGGTGGGGTCCTATTCATACCCTTGGCCCAGAGCAACCAGGGCTTGAGGGACATGCACGTGACCCTGCCCATCACTACTGTTTGAAAAGGTTCTGTGCCCAAGTAGCTGGTTCAGTAGAGGCAATATAGTTAGAGAACAGGTGTTACAAAAGGTAAATGCCCCCTTTTATATACCAATTGTGTTTTTTTTCATCTGGTTGAATTCACTTTACAGTGAAGTGATCACTGTTCTCAATATTTGCAACTAACATACTTTTTTACCAAATTGGTGGAATCTCATTTATTATGTCCTGGTCTGTTATTTTCACGTGTTTGATTATTATATCTTGTTATTTTCATTCACAGACGGTTTGCTTATGTTGCATTTTATGTTTCTCATAATGTTTCTCATAATCAATTGACATTTCTCTTCTATTATTTGTTCCTATTTTGGAGTGCCAGGAATGTCAAATCAAAGCATCTCCTAGAGATTTTGTTGCAAAAATCATTCTGCAATGTGATTCTTATTTCTGATTGTTCATATGTGAAATGCATAGGTTCAATGCAACCAGATTAAAGAAGCATCTGCGAATTGTTCACTTGCCAAGATCGTTAACAAAAAAACAGCTTGAGTTTCACTCTTTTTGGTTTTAGTTTCTCCTGAAAGTACGCTAGATATATTTTTGGCTAGTTTAATTTTACAAAAACTGTTGATTTTATTAAACAAAAATAATAGGATTTTGTGTTCCCTTAGAAAACAGCAGATGTTAATAAATATTTTCTTTACTGTATTTAGAGGGAGATGAAGAAGATGAAGCTAACAAAATAGAGGCTTTACATAAAAGAAGGAACCTTCTGGCAGCCTTTAGCAAACTTATTATCTATGATATTGTAGACATGCATGCAGCAGCAGATATCTTCAAACACTATATGAAGGTATGATTCTATATTTTTATCTTCTCCTCCTAAATGAGCACAGAAATTGTAGCTGGAAAAGTCTTAAAATATTAGGCCATTCTGTTCCTCTCTCTACCAGTGCTGTTTTCTTTCCTGTTGCATATTCTTGAGTGCTGTCTCCAGTCTGATTTTAATTGATTACTGAGATGCAAAAAGCTCTGTGATCAGGTTGCAGCAAATATATTTTTGAAATCATAGACCCAGGTGGTTAACTTCAGCTTGTTTTTCTGCTTAATTTTCCCTAAGTGCTTCCTAATATTATATATTGTATGGACTTTTATGATAGCCTGGCTATTATGGTAGCAGAACAATTGAGGAGCAGGAGTAGTAAATTTAAAAAATAATCCTTAAAACTAGAGAGACGAAATATACAAATGAAGCAGTGCATATTTATGAAATAGACCAGTTGAATCATTTCACTTTCTTCATAAAATCTCCAGATTTTGGGACCTTTAGTCATAATAAGTAAGTAGCAACTTATAAGAGTAGCCAGAATCCAGCTTAGAGTTCTTTAAAGATTCGGACCTGGTCTACACTAGGAAACTAGGTCTGTAAAACTTTGTCACTCAGGGATATGAAGAATCCACATTCCTGTGCGACGCTATTAAACCAGCCTAACCCCTGATGTAGACAGCATTAGGTTGACGGGAGAATTCTGGTGGGTTTTTTGCTTGTCACTTTTGGTGGACACTGAAAGAACTGCAACTTTAGGAGGGAGGGTGGATACTCTGACTCTTTGCTGGATGAATAACTCTGGCTTTGTAGGTGAAAATAGGCAGCTCCTTTTATTGCTGTTTAAGTTGTGTGTCTTTAAATATTTCCCAAAGTACCTAAAGCCAGGGCTGGCTCTGGCTTTTTTGCTGCCCAAGGAAAAAAGCCTCCCGCCGCTCCCTTCCCACCCCAGCGTGGCAGGGGAGGGCGCCGAGCCCAGCCGGAGCGCCGGGGGGCGGGCCCGCCGCTCTCCTTGGCGGCCAGAGCGGAGGACGGAGAGCCCGGCCGGGGCTCCACTCTCGCCGGCGGCCAGAGTGCCAGGCGGAGGACGGAGAGCCCGGCCGGGGCTCCGCTCTCCCCGGCAGCCAGAGTGCCAGGGGGAGGGCGGCGAGCCCACTGCGGCTCCGCTCTCCCTGGTGGCCGGAGCACCGCGCCGCCCCCCTCCAGGTGCCGCCCCAAGCACAAGCTTGGTGGGCTGGTGCCTGGAGCCAGCCCTGCCTAAAGCAGTGGATATGTACTGTTTATATGCTTGCTCTCAACCTAATTAACAGTCCTCGTTTACAGTCACAAATAGGAAACATTTGTGGGTTTTCTGTGTAATACTGTCCTCTTATTTCTAGGTTTCATAGAGCCGCTCTGCTTAAAACACAGCAAACAAAAAATCCTTCAGAGACCTGTACCTCTTCCATAAAACCTTAAACTTGTTTTAAACCCGCTTTGCTCCCCCGCCCCGCTGCCCTTGAGCTCTAGCTACCACAGCTTTAGAGATCCTGACTAAAATTTTCAGAAATAAGAGGCTAAAGTACCTTAAGGTCAGTGGGGCTTCTCATTTCGGTATTTTTGAAAATTCCTCTTGCAGACACTTATATATGGACTAAGGATAACATTTTCAAAAGTGTTTGTGACTTTCCATAAATTCATAGATTCTAAAGCCAGAAGGAGCCGTTGTGATCATCTAGTCCAGGGCTGGGCAAACTTTCTGACCCGAGGGCCACATCTGGGTATGGAAATTGTATGACGGGCCATGAATGCTCACGATCCCGTTCCCTAGCTGGAGCGCCGGAGCAGGGCAAGCCCCGGACCCCACTCCCCAGCAAGAGCTAGAGGGCCGGATTAAAACGTCTGGAGGGCTGGATGCGGTCCCCGGGCTGTATTTTGCCTACCCTACACCTACCAGGTGTTTGTCAGACCTCCTGTAAAACACAGACAATAAAACTTCCCCAGTATAATTCCTAGAGGGAATCTTTTAGAAAAATATCCAAGATTGATTTAAAAATTTGTCAGTGGTGGAGAATGCACCATGACCCTTGATAAATTGTTCCAAAAGTTAATTGCATTCACTGTTAAAAATTTTTGCTATATTCCAGTTGAATTTGTCTAGCTTCAACTTCCGGCCATTGGACTGTGTTATACCTTTCTCTTCTAGATTGAAGAGCCATTATTATTTATTCCCTATGTGGGTACATACAGACTGTAATCAAGTCACCCCTTATCCTTCTCTTTGTTAACCTAAACAGAATGGAAATATTTATTGAATTCTTTCGCCTTTTCAGTATTATTATTGATAATTCTACCATTTACATCTAGTAATGCACCAACACTATTGTCAGGATTCTTTTTGTTCCTAGTATACCTAAAAAAAGTTCTTAATGTCAGTAACTCTGCTGGCCATAAGTTTCTCTTTGTGTCCCTTGGCTTCCCTTATTGATTTTCGACCGTTTCTAGCTTATGAATTATACTCATTACCAGGGCCGGCTCCAGGCACCAGCCCTCCAAGCATGTGCTTGGGGCGGCACCTGGAGGGGGGCGGCGCTCACCCGGGGAGAGCGGGGCCGCGGCCGGGCTCGCCGCCCTCCCCCGGTGCTCTGACCGGCCGGGGAGAGCAGGGCCGCGGCCAGGCTCTCCGCCCTCCTCCCGACGCTCCGGCCGGCCAGGGAGAGCGGGGCCACAGCCGGGCTCGCCACCCTCCTCCCAGCGCTCCGGTCGGTGAGAGTGGGGCCGCGGCCGGGCTCGCCACCCTCCCCCCGGCGCTCCGGCCGCCGGGAAGAGCGGGGCCGCGGCTGGGCTCACCGCCCTCCCCTCGGTGCTCCAGCTGGCCGGGAAGAGCAGGGCTGCCCTCCCCCGGCGCTCTGGCTGGCCGGGGAGAACGGGGCCGCGGCCAGGTTCTTCGCCCTCCTCCCGGCACTCCAGCCAGTCAGGGAGAGCGGGGCCCCACACGGGCTCTCCGCTCTCCTCCTGGCGCTCTGGCCACCGGGGAGAGCGGGGCCGTGGCCAGGCTCACTGCCCTCCCCTTGGCGCTCTGGCTGGCCGGGAAGAGCAGGGCTGCCCTCCCCTATCAATTTTTCCTTTCTTCCATTTGTTATGATTTTGGGGGGGCGTTTACAGCTTCCTTCACTTCCCCTGTAGATCAGATTTATATTTTTAACTAATATGGCATTCCAACTTTGTGGGCATCTAGTAAAGTGTTCTAAAACAATCCCCCCTGTTAAAGCACCAAGTGTGTGCGCGCACGCACACACACACACACATCTGGACTTTATTCTGTGGAAACAGAATAAAGTCCAGGTCAGTTTATATATATAAAAAAATAAAAACTGATCTGGACTTTATTCTGTTTCCACACTAAAAATATAATCAGATCATGATACTTAAGGTACCCAAGCTACCGTTAATTTTCAGTTCTGTGGTTAGTTCCTTTTTATCTATCAAGACTAAAACTAATATAGAATTCCCCCATGTTGGTTGAAATACTTTTTAAAATAGGAAATAGGTATCTATCACATGTAGAAATTCCAAGCAAGTTTTAATACTGGCAGCACGAGACCTTCAGAGTGTGTCAATCAGATTGAAGTCCCCCATAATGACGCAGCTTTTTTCTCTACACATTATAGATAGGTGCATAAGGAGCCAGTTATCCTGTTCCCTAGCCTGATTTGGTGTTCTGTAGCCGACACTAACTGATACCCCATCTTGTGCTTTATGTTAGAACATCGATTGATAAGTATTCAAGATAATTTTCTTCTGAATTATCAGTGACTTGGAAACAGAAAATGCCATTTTTGACAGAGTGCTACTTCCCCTCCCAATTTGCTCACTCAGTCTTTCCTAAATAAAACATAACCAGTGATTTTAACATTCTAGTCATGCAAGTCTTTCTATCAGATTTCTGTAATACTGACTAGGTTGAACTTATGCTAATAAATGAGCAATTCCAATTCCTCTTGTTTGTTACCCCGGCTCCTAGGCAATTAAAGAATTATCCTCCCCTTTTATTATTAGTTTACCACACGTGTGACTACTTTAGCCAGCCTGTCCCTGAGGAGACTCTGTCCCCTTCTACTGAGGTGGAGGCCATCCAAACGATTTCTCCCCACAGAAAGTGGACCATTGCTCCACAAAACCAAAACCTTCCACCACTTACCTGCCCAGTGGTTCTCTTCAGTCATGGGACAGGAGGGATCTCAGAGAAGATTACTTGGACATTATTCTTCTTCAGCACACGTCCAAAATCCCTGAAGTCATCAACTATCTGTGAGATATCCCACAAGGCAGTCTTATTAGTGCTGATAAGAACCATCACCAGTGGATCCTCACTTGTCAACTTCAGAAGTCTATTTAATCGCAGAGTGACATTTCATGTCTTGGCTATGAGAAGACAGCACACTGTCCTGCTGTCTGCTTGTCTTTCGCTGAATATTCTTTCGATTCTTCAGTAGTGAATCTCCAGCAAAGATTGTCTGTCTTCCCTGGACAGTTGGAGAACTCTGTTGTGTGCAACTTTGCTTTTTTTACAGGTTGGGCCAACCTACCATCTACAAGTGTACCCAACTGGTATGCTTTGTACCAAATGGCTCAGGGGAGGTAACTTCCATGGTTTTCATATTGAGGACCTAGTATCAATTGGAATCTTCTTGCTGTGTGGAATTCCTCCTGGTCCTCTTATCTCTGGTGGCCACAACGTACCTATCCTCATCTGTCTCCCAACTTTGAAGAATGCTGCCATGACCTCTTGCCTCTGGTTACGAGCTGTGAGGGGTCCTCTCTGATTTCCTCTTTCTAACTCTTTACTGACCAGCTCCCTTCTTGCTTGAACGTAGGGTACTGATGTCTCTCAAACCTGGCTGTCTAGGAACTCCTCAGCATCTCTGATTCTCAGTAGCATCTCTACTTGCCTCTTCAATCCAAGAATAGTTTTCTCCAGCACAGCCACCGGCTTGCACTTTTTGCTCAGGAAGTCCCTTCTGGCTTCAGGCAGGAAAGAAAACATGGCACATCGATTATAGGTCACCACCACTTTTCCATTGCTGACCATCTTGAAATCGTGTGTAGACCTAAACCTGGAATGAAAGGCTCTCACATTCCCTGTCTATACTCCCTCTGAAACCTTTCTGTTAGCTGCCTCTGTTCATGGCATTTGAGTTTGCCTAACAAGTGACTTTTTATATCAATAGCATAAATCCCATTTCAGAAGCACCTAAGTCATTTTAGGAACCTGCGTCCTCCTGAAAGACACTTAGGCACTTTTGAGAATTTTATGCTTTAGAGTCTAACTTGAGGCCCCTATTTTTGAAAAATTTGACCTATGTCTGTCAGGCTGTCTGGAGTGGCTCACAAATGTGAGTATGAACCTCAGGGCAGACTGTTACTAACCAGGGCACAAACCGCAAACTGGTTGTGAGTTCTGTACTTAGATTTCTTCAAGTATCAAGTGTGAACTCCTCAAGCACTATACCTATGGCCCTACCAAATTCATGGTCCATTTTGGCCAATTTCAGGGTCATAGGATGTTAATCATAAATTTAATGATTTCAGATATTTAAATCTGAAATTTCACAGTGTTGTAACTGTAAGAGTCCTGACCCAACTCTGAAGGCATCAGTGCAGAAGGAAGGGCGGCATAGTATGGTATTGCTGCACTGCTACTGCTGGGGTGCCGCCTTGAGAGCTGGGCACCTGGTCAGCTGCCACCACTCTCCGGCCACACAGCCCTGAAGGCAGCACAGAAGTAAGGGTGGCAATACCGTGATCTTCTACAATAACCATGCAACCCCCCCCACACACACACACACAATCCTTTTTTGGGTTGGGACCCTCAGTTTGAGAAATGCTGGTCTCCCCCCATGAAATCCCTATAGTATAGGGTAAAAGTACACAAAAGACCAGATTTCATGGTCTATGACACATTTTTCATGGCAGAGATTTGTATTCCCTTCTCCCAGAGTTCAAGTTGTGATGGGACATGTCTACCTGCACATCTCTCTTCATGGGCATTGAGCGGGGGGAGCAATCAACAAAGTCTTTTGGACACTGATGTTCCACAATGGGTGTCTATAGGTCTTCTTTTATTGGGCAGGAAATGACACCTTTTGTGGTAAACTAGTATATCACACTTGGTAATGCTTCTCTCCTGACTGCGGGGGTTTCCAGTTTCAGAGCAAACACTTAAATATTACCTTATAACATGAGATACAGGTTTTATAAGCGAGATTAATGCATTCAGCAACTCGCAAGCATTTCATAAAGTCGAAACGCTAAATGCATTTTTATAAATCTTATTCCTATTTTAACAATACTAACACAGAGATGAGCCAGACTGGTTTCCAGCTAAGCATTTGTCAGTGTTCAGTGAGACCTAAGGGCATTAGCATGAGCTGGCACCTGATCTGGCAGAGTCGTAGTCTGGCCTTAGAGTGGGTGAATCAGCAGCCTTTTCCTGCTCTTGCCCATTTATGTTTTTAATCAGATGTGATGTACTTCAGAAATGTGTCTTCCTCAAGGTTCTCTTTCCCTTTCTTATTAACTAGGAATGTATATTCCTAGGTTTTGTCCTAATTTCCAGAATCTTAGCAGACAGTGGCATTCCATATATGTAGCTAGAGCCCTAAAATTCTATCTAAGAAAGATTGAGACAGTGAAAATTTCAACAGCTTTTCTTATGGTCTCTGGGCCCTAAGAAAATTTATCAGCAGTGGCTTGGTTTAGATTAAATATAAAACAAGTTTATTAATAAAAGAAGATGAGGATTTTCATTGAGTTCAGGTCTAAAAGGATATAGTTAGAAATGGTTGAAAGCAAATAAAAGTGAAAAATGCTTTCTGACGGCTAAGACTAAATACAACAAGCCAAACCCTCTATTCAAGATAGTTTCCTTACCAATCTGCCTTCCAGCAAGATGGCTGTCAACCCTTCTGGTCAGGATCTTCAAAGTGCTTGATTCCTTTGTCTTTGTAGGTGAAGGATAACTTTGTGCCTCTCTTTTATAGTACAGTGAACATTTGAAATGGATTCTTCTGAAGGTTACTGCCCCACCCCTACCCCAAAGTAAAGTTAATTCAAGCTGTGAGGAAGATGACATGGAGTTTCCTGATGAAGGAAGTTTCATGCACGTTTCTTCCCCTGCTGTTGTTTGCTAAAATGCAAATTGATCTGTTTCCTGCAATCTCCTCCCCCCTGACATGATGCCGAGTGGTTTTCTCCTCCTCCTGTTACCTTGATGGGTCTGTTTACCTTTTATACAAATTGCATTCCCACTGTTTCTTAATGTACCCTGGAATATCTTCCAGGTGGCAGAACTACATTCCTTTATCTATGATGAGGCAACTTCACCACAGCCTATCGAACACACTTTAAGAACATAATTCCCAATATGTTTGTAATTTTGAATTTCTCTTCCATGCATACACCAGGCAATAACATTAATGATCAGTATGTTGTCACTTTCTATTGATATCCTACATGACACTTTTTTAGATACAGGTTATGACATTAGTGAGTGGGTGCACTGAACTAGTCAGTCCCGTTGAAACTCACTACCACTTACCAGTGAGCCCTCTGCCCTCTTGCATTGGGATGCTGTTAAGGTCACACCTGTCTGACACTCTAGCCAAATGATAAAATTCATTGTCTATGGAGATTTGCACAGTGCCCACATGGTGCTCTGCATATCTTCTCAAAGCTTTACAGATATGGTTTGTTTGCCTCCTTGGACACAGTTTTTGGCAAGTGTGACCTAAAGGAGATTGTTCATATAAATAGTTCTTTAAAAGATGCTACAATACAAGCTAGGGAAGTGATTCTCCTGCTCATGTACACATACTCGTACTAGCTCTCATCAAGCTGGCATGAGTATAAATAACAGTGTAGCCATGGTAGCGCTGGTAGTGGCAGTGGAGGCATGACTGAGCCACACCAAGTGCAAACCTAGCTGGGTATGAGGTCAACATGAGGGATACCTAGTGACTTCTAGATGGTTCAGTAATGCCTGCAGTTTCCAACTACCGGATCTTCCATTCTCCTGCTCTGTGGACATGTGGCGGGGTGATTGTTTCATAGGCCAGGCATGACCTGTATTGATCTCATGCTTGTCTGAACTATGTAATAGAATATATAGAACATAGAATATTTTGTCCACAGAATATTCTAACACTAATTGCCAGTAAGTCACCTTTTGACTTTGTGTTAATTGGGCTCTTGCCAAATCTCTAATACACCTGTCACAATCCTAGGCTCTCTGCTCTTGACTGGAAATCCACCTTCCTTCCCGTATCAGACCCTAATTAGATCAAACCAACATGGAACATCTTACTTTCTGTTATCACAACTAGATAATCTATCTGCAGGTCGAGTAGCTATAAGAAACCACCAGAGAAATACCACATACAGGACTATACGGGTTATTAGTCACTTGGAACCCAAACTGAAACAAGTCTTAATAAATAATTTGGAAAAGTTTTATCAGAAGACTGACATTTCTACAGAAAAAGCCTGACTTAACCATCATCCAATATAGTTCAAGAAAGAGGGTTCAGGACTCCATCCACGTAATAAACTAAATTCTATGTTAATTATTACTCATTAAGAGCAAATAACCAAAAAGATAGCTCACAATGGAGTACAATTACATAGTTCGTACATCACACTACAAAACCAATCCAGAAGCAGATTATGGGGGATTTCACCTTTCATTCAGTTACAGGCACTCATTTGTCATTTACAGAAAGAAAAAGAAATTTAGGCAAAAGTTTCTTAACTTAATTTTTAATATATTACTTGAGTAATGTATTATTCAGCGATTACTCTGGAAGTTACATTTTATAGTATAAGAGTTAAGACATAAAAATGTCTCTTTTCTCCTGCAAATGGGGTTTTTAGGTTAAAATTTTAGAATGTGCAGGTGAAATTTTGACCACATTGATGTCAGTAGGAGTTTTGCTATTGACTGCAGTGGGGGATTTCGCCTGAAGTGTCTTAAAATATTCTTAGGTGGACATTAAGCTGTAAAACCTTACATGTTATTCCAGTGAGGCTTTTATAATTGAGGTTTGGGGTAATACTCCATTTAGTTGTGGTCCCCAGTACAAAATCAGAGTGCAGATGTAGGATGGGCTGCTCCCTTATGTGTGGGTCAGTTTGGTGGTTCTCCCACATACTGGTCTCAAGTACTAGATGCATGGCTTTCTTCCTCTTGGATTCCATCCTTGGACTCTACATGAACTGGTGGGTGCGCAAGGTACAGAGATGCCTTTCTGTGTGTGTGTGTGTGTGTGGCGGGGGGGAGGGAGTTCTGCCTCTTGGTAGAATGGTGAATTGTCAGTCCTCAGCTCTTGCTGACAAGATCTAGGAAGAACTTTTAACTTCCAGCCCGGTTTTCACCCTGTGTTCTTTTATAGTTGCATACTGGCTAGTCTTACTTCCATTTTACCTGTTACTTTCACACCAACATATGATGGGGCATCTCCAATTTCCCAACTATAACTTTCAACAAGGCTCCACCAACTACAAGAATCACCTGCCCCATTCATGCTTCAATTTTCCACAGACCAGACCCAGTTACTTCCTCCTTTTGCCTGGGATGAAGTTGGATAGTAGGCACAGAGATGACCCAATATTATTTAACACTGTACATGAAATATTTCCAGTGCCACAGCCTACATAGTTGGTCACTGTGGTAGTGTAGGTAAACAAGGTAGCCAATAATGGCCCTGTGATGGGGTATATAAACCTTACACTGGGATAGAAGAGGAGTTAAGAAACAGTTTTGGGGCTCAAGTGGCCCCACCCCACCACACCTGCAAAGCCTGCTCCAGCTGGAGGAGGAGTTTAAAAGAGAGCCAGACAGCAAAGAAAGGGGGAGGATAACAGGGAAGGATAGCCTTATCCGGAGAGCTCCTGGGTGAGGGTACAAGAGGAGTCCTTGCTGCCCGAAAAGGGGGTCCACAAGTGACAGTAGCTACCTTAGGCACCAGAAGAGGGAATAGCTTGTCCTTAAGGATTAAGAAATATTTCTCTCTATCCTGTGTTGGATTGTTTGGGAGACTAGTGAAGATGGTATAAATCCCCTTGAGATAAGATGAATAAAGACACCATAAGCCCTGCAGTAAGTGTGTGAGGTCTTCAGGGGCCCAGAGTTGGTCCAGAAACTCCTTTTTGGGAGATGTTAGATTTTGTTACCCCAGAAAGGCATGGACATCAAGTGTGACCTGGCCAGAGGACTGAGTTACTATCTACCAGAAGGGAAACCAACACTGTCAGAGCACCCACCACAGCAGAAGCTAAAGACGGGGGACAGTTGTGACCCAGGGACCCGACCCACTATGTGATATCACTGGTAAAGCCAGCCCTGTCACAAGCTCGCATTTGTATTGTATGGCCCAGACCCATACTTTGATGCTCCTTTGCACTGGTGTTCAGTGGCTGCTGGTGACTTGCTTGGCCTGTCTTCACAAATACTTTGCGATACCCTACCTGCACTATGTGCCCTCAGAGGTATTAGTCAGAGTCACCATCTGATAAGGTGTCCTACTTAACCTGGAAGTTCCTCCCACAGCCTTGGTTCCCCTTCTACTGTTGCCTCAAATGTAAACTTCTTGTTACCATCTTAAAACTCTAGATGACACTGTCCCTCCTTGCATATCCTCCTTTGTCAAGCATTACATCGATCCCTGTCCATTCCTCTCCAACAGCGTTCCCAGGCTTGTGCACCTGTTGGTCAGCATCTCACAATCACCTCTGTTTCTTCTATTAGTCTGTCCCCTGTGTCTGGTATGACCTTCCAGAGCTCATTTGCATGGCCCCTAGCCTGCCCATATTTAAATCCCTCTTAAAGATCCAGTTCTGCTCTGCTACTCTGAATCAAGGTGACTTTTATATCAATTGTATATGATTTGTCTATTTTTGTTCATGTTCCTGTTACCCTATTCTACTTGCCTCTTTATAGATTATGAGCTCCTTAGAGCAAGAACCATCTTTCAGCGTGTTTAGAAAGCACTCAGTATGTCCAATGTAAATAAATGATAAATAATAACAGTAATAATGGGAGAAAAGTAGCCCAACCACCCCATCTACAAGGGTTTATTGAAGTTTGTTTATAATAGAGGTATCATGCCATCCGTTAGCTCCTTATTTAAAATATAAAATCATTTCTGTTATTTCTGTTGATACTTCATTCTTTGGATACATGTGTAATCAATTTTGGGCTGCCTAATATAGTCCTATTTTACTTTCTAAGAATGAGATCTCTTAAAACCTAATTTTTAAGTAAAGAACACTGACTTACCTGTAGTACTTTTTCTTTGAATTTGACAATCACCTTCAAACTACCTTCCAAGCAGAGTAGGCAGTATTTTTGATTTATATTTTTCATTCCATTTTTAAAAAAGGAACTGACAGTTAAAGCAATTGCTGACCTCATCACTGGGTAGGTGGGTCCCAGCCACTGATGAGTCTGAATTTACGTATCGGGTCATTACATATCTGTCACATGGATTCAAGAGCAGGGCTTTATTGAAACTACTGCCTTCTCAAAACAGGAATTACAAGTAAACCATTTTTATTATGAAAAGCATGAAAGTTATACTAAATAATAAATTCTGCCTTTAAAAGTTTATTTTCCCCCTTTTCTCACAGTACTACAATGACTATGGCGATATCATTAAGGAAACATTGAGTAAAACAAGGCAAATTGATAAAATCCAATGTGCGAAGACACTGATTCTCAGTTTGCAGCAGGTAAGAATATTAGTTTTTATGCTAATATAATCTCTCGTTCCAAAAAATCCCTGTGCATGGCTTTGTCTAGTGCCCTGTACTCCCAATCAAAGGCCAGTCTAATGCCAAAGGGATCTCTCATTCCTTTCTCTGTCAAAGCTTTAGTCAGCAGGACAAAGCTTCGGACTGGAAGAAAAGGAGAGAAGAGAGACATTGAAAGCTAGTCTGGGTAGTGGTGGTTCCTGCTGTGTCCACCCATCAACTCCCAAGGAGTCTAAGTGGTTAGTGATGGTGTTTCCTCCTTTCACATAAGGAGCTGGAAGTGCTGCATCATGTTTTCTCTAAATATGGACTTAGCAGCCCAACTTTAGGTTCCTGTTTTTCAAAATTTTGCCTAAGATCCTTAAGTCTCTAACTATTAAAAAACATGTTTTTCAGTCCTTGGATCATTCATGTGGCTCTTTTTTAATCCTCACCAGTTGTCCTACATTTGAAGTGTGAACACCAGAACTGGTCACAGTCTCTCCACTGCCATACACAGAAATAATATCACCTCCCCACTCATACTCGTTATTCCTCTGCTTATACATCAAAGGATCACACTACCCCTTGTGCCCACTCATTGCACTGGGAACTCATGTTCAATTGGTTATCTACTATGGCTGCTAAGTCCTTTTCAGAAGAACTGCTTCCCAGGATACAGTATCCAACCCTGTAAATTTGTCTGGCATTCTTTATTCTTGAATTTGGCTATATTAAAATGTGTGTTATTTGAATGCATCCAGTATACCAAACAGTCTATATAAATGACCTGTCCTCCTCATTATTTACCAATTATCAATCTTTGTGTTGTCTTCAAATTTTATCAATAGCAATTTTATATTTTCTTCTAGATCACTGATAAAAATTTGAATAACATTGACTTGCGAACCACTCTGTGCAGGAGCCCACTAGAAACACTCCCCTTATTGATGATCCCCTGAACACTTTCCTTCGATGTATTAACAGGGAATATCAAGTATTAGGGAAGTTAAATTCCCTGTGTATATATGTCAGAAGTGAGACTACTACTTGAATTGGTGGTGGTGGTGGTGGTGGTCGAAAAGGATGCCCAAAATTTGGATAAGGTACTGAAAAGAGCTGCAAGAATGATTTGAGGTCTGGAAATGTTTTCCTTACAGTGAGAGACTTAAAGTAATCAATCAATTTGACTTATCAAGCAAAAAGTTACAAGGTTAACTTGATCGCAGCCTATAAGTACCTAAATAAGAAGAAGGCATCTGATATTTGTGGGCTCTTTAATCTATCAAACAAAGACATAACAAGATCCAGTAACTAGAATTTGAAGCTAGACAAATTCAAATTGTAAATAATACACAGTTCTTTAACAGTCAGGGAAATTAACCACTAGAACAATTGACCAAGAACTGTGGTGGGTTCTCAATCAGTTAAATCTTTAAATCAAGAGTGGATGTGTCTTACTAAAAGATCCGCTCTAGTTCAACCACAAGTTATTGGGTTTGATGCAAGAATTGCTGGGCAAAATACTTTGGCCTGTGTTATGCCGGAGTTCAGACTAGTTCATCAGAATGGTCCCTCCTGGCCTTAAACTCTATGTAACCTAATATAGGTTCTTTTACATCCCATGTGAAGTCATGCCAGCTTCTTCTTGCTTTTAGTATTACTTATTTATTTTTCAGATTGACTATTGGATTCTTCAGCTTTCTACATTCTTGAGTTAATTCGGGGCTTCCTTTCCTTTCACCAATGATAACAAAAGGTCCAGTTCAACCTCACTGAAGCCAGTGGGTGTTTTTCCATTAACTTGAATGGAAGTTGGAGGGGACTATGGATTTCGCCCCCCAATCCATATCTGCTTTTTGGAAATTTGACATTTCTCTCATGCTACCCTCCAAGAATCTACTTTTTAGTATGTTGAGTTCAAGGAGTTTATGGCCACTGATTCCAACCTTCCTTGCTATCCTCATATTCTCAAGCAAGTCCTCCCTTGTTGATTAAAAAGTAGGTTGAGAATGACTTCTCCTCTGGGTGGATTATCTATGATATGTTCATGAAGATGTAAATGTATTCTGTGTAATGTTTTAACGTGATAATCCATGTTTAGCTTCATCTTAGTTAAAGTCCTACTGATTACAGTATCCTTTGGTTTAAAACTCCTCATTGATTGGGTCCTGTGTAATGATTTTACTTTGTTGCTTATTTATCATATCCTTAGTCATGTTTTGGGGCTGTTTTTTTTTATTACCAAGTTGCAGATTGCTGGGTTTTTTTTAATTTTTTGACAAATATTGAATGAAATATCTAGGAATAGTTCCTATATTGAGGTAATCTCATCTAGGTATCTAAGGTAACTAGCAAGTTTTTAAGGGTGCCCCAGGTATATGGATTGTATCTATCAATATTAACATTACAGATGTGAAAAAAATCCAACTACATTTCATTCATGTGCCCTTAGTCATATTTTCCATCGTTGAGATCGTGTGTATTTCTAATACTACCTTCTTGCATATGTGGAAATCATGTACTTAAGAATCTTCTCTCATTATAGAAGTCATTCCAGTGCTCCTGAAACCCACAAATGCCCTCTCTGGATTGTTGGCTTACCATACAGTTTGTTTCCAGTATCCATCCTAGCCTTCACTTCTTTAGTCTCTTAAATTCACCACTGTGCAGAAGGTCTGTTTTGGGAAGAGGTTCTTTCTCCACCTATTTCAAAGGCAAAAGTTAGGCTGGGGCTGGCCATCTGCACAGCAGTGAATTTCACTCTCTGAGACTATCGTCATGTGTCACTGATCCAAGACTGGTAATAGCTGAACTATGTAAGAATGGATGTACTGAATCAGACTAATGGTCCATTTAGCCCTGTATCATGTCTTCCGACAGTGGCCAGTGCCATATGCTTTAGAAGAAATGAACAGAACAGGGCAATTAGTGAGTGATCCATCCCTGTCATCCAGTCCCAGCTTCTGACCGTCAGAGGTTTAGGAACACCTAGAGCATGGGATTGCATCCCTGACTATCTTGGATAATAGCCATTGATGAACCTATCTTCCATGAACTTATCTAACTCTTTTCTGAACCCAGTTATTCTTTTGCTTCATAACATCTCCTGGCAATGATTTCCAGAGGTTGACTGTGTGTTGTATGAAGATATACTTCCTCATGTTTTTTTTAAACCTGCTGCCTATTAATTTCATTGGGTGACCCCTGGTTTTTGTGTTATGTGAGGGAGTAAATAGCTCTTCTCTTCACTTTTTCCACACCATTTATGATTTTATAGACCTCTATCATATCCCCCCTTAGTTATCTCTTTTTTCTAAGCTGAACAGCTCCAGTGTTTTTAGTCTCTCCTTATATCTAAGTTGCTCCATACCTCTGATCATTTTTGTTGCCTTTGTCTTTACCTTTTCCAAGTCTAATGAACCATTTTCTGAGATGGGGTGACCAGAACTACATGCACTATTCAACATGTGGGCATACCATGGATTTATATAGTGGCATTAAATTTAATATTCTTTTCCTAATGGTTTCTGACATTGTTAGCTTTTTTGACTGTTGCTGTACATTAATCAGATATTTACAGAGAGCTATCCACAATGACTCCAGATATCTGTCTTGAGTGGTAACAGCTAATTTGGAATCAGAATAAATAGAAATCATCAGTTTTCTCCAAAATAACCTCTGCTCTGCTCATCATATCTCTTACCAGATCCTTGCATGCAATATACTTTCTTTTTGCTTTTATGTGGATTACAAATGGCCTTGGCCGTATCCTTCACTAGCAAATCACCAAAAATATTATTCATCTCTATTTCAACATCTCCCTTTTATCAACTGTGTTCTGCCACTTCTCAGTTTTATCTTCATCTAAATTGACTGGGGGAGGGAGGGTGTGACAGAATTACAGGGTTTGCCTGTTGTCAATCTCTGTTAACAGATGTTGGAACCCTCTAGGGAAATACCAATTCATTCCTGATGACTCCTAGCAGATGTGTCCATTAACTCCACCCTGAATATAAAGGAGGTGAAAGTAGCTCTTTGGAGCAGAGGGGTCTAGTGTTTGGGACAGAGGGGTCCTATAGAAGCCACCTAAAGATTAGTCAGCCTGGCGAGATGGCTTGTAGTAGAGTTTATATTGAGTTGTTATTATTTATCTTGTCAATAAAGCAAAAACCCAGGGGAGGGAAGGGATGAGTGACCCCTGATAAAAGTGGATTCAGACTTCGCAGCAGGGTGGAAATGCCACCTGCTTGCAGGGGGAATATTTTTGGGGGATGCCAGTGGTCAGTGGTTCTGTTCATGTTTTTTCCTTCCCTTAATAGCTGTCATAGTCTCTGTCCTCCTCCACATCCTTGTCATCCACAGTCTAAACACAGCTCTCCTGACAGTGCATCACTTCCATAATCTATTTCCCACATATTTCTGAGACTTCAGCAACTTGTTAGCTCCCTCTTGATTCTTCTCCACAATGCCAATCAGCCATCACGTTTTCCACATAAGGCATTGTGGCCTAGTGAAGAGGCCACTGGACTGGTACTCAGGATATTTATAAATTCTTAGGCCAGAAGGGACCACCATGATCTCTTGTATAACACAGGCCACAGAACTTCCCTGAAATAAATTTCTGTTTGACCTAGCGCATATCTTTTTAGAAAAACATCCAACCTTAATTTAAAATTCACCGGTGATAAAGAATCCAACACAACCCTCGGTAAGTTGTTCCAGTGAGTAACGACCCTCACTCTTAAACCTGCGTTCTATTCCCAGCTCTGCTGCTGGTCTGCTGGATGACCTTCGGCAAGTTACTTCCCCTCTGTCTGCCTCTGTCATGTGCTTGAAGTTAATAACAATTTGAGATTGTCAAATAACAGGCTCAAATGGAACTTTTTAATCAAAGGGTAACAGTCTGAGATTAGTACAGCATTATGCAGAAAGCAGGAAGAATAGGTACATCCTCACCATTGGAGAAAGCTAAAGAGCCTCTGTCTCTCTCTCCTCCTATAGCTGGTGGGATTTGCACTCCCCAGCTTTACCTTTCAAGCCCTCTATCTTTTATAGTGTGAAAGACAAAGAAACTCCATTTTGGATGTTACCTATTTATTTATGGATTTTTTATGGTATCTTTAGGTTACATTAATCCGCTCATTATTACTGACAGCTGACACAACTGATTTAAAAACATCTTTCAGTGGATCCTTATTTCATCCATTACAGAAAATATCTGCAATAACAAGTGCCTCTTATCATAGAACATAATTAGATCATAGGCACCCCTTACGAATCACCCACTCTTGTTTAAACCATACTTCTGTAAACACTTTTTGACAGTTTGAGGGGTCTTTTCCTTAGACATCTATATTCCCACAGATTCGGAAGCACCAGAAATAATGAGGTACAGTCCAATACTTGATCACGTGAAGTTCCTGAGTATAAGTCACTTACGAATTAAGAACCAACACTCTGGGCCTTAGAACTCAGACACCCTTTTTGCTAATATTGTAAAAGATTGTAGGAAAATACTGAATGTGCAAATTAATTTAATATATGAGAAGAATTGGAAAAAGGATTAATATTTACTAACAGTTTCTGCATCTGTAAAATAAGGATACTCATACTGACCTCCTTTGTAAAGTGCTTTGAGATCTATGGATGAAAAGCACTAGATAAGAGCTAGGTGATATTGTTGTTTTTCATAAAGAAATAGGTCATGGCACAACTTCTGTCAAGTTCTGCTTGGGGGCACCAGTGCTCCTGCTTGCCAAGTCACCATGGGAATTTGAATAGTTCTCAACTGTGAGCTCCCGTGGCCCTGCTTCTGCTTATACATAGCTTCCAGACACTGGGTCTTGTTATGCATTTCTCCTCTAGATTAAAGAGCTGTTTAATACTCTTTAAATACAGTATTGTCTCCCTGTGAAGATACTTATACCCTGTAATCAGGTCACTTAGTCCTCTTTTTGATAAACTAAACAGATTGAGCTGTTTAAATCTTTTAATTTAAAGCATTTTCTTCAGCCCTCGAATCAGTGTTGTGGCTTTTCTCTGCACCTTCTCCAAATTCTCAATATCCTTTTTAAATTGTGGGCCACCAGTATTGGTCTCACCAGCATCTCCTTATGCCTACTCACTATTTCCCTTTATGTACCTTCAAGAATCACATATCTTGTTCCTATCTTGTTTGAATGGGCCAGTTTACCAATTGATCCAGATCTCTATGTATGGCTGCTCTGTCCTCCTCATTATTTACCACACCATCAATCTTTGTCTCATCCACTAATTTTATCAGCAGTTGCTTTATATTTACTGGCAGATTATTAATCAGAATGTTGAAAACAGGCCTAGCACTGATCCCTGTGGAACCCCACTAGAAACACCTCCATTCAAAGATGATTTCTTAAAATGAGGTTCTTTATCAATTATGTAACCTATTTATTCAGAAATGTTACATGAGTGAGAAATTTGCACTGAGCGCCACAGCTTTCCCCTGTGATTCCTACTTCAGGAGCTGCTAAAACAGGACCTGATCCAACCCCATTGAAGTCAATGGAAAGGCTCTCGTTTGTTAAAGAAATAATCCTTTAGAAAAATGTTTCCTATCTCATGGGTTTTTAACACTTCAATTCTTTCTCTAGCTGTTTAATGAGCTTGTTCAGGAACAAGGTCCCAATCTGGACAGGACGTCTGCCCATGTCAGTGGGATTAAGGAACTGGCCCGTAGGTTTGCCCTCACCTTTGGGCTGGATCAGATAAAGACAAGAGAAGCTGTAGCCACGCTGCACAAGTGAGTGGTGTGAAATACTCGGTCTTCAATTAAACTAAAAGTTTGCCTCAGCATATTCTTCCCAAAAGGGGGGGGGAGGGAGGGAGGGAGGGAGTGTGTGTGTGTGTGTGTGTGTGTGTATGTGTAAATATAATACAGGTGCATGTATGTGAACATAGAGAGGCTATATGATGATGATGTGAATACAAAGCTTTTATCATGATGAAATTGAGATGGCCATGTTGCATATGTATTACAATGCCATATGTGAGTTATGCAGGCTGTACCAAACAAGTGAAATAAAGCCTTTATGCCACATCATCATGGATTCATCATGCACCACATATTTTATTTAAAAAAAAATGTTTTAGAAATGTTTTGGAGACTTAATTTTAAAATATAGACTGTTTCTTTTATCTAACTAAATGGTTCAGAGATACAAGGTAAGTGAAGTAATACCTTTTATTGGACCAATTTCTGATAAAAGATGTTACCTCACCCACCTTGTCTCGCTAATATCCTCGGGCCAACACAGCTGCAACTACACGGCGTATCTGGTTCAGAGGGAGAGAAAAAGTGGTATATCTAAATTACCTCTTAAAATGAGCTTAACTTTTCCACACACAAAAATGTTATAGTTTTAAAGTTCACTATCTCAGAACCACTCAAGGCTATGAGCAAATGCCTCGACTCATTGGAAAGATGGGAATCTCCATTTGGTATAGAAGTTCTCTTTCTAGACTTGCAGGGTCACACTGCTAATCCTGTACCACAGAGTATTTTAATTAGGTGTGAAGAAAGAATTTCCACACATGATTCTCCCACATTTTTGTGGAGGTTGATTTTTTAAATATGGTAGCAGTTTGAATTTCCTCAGAAGTTTGTAATGTTTGAATAATTCTGGGAGGAGTGAAACATTGGCGGACAGAGTGCAGTTGATGAGGTCAGAGGCACATGATGAATGCATGTGTTATTAAAGGCTGTACCATTATGCATACGCACACAGAGTCCCTATTAAGGTTGTACAAGCAACCGTAATAAATGACATTTCCTTAACTGTTGAGTGTTTGACTTCGCAACCTTAATAATGTTCTTTTAAAGTAGCCTTTTTTGTGTGTAATATATAATAAATAAAAATACAATATGTTGCACTTTTATTTTTGTCTCTATAGCTAAAGGTTATAATGTATTTCCATTATAAACAGAATGATTAAGTACTGCATGTAAAAGAGCGCAAAGTGTTTTAGTTAGTGTACTAAATTGAACTACTGGAATAATATTAGAAATATTTTCTTAAATGTTTAGCATTTCTTTACTTATTTTAATTTGACACAAGCTGTTTTCAGGATGACGGGAAAGGAATGAACAGAGAAAGAGACAGAAAAGATGAAGAGTAAAATATAAAGAGAGAAGAGAAAAGAGAAAAAAATAAGTTAGATTAAAAAGATGGAAGAGAGAGAGTAAAATCCACAGATGCCAATTGTATGTGTTTGCTATGTCACTGAAAATGTTATAAATTTTAAAAGTTCCTTTGACTTCCCTATCTATTTCTTTAAAAATAAAATCTGTATTTTGTATTTGTGGGGCTAGAACTAAAAAAGTTTTTGAGACTCTTAAAAGGAATAAAAAGCTTACAGCAGTACAGGAAATTGTTCACAAAATTGTAAACATTTTACATCTTTCTTTACTATAGAGATGGCATAGAATTTGCCTTCAAATACCAGAATCAAAAAGGACAAGAATATCCACCTCCTAACCTTGCTTTCCTTGAAGTGCTTAGCGAATTTTCTTCTAAACTCTTGCGGCAGGACAAAAAGACTGTGTAAGTGATACTCTGTTGCCTTGTTATGGGCTTTGCTAAACTGTATTATTCGTCATTGCGGTGGGTGGTTAAACTGTGTGCTTTAAGATATTCGCAATCAAAGGGCCTGGTCCTGCAAATATGTATACCTGTGCATATGAGTAGTCCCACTGAAGCCAATGTTTGAACTTAAACTTAACCCTGTGTATGTTTACAGGATCAGTGCTTTAGGCCCTGATCCACAAAGGTACTTTATGCACCTGATACTCAAATTTAAGTGTCTGTGTCCCAGCTTTAGGCTCCACAGCAATCTGCAAAACTCCAGCTCAGTTGCTGCCTAACCACTGATGTAGGTCTAGATAGGGCAGAATGGTGTTGACCTTGAAGACTAGAGCAGGAAGGCTGAATTTGATATGCAGGGCAATGGATACGGAGGAACAAATGAAGAGATTCAAAGAGAGGGTTGATGTGATATGAATGATTGGTAAGGATGATTATTTTAGTGGTAGCATTTTGGAAAGGCTATAAGCAGGAGATGGGGGTATCAAGATGACAGGAGAGAGGATGTTGCAATAGTCAAGACAGGAAATTAATAGAATGAGGACAAGCCATCAAGCATCAAGACAGATAGTAAGAGTGGGATTTCTAATATATTGTGGAAAAAGAAACATCAGGATTCAATCACAGCCTGGATGTGGTCTAAGGAAAGTCAGGAGTCAAAGATTACATCAAAAATGTATTCCTCTTTTACAGCAGAATTGTCTGTTTTTGTGAAAGATCAGAAATTCAAGATTCAGTCCTTAAGATTTGTGATTGCAAAGATCTGTCTAGAGGATTTTTGACCTCATTGGATCTAAAGGATACCTATCTACTGTGCATGTCCGAGTTGGCCCTTTTTGCCAAAAAATTCTCAGGTGTGCTATCAGTTCATTTGGTGTAAAGACCACTTCCCTTTCAATTTATCATTGTGAAAACCATAGGCCTGATCTGTACAAGAAGAAAAAATCAAACTAGTTAGCCTAGTGAAACCTCTAGTATAAACACACTTAAACCAGTTTAAACTTTATGTCAATTTAGCTTGCATCAGTAAATTACCAACTTAAGCTAATATAAGAGAGGCTTAAACCAGTTTAAATATTAGGAGTTTATACCAGTTTAGTTACATTGAATTCAAATACATTTAATTAAACTGGTGCATTTGTCTCGTATGCAAAAGGCCCTCATGTCAGCTGCCCTGCCTTGTGATGGAATTTGTATGATTCTTTTCCTGAAGGACTGATTGATCTAGGGAAGTTAGTAGGCCCAGACTTTAAAGGCCATGTCCAGAGTGAAGGAGGTATTTGCCTATTTGAGGATTTTAATCACGAGAGAAATCATTACATCATGCCCCCAGTGGACCTTCTCCATTTGGTGACAGAGACTGTCTCCATTTCCCAATGGAGGAGCACCTTGTTTCTGGTCTGAATTTGTCTAGTTTCAACTTCCAATCTTTGAATCTTATACCTTTTGTCTGCTAGATTGAAGAGCCCTCCATTATCAAATTTCTGTTTCCCATATAGGTACTTGTAGACTGTAATCAAGTCATCCCTTAACTTTGTCTTTATTAAGCTAAAGTTCCTTGAGTCTGCCATTAAAAGGCCTGTTTTCCAATCCTGTAATCATTCTTGTGGCTCTTCTCTGAACACTTCTCTATTTATCAGCATTCTTCTTGAATTGTAGACGCCAGAACTGGACACAATACTCCAGTAGAAGTCATCCAGTGCCAAATATAGAATTAATATAACCTCCCTATTCCTACACAATATTCTCCTGTTTATGCATCCAAGGAGCGTATTAGTGCTTTTTGGGCATAAGGTCGCACAGGAAGCTCAAGTTTAGCTGATTGTCTCATTGCCCCCAAGCCCTTTTCAGAGTCTTTGCTTCCCAGGATTAAGTCCCCCATTCTGTAATTATCTCTTGTGTTCTTTGTTCCTATATATATGGCTTTACATTTGGGCATATTAAAATGCATGCTGTTTGCTTGAACCCAGCTTACTAAGGGATCCAGATCACGCTTTATCAGTGACCTGTGTTCTTTGTTGTTTGCCCTTCCCCCAGTCTTTGTTCTGCAAAATTTATCTGTAATGTTTTTACATTTTCTTCTGGGTTGTTGATTAAAATGTTGAATAGCATTTAGCAGGACCCCACTAGAAACACACCTGCTCAGTGATGATTCCTGTTTGCAATTCACATTTTGAGACCTATCAGTTAGCCATCTTTTAATCCATTTAATGTGTGCCATGTTGATTTTGTATTGTTCTAGTTTCTTAATCAAAATATCGTGTACAAGTACCATATAAAATGCGTTGCAGAAGTCTTAAGTATATTACATCAACACTATTACCTTTTGTCAACCAAACGTGTAATCTCATCAAAAAAGTTACCATGTTAGTTTGACATGGTCTATTTTCAATAAACCCATGTTGATTTGTATTTATTATATTACCCTATTTTAATTCTTTATTAATTGAATTCCATATCAGCTGTTCCTACACTTTTGCCCAGGATTGATGACTGGCTGACAGGTTTGTAATTACCTGGGTCATCTTATTTACTCTTTTTAAATATTATAACAACACTAACTTTCCACTTTTCCTCTGGAACTTCCCCATTGTCCCCAGATTTACTGAAAATCCGTGTTTATAGGCCAGAGCTGCTCAGACAGCTCTTTTACAAGACTTGAATGTAAGCTATCTGTACCTACTGATTTCAAAATGTCTAGTTTAATGTCTAGTAGGTGCTGTTTAACATCCTCCTAAAACACTAGTGCTATAAAAGGTATTTCATCATCATTTGGTGTGACTACATCATCTGACTTTTTCCCAAATGCAGAACAGAAATATTTACTGCCTTTTCTGCATTATTATTGACAGATCTACCATTTCCATCTAGTAATGGACCAATACTACTGTTAGGATTCTTTTTGCTTCTAAAATACTTAAAAAACTCCTTCTTAATGTCTTTAACTCTGCTGGCCACATATTTCTCATACTTTTGCTTCCCTTATTATTTTTCTACAATTTATACCTTCAGATTTATTTTCATTAGTATGAATATTCATTATATTTATTCCCCTTTCTTCCATTAATTACATTTATATTTAAATATATGTTATAATTCTTCTTTGAGTGCTTTCTCATGTCCATTCCATGTTAGGAGTGTGCTTGCCACATGCACCGGTGCCGGAAGTTTTTCCCTCAGTGGTATCCGTAGGGGACCCCACCCTCAGTTCCTTCTTACTGCCAGTGACGGTGCTGGAATGTTCCTTTGCTTCAGCAAACCTTCCTTCTCCAGATCTGTTAGTTGTGAACTTTCTGTAGTAAATAGTCATATCAGTTAGTATTAGTTCCCTTAGTGTGTGTGTGTGTTAGTTAGTTTAGTTAGTTGTAGTGTCCCGGACGGGTCATGCCCCATTCTGTGGGCTTTAAGAACTGTGACCAGTGTAAAAAGCCTGTGCCGGTCAGTGATCCCCACACCAGTTGTTTAAGGTGCTTAGGGGAGTCTCATATTAGCAACAGATGTTGCATCTGTAAGAGTTTTAAGCCTCGCACTAAGAGTGGGACATTCGACTTAAAGGGGCTTCTCATGGAGTCGGCGCTGACACCGGCACCGGAGCAGCCGCGATCGGACTCTGCACACAGCACCACAGCTTCGGTGTGGAGCACCCTACCGGTACCATCGTCGGACAGGCAAAAATCCACCTCCCCGGCACTGGCCAGCAAGAAGAGGAAGACTGGGAGAGGTCAGTCTCCTGCTCGCAAGGGCAGGAGAGGACGGGAAGCAAGCCTAGACCCACGAAGGGCGGCTCATCACCTCCAAGTTGAGCGGTTTAGCCCATCCCGGCATGTGGAGATGCCAGAGGCCCTGCAGGTGATGCAGGATATCTTGTCCCTCCTGGTGCCACCCACACTGGTGATGGCAGCTCCCAAATCAAGGGGTAAGCCTGCTCTTGGACCACTCCTCATCCCCATCAGTGCAGCTTCACTTGCCACCTCAGGGAGCGTCCCGCCACCGCTCGCCTACTGGCAGCCACCACTCACCCACTGGCAGCCACCGCGCATTGGACATAGGGCTGCCTACTAGTTGGAGCCCTCGGTGCTGGTCTCCAGATTCCAGCCATCACTCTGCGGGCTCGAAGTGTCAGTCACCGGTAGTGTGGCATAGACCTACCGAGGCACACACGAGCCTGTGACCCTTGTACCGGGAGCGTCATAGCCACTCCCCTTCAGTACGACACTGATCCTGCGAAAGCCCCTATCAGGACTCTCAATAATGGTCACCAGCCTACAGATATAGGTCGCCACACCAGCGTCAACACTCGACATCGCAGCGTATATCACCGGGGTACTGCCGCGGATACTCCGAATGCCGACGCTGGTCACTGGGATCTCAATGAGGTAGGTTGTTGCCAATGTACGGATCCCACTCGGAGCATGGAGGTGGACGCAGCCGGGACCAGGACACCTGGTCAGCCTCGGTGCGGTCCCAGTTTCCAGAACACGGCCCTCCATCTCAGGGCTCAGAGTCGCACCAAGAACCCCTGCAGGCGGGTCAAGGTCCTCCGTTGACGGCACCGGTCCTCCCTGCAGCACCGTCAGGATTATCATGGGCCCAGGGCCAATGGCCTATGTCATGGCACCCCTGGAATCCATGGGGGTTCCCACAGCCTGTCCCAAGGGCATAAATCAGTGTTGGGAGGCTCCAATAAGCCTTCGGCCATGGTCTCCCACCCGCCTGAGACGGAGGCCACTGTGCCTGGAACCCCCCTAGATGCAACATTCAGGAGAAGACGGCCCTGCTGAGCAGATCACAGGCGGTGACACCTGCTGCACCTGCTGCACCTGCATCCTCCTCTTCGTCCCCTCATGAGGCCATCATGGAACCCCCACCTATAGTCCCCCAGGACAATATCAAAGCTCATCAGGAGCTTTTGAGTAGGGTAGCCTCAAACTTGGTACTAGAAACTGAGGAGCTAGAGGAGCCCTCTGACACCCTCTTCAACATCCTCAGCTCAGCAGCCCCGGCAAAAGTCGCACTGCCAGTACATGAAGGGGTGACTAAGATTACCAAGGCCCTCTGGCAGACCCTCATCACTACCCCCAATCTCCAAGCATGCGGAGCACAAGTACTTATGTGCCTGCAAGAGGGTATGAAGATGCCCTGCCCCAACTCTTTAATGGTGTCTGCAGTCAATGAGCGGGAAAGGCAGCGACAACCAGGGGCTACTCTTAAAAATAAAGAGGCAAAGAAACTGGACCTTTCTGGGACAAAGGTTTATTTTTCGTCAGGCCTACAGCTGAGGGTGGCGAATTATTGGGCCTCTATGATTTTAATATTTGGCAATCGATGGCCAGATTTCTTGATTCCTGCTGGAGGATCCCAGAAAAGAGTTCCAGGCCATCCTGGAAGAGGGGAAGGGAATGGTGAGGGCGGCACTGCAGGTGGCCTCAGACACGGCTGATTCTGCAGCACAGACTATGGCTTCAGCCATAACTATGAGGAGGGCGGCGTGGCTGCAGTCCTCGGGCTTGTCAGTGAAGATCCAACAGTCCATCCAGGACCTCCCCTTCGATGGCCAAGCTTTGTTTGCGAAGAAAACAGATGATAAGCTACACGGTCTGAAGGACTCGCGCACTATGCTCAAGACCCTGAGCCTATACACCCTGGGGCAGCAGAGAAAGCCGTTTAAGCTGCAGCCTCAGCGCAGCCAGCCTAGGCAATAGCCCTTCCAGAAGAAGGGCAAGGGCTACAAACGTCGTAAGGGCCAGCAGCCCTCTACCTCGGCACAGGCCAGCTCTTCCCACTCCCAGCAGGGGTTGAAGCAGGCATTTTGAAAGTGTGCCTGAGGGCGACATTCCAGCCACTGTCCTGGATCCTGACCCCCTCCGCTTCTCCAACCGCCTTTCTTTTTTCCTCCCAGCCTGGGCGTCTATAACTTTGGACTGTTGAGTCCTCAATACTGTGGTGCAGGGCTATACCCTCCAATTGGTTTCTACCCCCCCCCATCACACCCTCCCTCCCCGTCCCTCTTCAGGAACCCCTCTCACAAGAGTTTACTGCATCAGGAGGTGCAAGTCCTGCTGCAGGCGGGGGCCGAGAAAGAAGTCCCCCTAGACTTCAGGGGCCAGGGGTTCTACTCCCGTTACTGTCTGATTCCAAAGGCCAAAGGGGGCCTAAGGCCTATCCTGGACCTGCCAGACCTCAACAAGTATCTCAAGAAGTTGAGGTTCCGCATGGTCTCCCTGGCTTCCTCCATCCCCTCCCTGGATCCAGGGGACTGGTATGCCACTCTCAACTTGAAGGACGCATACTTTCATATAGCGCTCTTTCAAGGACACAGATGCTTCCTCTGCTTCACAGTGGGATCCACGCATTATCAGTTTGCGATGCTCCCCTTCAGCCTTGCAATGGCACAGAGGGTGTTCACAAAATGCATGTTGGTGGTGGCAGCTTACCTCAGGCATCGCAGTATCCTGATCTACCTGCCCCGTACCTCAATGACTGGCTAGTCAAGGTCACTCCAGGTCCCAGGAACAGGATGCTGCTGACCACGTGCAGGAGACTGGGCCTGTTGATAAACAAGGAAAAATCAATGTTGGTCCCTGTGCAAAGAATAGAGTTTATCGAACGGTCCTCGACTCCACGAGGGCGAAGGCGTTTCTGTCGCTTATCAGGTTCCAGACAATGAGGAACCTCATCGCCAGAGTCTCTGCGTTTCCTCTCACAACGGCAAGAGTCTGCCCACGGCTGCTGGGCCACATGGCAGCGTGCACATACATCGTCTGCTATGTGAGGCTCCGAATGAGACCCTTCCAGCAGTGGCTGGCTACAGTCTATGTCCCATCCAGGGATCACTTGGACAAGGTTGTCAGCATCCCACCAGAGGTACTCACCATATTGCAGTGATGGACCTATCCTGGAACAGACCTCAATGGAGTTCTGTTCGACAGCCCGCATCCTTTGGTATCACTGATATCCGATGCCTCAGACCTCAGCTGGGAGCGCACCTCAGTGCGATGCGGATGCAAGGTATGTGATCTGCAGAGGAGATGACGTTGCATATAAACGTCAAAGAGCTCAGGGCGGCTCGCCTCGCTTGCGCGGTTTTCCTCCCACAGTTATCCGGCTAAGTGGTTCGAGTGCTGACAGACGACGCAGCCTCGATGTTTTACATCAATAGGCAAGGGAGAGTGCACTCGTCGGCCCTCTGTCAAGAGGCACTCTGGCCTATGGGATTTCTGCATCCAACATGCGATCCACCTGGAAGCCTATCACCTCCCCGCCCATCCCAGTCGTCAGCAGAGTCTTGTCAAACATCAAGAGGGACAAGGCCAAAGTCATTATGATTGCCCCGGCGTGGCTGCGCCAGCATTGGTTTAGCACACTGGGGGATCTGGCAGTAGCCTCCCCGTGGCCGCTGCCTGACAGTCCGGACCTTCTCTCGCAAGACCATGGTCGCCTCCTGTATCCCAACCTCGCCTCCCTCCACCTCACAGTGTGGATGCTGCATAGTTGAACCCAGAGGAGCAAGCCTGTTCCAGGGAGGTGCAGCAGGTCCTTTTGGGAAGTAGAAAATCCTCCACTAGAGTGACTTATCTGGCGAAGTGGACGAGGTTCTCCCACTGAGCGTCTGAGAATAGCGTCTCCCCGAAGCGCTCTTCTCTGCAGTCAGTCTTGGTATACCTTCTCTTCCTGAAGAATGAGGGCCTGGCCCTCTCTTCTATCAAGGTTCATCTAGCTGTCATCTCGGCTTTTCATCCGCCGATCCAGGGTAGATTGGTGTTTTCACAGGAGATGTACATCAGGTTCCTGAAAGGCCTCGAAAGGCTCTTACCTCCCGTTAGGGATCCTGTCCCACAGTGGGGCCTCAATCTGGTTTTCTCCAGACTCATGCGTCTGCCATTTGAACCCTTGGGCTCTTGTTCCCTTTCCCACCTATTGTGGAAAGTCGCCTTCCTGTTGGCAGTGACACTGGATAGACGAGTGTTGGAGATTAGAGCCCTGACCTTACACGGTCTTCTTCAAAGACAAGATACAGTTGTGACCCCGCCCAGCCTTCCTGCTGAAGGTGGTGTCTTCTTTCCATATCAACCAGAGCATCTTCCTCCCGGTATTCTGTCCTATACCACACAAGATAAATGAGGAGAGGCAGCTGCACTCCCTGGACTTCGCCGTGCCTTGGCCATTTACCTGGAGCATACCAAGCCCTTCCGCAGGTCGACACAGCTCTTCATCGTGACAGTGGACAGGATGTAGGGCCTTCTGATGTCCTCTCAAAGGATCTCTAACTGTATTACCTCCTGCATCCGGACCTGTTATGAGTTGGTGCAGGTCCAACCGCCACCTCTGGTGAAGGCCCTCTCGACGAGAGGGCAAGCGTCCTCGGCAGCCTTCCTGGCACACTTTCCCGTCACACCTTCACAGCACACTACGCCATCACCCAGCAGGCCAGAGATGACGCTGGGTTCAGCAGAGCTGTGTTACAAACTACACATCCATGAACTCCTGCCCACCCCCGTTGGTACTGCTTGGGAGTCACCTAACATGGAATGGACATGAGCAAGCACTCGAAGAAGAAGAAAAGACAGTTACCTGTTCCGTAACTGGTGTATTTCAAGATGTGTTGCTCATGTCCATTCCATTACCCGCTCTCCTTCCCCACTGTCAGAGTTTCCTGCAAAAAGGAACTGAGGGTGGGGGGAGCCGGGGGCGTCCCTTATACCGCACCATACAGACACCGCCAGAGCCGGTCCCCTATGGACACCACTGAGGGGAAACTTCGGCACCGGTGCATGTGGCGAGCACACACACCTAACGTGGAATGGACATGAGCAACACATCTCGAAGAACACCAGTTACAGAACAGGTAACTGTATTTTGATTTCACTTTCTTTCTAACCCAAGTTGATATTATTAAGGAGTGTGGTTTTCTTTCTCGACTGGCCTTTTTAGACATCTATTAAAATGTTTTTAAACAATTCCCATGTTGTTGTTCAAACTTTTTGTTTACATTTTTTGTGCACTGATTTGGCTCATCAGTTGTTTTCAGCTTTGTGAAATTGGCCCTTTTAAAGCACCAAGTATATATATTACTCATTTGGACTTTTTTCTGCTGAACATAACAAATGTGATCAAATCATAGTCACTTGTACCTAAGCTACAAGACAAGGTGTATTATAGAATTTCCTCTTGTTGGATTCAGCACTTTTTGAGTTAGGAAGTGTATCTATAATCTGTAATTACATCTATAACTTTTAGAAATTCTGAAGTGCTTTAGCATCGGCAGCATGAGACCTCTAGCGTGCCACTCCGATGAAGTTCCCCATAATCACGCAGCTTTTTTCCCTGTTTTTGCTCCTCATTCCTTCCTAAATAAGTTATAACCAGTGATTTTAACATTCCAGTCATGTGAACCTTTCCACTAGATTTCTGTAATACCAACTAGGTTGAATTTATGCTCATAAATGAGCCATTCCAGTTCCTTATGTTCATTATCCAGGCTCCTAGCATTGGTGGGGAGGCAATTAAAAATTACTTCTCTTCACTTCCTTTGTTGTCTTGATTAATTTTGTTCTCAACATCTTGACTTTGTGTTAAATGAGTGCTCATTTGTTTTCTCTTTTCACCCTCCACACTTGTTTTTAATTTAACGCCCTCCTGACTACCCTAGTTGGGTCATGTAGCTCAGGCAATAGAAGTTCATACTTGTAGCTCCAGAAGTCTTGGGTTTGGACTTCACTACCAATGACACATCCAGGGGTGTTGTGTTAAATGATGATGTAATTAAAGGTTGTATCATAATACATTTCTCAAAAGAACAGAATTAATGTTGCACAGACATCCTCAATTCTGGGATTTCCTAACTTTTGAGTGCTTGACTTCACAAGTGTAACAATACTTTTTTAACATAGTTTTTGTATGGATTATCATATTAATCTGACTGGCTGTTTTTAGATTGTATGGTTAAATAATTGAAAAAGACAGACCAAAAAAAGCCGGAAGTTCACCAGAATATACACAAAAACTTGTAGTTGGTGGAGATCTAATTTGGAGAACAGGCCCTCAATTTTTTTTTTCCAAAAGTATGGCAAGTATGTATGAACTCCAGCAGGAACAGTTGGGCTCCAGTGCCTACAGATTGTCAATATCTTGAATTTCAAAATAATTGGTTGTGTTTGAGAAAATAATTTTCTCACTGTTCTTCTGAAAAAAGTATGCCAGTGCTCAGAATATTGCCAAATTCAATCCATCTGTTTACCTGGATGGAATATGTATGTTGATTGTATTAGGGATTGAGACTAGAAATAGCATTCAGGTATAGTATAAATGTGATGAATGATTTCAGACCACTATGGGTGTGTTATGTGGGAAAGAGAACTTTGCATTGTTCCTCAGGGAATATTTGTAGACAGCTAAGCAGCTGTTTTAACTAGTTCTGAAGTGAATTTTATTGAGTCATCTTCAGTCAGAAAGATGGTGCCTTGCCAGCATATGTTTGTAGGATTAAAATAGGAAGAAACAGCATGGGAGATCTTCAGGGCCTCAAGATAAAAGTGTGAAGAGGGGCCCCTTAGGGGTTGGGCAGAGGGGAAATTTTATTTTACACATTGTCTTCTGTTTTCACAGTCACTCATATTTGGAGAAGTTCCTGACAGAACAGATGATGGAAAGGAGGGAAGATGTATGGCTTCCACTGATTTCCTATAGAAATTCACTAGTTACTGGGGGCGAAGATGACAGGATGTCTGTGAACAGCGGAAGTAGTAGCAGCAAAGCATCTTCAGTGAGGAATAAGAAAGGACGACCTCCACTTCACAAAAAAAGGGTGGAGGGTATGTATGGTTTTACATTATGCCTTTAATTAATACATTAAATTAATTAACCCTTCTTTTCTTTCATGAGTTCTGTCTAGCTTTGGAGTTGACACTGAAATATACATATACACACTGCATTGATTAAAAAAAAATCTTGTTTTACAAATTCCTGTAGATTTTTCTTTTTCTTTATGAAATTGTTTACACGTATCCCCACTCTTGGGGATATATGCTAAGATTTGCAGATCCAGAACCATTAAAAGCATTTGATCTTAGCGTGGAGATAGTATATGATTACAAAGTTACATGTTAGCCCTACTGCTTGTTCCCCCTCTGATTTCTGTTTTTCTAACTTGTTTTCTAACTTGTTCCGATCTGGAAATTACATTCTCTCACTAGCGTTGCCACACAAACCCAAGTGCTAAATTCTGACATAGCCTGACATTTTGGCAAAAACATAGGAAAAAATATAAAAATTAGTAAAACTTTAGAGAAAGGTGACTTACTAGTATCTAGTTCCTGGAGGTGATGGTCTATATTGAGCTACATCTGTTGGATGCACATTCATCCTTGTTACAGAGCCATTAGAAAACAATGTCCATTGCGACCTCACACATGCTTCATAAAGGATCCACATGTTCATACATAATGGCATATAGGGAGCCGACATCCCAGACGCCACCCATTCCTTGTCTCCATCTACTCTAAGTTCCATTTTAAGACTCCAAAGAAACAGAGAACTCAGGTGGGAAGTATCAAACAGTAACCTTATCCCCTCCTAAGCAATGCTTGCAGGACTGCTTTCCCAAAGTGGGCATCAAACCTAAAGACAAAATCAATACAGTATTGCTGTGCCTTGATCTTCATTTAGAAACATTTCTGAGTCCTGCTGTGAAGGCAGCTTTTGTATAGATGAAGTAAGTTTTAAAACCTTCAGGTACAGACACTCTTGCAAAGTCATAGCAGGTTTTCAGTCAAAGTCTCTATTAGTTCCCTCTGTGTTAGTTTCTATATTCAGAAATTATCCAGAGGACTTACAAAAAAGCTTACTCCTTTCCAAATTGCAACTGAGGGCATGTCTACACTTACTAGGGTTCGATGCTGCTGCAATCGATGCACTGGGGTTGATTTAGCGGGTCTAGGGAAGACCCGCTAAATTGACCGCAGATCGATCTCCTGTCAACTCTGGTACTCCACCGGAACGAGAAGAGAAAGGTAAGTTGACGGGAGACACTCTCCCGTCGACGCAATGTAGTGTAGACACCGCAGTAAGTCGACTCCAGCTATGTTAGTCACGTAGATGGAGTTGCGTAACTTAGGTCGACTTACCCTGGTAGTCTAGACAAGATCTAAAAATCCATTGGGAGCATGCTAGGGCAGAAGAAAATCATTACAAGCTGACCTTTGAAAGAGAGAGTAGAAATAACGAGTCAATTTTATCATAACAATTGACTAATAGCCGGTTGCCACAAGATTCAGGATTGAGGTATTGAATACTAGGATCCAATTCTAGGATTAATGAGCCAGAAAAGTTGCTGGGAACCAAGGCCAGGCAGGGAGTGTGGGCTACAATGGGGTGGAGATGCAGTGGGGGGGTCAGTGGGGTTGCAGGCTGAGAGTGCAGGGGGTAGGATGGTGGTGTGGAGTGCAGGAGACAAGGGGCTGGGCTGGGGCAGCCTGGTGTGGGCTGGGCCAGTGTGTGGGGGCCAAGGTGCAGAGACTCTGACTTTGCCCAGTGGGAAGGAGCCTGCCAACTCCTGTGCTAGGGGGATGGACATCCAAGCTGCCCATTCACCTGGGCTCAATGGGCTGGAAGCTGTCCTCTGCTGATGCCCACGTCCCTCTGTGGCTGAGCAGGGGCATGCTCACCTTTAGAGCCCTGGGCACCTGGTGCCAACCTACCTGGAAAGGGTACACGTTGGGGTCTCTCCAACCCAGCTGCATGAAGTTTGGGGGTGGGGGTAGTAGCATCAGGGAAAACACTAGGGGTCCAAGGCTAACTTTTAAGGAGTTGGGAGGGGGCGGTGTTTTGCCTAGGGCAGCAGATCGGATTGAGTGGCCTCTGCCAGTGATTAGGCAGTTGGACCTTGGGGTCTCAGCTCAGGATGTGTTAGAGGATCCCAGACAGGAGCAGTGCCTGGAGTCTGTTCAGGCTCTGGAGGCTTGAAGAACATAGGGATTCAGTTTGGATCGCCTCACAGCAGTCTGGTGAGTATCCAACAGGGGGAGCTCAGCCAGATCTGGGACAGATGCAGCCGAAAGTCTGGTCAGGAGTCTATATATGGTTGATACTCGACACAAATCTGCTCTCTGTATGGATTTCCACTGGCATTACTTAGTGCCCAAAGAAAATCAAGCACAAAGGAGGAACTGAAAAGAGACTATGAGATAAATTTGAATGGCAGAGGTGTTTCAATGGCATTCGTGTTAGGGTAAATTCAGGAACAAGCAGGCAACAGTTAAGCCCAAAAAGAAAAAGGCATGAGAAAAATGACAAAATCCAATGGGATCTCCCTTCCCCGCCCTCCTTTCCTAATCCCTCTCATCGCTTACTTCTCCTTTCCCCCATCGGTGAAACTGAGGCTAGGTCTACACTACCCGCCTGAATCGGAGGGTAGAAATCGATCTCTCGGGGATCGAATTATCGCGTCTCATCGGGACGCGACAATCGATCCCCGAATCGACGCTCTTACTCCACCAGCGGAGGTGGGAGTAAGCGCCATCGACGGGGAGCCGCGGAGGTTGATTTTGCCGCCGTCCTCACAGCGGGGTAAGTCGGCTCCGATGTCGAATTCAGCTATGCTATTTGCGTAGCTAAATTTGCATATCTTAAATCGCCCCCCCCCCCCGCCGTAGAGAAGACCTGCCCTCAGATCTCTTGTCTGTTCTCCTCTAATCCCCCCACCTGCCTCAGCAACCTTATCCCATTTCCTGATCTCCCTCGCTCACGCTGTAATCGTCTCCCTCATCTTTCTTCTCAGTCTCTCCCTTCCCTCTGGTTCATTCTCTTCGCAGTACAAGCAAGCATCCTTTAATCTCTCCCATGTTAAAAAAAACTCATGGTTGATTCTGGTTGCATCTCCAGCTACCCATCTTCCTTCTTCCCTTCATTTGTAGGCTCGTTGAACGCTCTGTCTGCAATTGCTGTCTGGAGTTCTTTTCCTCCACTTCCATTGTAAACAGACTCTCCTTTCTAGCTCCTGCTCAGTCCACTCCCACCAAAGTCTCTGATGACCCGTCCTTGGCCAGATCTCCATCCTTATCTTGTGCTCCTCCTCATCTGTATCCACATGTTGTCTCTCATGTTATAAATTGATTGTAAACTCTTTAGGGTGGGAACCATCTTTGCTCTGTGTATGTTCAGCACCTGGTTCTCTAGGCACCGCTGCAATACAAATATTTATGATTGATTATTATTATTATTGTTTATTAGAATACCTGCTTTGAGGTTGAAATGTTGTTGGGAATACCTGGTAGCTCAAAGAAGGAGGGTGAATCTTGTTCCTAATTCTTCTTTGGCATAAGGAGTTGGGATCCTTCCTCCTCAGTACTAATATAAACTAAATTAGAGTTGGAAATTAAACTTCTTGGAGATTAATCCAGTTTGATCCATCACCCAGTTACCTATCTATGGTGTAAAATACTGAATTTGTAAACTTACAGTTTTGCAGAATTTGCTCTGAGGTAGTGAGCTATATCAAAATGTACCAGTGGATGAATACATAAATTCAAGTCCTCAATTAGCACTGTATTTGCGTTCTAAAGCTCATACTCGATGCAATATGTGCCACCAGTAAATATCCCATTTAAAAGTTGGCCTGAATAAGATATGAATCATAGTAATATTGTGCTGAATAAATTCACTGTCTCAAGTAACTAGCTAAATGTAATTTATATTTTTATAGATGAGAGTCTGGAAGGCTCATGGCTAAACAGGAACGACACCATTCAAACTCCCGGGGCTCTGCAAACACCACAGCTCACTTCAACTGTATTGAGAGAGAACACTAGACAAATGGGAGAGCAGATTCAAGAGCATGAGTCAGAACATGGATCTGAACAAGATTTTTTACACAAGTATGTACCAAGATGTTATGCTCAAATGTATTGTGCTGAACAAGAAACACATGCTAAACAAAACAGTTGGGATAGCAGTAGCAGTTATACAACATGTTTGTGGTTTTACATTTGCAGCATATATTTTGGAGAGAGAAAAATCTCTTGCCTGGTAATTCCATAGGTTAGTCTGGTATAAATTGTGTCAAATAATAATATCATTTTTAGATTCTCAGAAAAAAACTATGTTAAAACAAAGGTAGAAAGGGCATATCCATAATTTAGGGAGGAAATATATTACAAGGATGCTGAAATTATCCAATGCAATAACAATACAATTATTTTAAGGCATTTTAGTGTCTGTTGCCCTCAATTAGTTTTAAATGATTTTTAAAGACATGGGATTTTTCTTTTATTTTTTCACCACCACAAGGCAGAGTTAAGGTTATTTGGGTGCCTAACTGTGCATTTTCATAACTTGAAAAATGTTTGAATTTCTTTTAAGTTTAACTTAAAAGCTCTTTTCCTGAGTTTATAATGCTTGTTTGGGGGATAATTATAACATACCTGTAACTTATTTTACCCTAAATTACTGATCTTAACTCCAACTTTTTGTAGTTTGTCTGGGAATTTCCTTGGTCATCTTAATTTAAAAGTTTATACATGAACAAGAAACTGTGAGAATGCTATTATGTGATATTTCTAATATTTTGAAGATATGTAATATCAACCATACATTTTGTTTTTGTTTTAACTTTTATAGGCAGATACACTGGTATGCTCTGGCTGCTTTTTTATAGGCAGATTCACTGGTATGCTCTGGCTGCTTTATATCATTCTGGAGCAAAGCAGCCAGGCCATACTAGCCAGTGAAACTGAGTTTACAGGAACTTTGTTTTGCCAGTGTAGTGGAAAGCAGCCAGAGTATACTGTCTTGAAGTTGGCCCGAGAAGAAACTTACTGACGTGGCATCTAAAAATAATAAATACAAAATCAGTGCTGTGACTGAGTTAGTAATGCTGCTCTGTATGTGTTAGTCCCCAGATGCAGATATCTTGGTTGGGCCAGCAGAAGCTAGAAGATTTAAATCGAAAGGACAGGACAGGAATGAATTACATGAAAGGGAGAAGTGGTGTAAGACATGCAGTGTAAGTGTTCAAACCACCAAAGATCCTTTTCGTGATGAGTAATTGAATCAGTGAATCTGTTAATGATGGACTTAATCCTGCCCTGTGTAGTTGCTATTTTATTAGGGTTTGTAAAACATTTTATCGCTCTTAATACAAGCACACTAACAGCTTTATGAAGTTATGATGTGCATCAGCAGAGGGAGTGTGGGCTAAGGTTTGGCACTCAGCTCTGCAAGACATTGATTGCTCCGGCCCCATCCATCAAAGCACTTTCAGCATAAGAGTACTCCCACCAAAGTCAGTAGGACCACGCATATGAATAATCATTTGCTGAAGTGCTTTGCTGGATTGGGGCCAGAGTGCCCAGCACCTTACAAGATCAAGCCGTTAATGCTCAGGCCTGGGAACCAGTTTTGGGTTCTATTCCCAGAATTCCTGGTGATTTACTGTGAGACCTTGAGCAAGTCACGAGACCTCTCCGTACTTGCTTGCCCCATTGTAAAATGAAGCTATTACCACTTGCCTGCCCTAGAAGGTTGTTGTAAGGTTTAATGCTTCGAGTAGCGTCCCTAGGAGTGTTCCACTTCCAGTGTGCATGCACCTCTCGAGCCCTTGATCAGAGATTTTCAGTTAGCAGTGTCTGTTCGACTCGCACATGCATCCTATGCCTCCTGGTACCAGACACCAAGGCTATACAGTTCTCAATCACCTCAGCCTGAGACAGTCCCTTAGTTTGCACCTTGAGTGTGCCTTGGCTTATCTATTTTTCTATACTTGTTAAGATAGTTAGTATTGTCAGTTGTTAGTACAGTTATATTAGTTAGATAAGTATTGAGAGGATTGTGTTTTTTCTCCTCTTTTCCCTTCAAGAGGCTTGTTTTTCCTAGCAGGGCATGCCTGGCTCGCCAGGCTTCAAATGCTGCCTCTCCTGCCAAGAGGTTATACCTGTAAGGACAGCCACTCTAAGTGTGTCTGTTTGTTGGGGGAGTCCCACATCTCCAAGAAGTGCAACCTCTGCCTGGCCCTCAAGTCCAGGGCAAAGAAGAACAGGGAGATTAAACTCTCACTATTGATGATGGAACACTACCTTAGGCCAGCTTCTGAGTCAGGCCAGGAGACACCCCTCCGCATACCTGTCTCTCAACTGATCCAGTGCCCTTTCAACCTCAGCACAGGCTTCCCCTAAGAAGGTGAAGACTTTGGAGGCTTCATTGAAGACTTTTAAAAAGAGGAATGCAGACTCTCACATTAAGGAGCCAGCTCTGAAAAAGCCCAGGAGAGTTCTATAGAGAGATTTACAGTCTCCAAAGCCTCAACCTCTTGACTTGGTACCATTGAGTTGGAGGACTCCTCCTCTGGTACTGAGGAGGTGGTGAAGTCCCAAAGCTTAAAGGAGAGACATGGCTCCCATAGGACCTCGGTACCCTCTACCAGCAAGGAGGGAAAACATACTGGACTGGCACCATCAAGCTCAGACCAGCTGTTGGTACCTATGTATTTGTCACCAAGCAAGCATCGGTGCCAGACACCATCAGCATCTACTTCAGTACACTCACCATCAATGGTACTGTCAACTTCAGCAACTGTGTGCTCAGCTACTGTATCGGTAGTGATCCCCTACTCGGTACCACAAACATTCAGTTATACAAAGTATCTCTCTATAATGGATGAACCAAAGTCGCTCCTCTTAATGGGTACCCAGCCTCTCTCAGTACCAAGATCTCGATCTCCTGACCACCTTCCTCTGGTAATGTAGGACTCTGCACCACTTTATGTGAGTGCTCCTCCATTGGATGAGATGGAGGAGGACGAAGGAGACTTCCAGTCAGTCTCCTCTATTTCTGTTCAGGGTTCTCCAGCATATCCCTTCAGGAACCTACTCTCTGACAGTCACAGGGAAGATCATTATCAAGCGTGGTAGAACCAACCCTGTATGCCATCCCCACTTCCACATGAGTCTCGCCTGGGCCATACTTGGATCCTGGGGCTGCTTATTGGAAACAATTGGCCTGACCACCAGTACCATCTTATAGGGAGGCCAGAATTATACAGCCTTCTCCTCCCCAACCAGCCCCCTCAATGCCACAGGAGGAGACGTTTGAGAAACAAGAAGCCAGGGCACATAAGGAGACCACCACTCAAACACCTATTTCATCCTCTTCAGTTGAACCAGTTGCCTCCACCATCATCCATGGCTGATGATTTTCAGCAGTTTTAAGATTTCATAAAGCGGGTAGCTGACTCTCTTCAAATTCTACTCAAAGAGTTCAAGGATTCACAGCACAAACTGTTGGATATCATGCAGTCAGCAACACCCTCTAGAGTGGCATTACCTATCAGTGAGGCACTCCTAGATATAGCTGAGACTGTGCGGCAGACACCTGCCACTGTTCTGCCTTTGTGTAAACAGGTGGATAAGATGTATTATGTCCCCCTTAAGGATTCTGATATTTTTGTTCTCCCACCCTCCACTTGTCTCCCTATTGGTGGATGTGGTAAATGAGCATGGTAGGCAGCACTTCTCTAAGTCCACTGTATATGACGAAGACTAGAAAAGACTGGATCTCTTTGGATGAAAGTCCTATGCATCAGCAATCCTACAATTCAAGATCGCAAACTATCAGGCAGTTGTGGCCAAATATAATTTTACAAATTCACAGCTTTTATTGAACATCTGCCACTGTAATATAGGGAGCAATTCCAGCCCATCATCTCTGAAGGCCAATTATTGGCCAGAACTCCTCTTCAAGCATCCTTACATGTGGCAGACACTGCTGCCAGGTCCATCTCCATGGTGGAGTTATATGCGGGGCATCATGGCTCCAACTCTTGGAGTTTCAGAGAGAAGTACAGAACACTTTGGAGGACCTCCCCTTCATGGTTGTAAACTTTTCTCGGAGACCATAGATGAGTCTTTGCACACACTGAAGGATTCTAGGGCTACTTTACAATCCCTGGGCATATATACACCTACAAATAAGAAAAGGTTTAGTAAGTCACAGACTTCCCAGAGATTGTGTCCTGCTCTGTTTTCTGGATTCCATAGAGCTTCCAATCTGCCAAGGAAAAGAGACAGATTTCATAGAAAGAGGGCTGCCAACTACCCTCCACAACCACCTAGTCATCTTTGAAGCAACAGTTTAGATGCTTGGTCAAGAGTTTGAATCCTCCCTCAAATCTGATTTTACAGCTGCTCCCATTGCCGCCCCCCCCCCTTATCTCCCTTTGGAAGACCAACTTTGCCTATTTCCAACATGCTTGTGGGAGGATCACTACAGGCAAGTGGGTCATAGAGGTCATAACATCAGGTCATACCATGCATTTTATATCACTCCCCACCTTGCATCCCCCTTTCCCATCCCTCTTCAGAATCCCCCTCTCAAGCTTTTAATGTGACAAGAAATGAATTCTCTCCTTCAATTAGGAGCAATAGAGCCAATTTCTCCTCCTCACAAGGGCAAGGGATTTTACTCAAAGTATTTCCTTTTGCCAAAGAAGGACAGAGGGTGGGAACCGCTCTTAGAGCTAAGACTTCTAAACATATTCATAAAGTCTCAAAGGTTCAAGATGGTGACTCTGGAAGTTATAATTCTTTGAGTGATGGTCCCTATTGTATTCCACTGAGGGTTATACTCAGGCGCCATGTGTCTGAAGCTGGAGATTTTAAAAGTAGTAGTGTCTGTTGGTCCGCGCATGCACCCTTGCTCCATCTCATAGTTTGGTCAGAAGTGATAAAGAGCAGAGAGGACCGACTAGGCCCTCAGTTCCTTCTTACTGCCGCATGGCCCGAGTTGGAGCCTCTGCTGTTCTTTTGTCTCTTGTGATGCACTTTCTAAACACGTTTGTATATAGTTAGTATTTTTGTTGTTTTTGCAGTAGTTTAATGTTAGTAGTAGTTTTTAGGATTTTGACAGACTTTGGGATGCTGTTTACTGGTCTGCTTTCCCCATCACCCTCCCCAGCACACATATCTGGGTATTGGATTATGCCAAAGATGTTGGGGTTCAAGATCTGCGCCTCTGGCCCTCGCTTGTTCTTGATCAGTGTTGAGCACCAACACTGCCTTTACTGATTGGGAGAAGCCCACATTGCATCCGGGTGCAGTATCTGCCTCTCCTTCCCAAGCCTCTCCTTCCCCACCTGGGAAGGCTGATGTGTACCTCAAGAAGCACCTCCTGGAGGTCACCATGAGGCCACAGTCAGATCCAGGTTAGGTGGTGGAGGATGAGTCGCTTGGCCCAACTCCAATGATACCGCTGGAACCAGAGAGTTTCTCTTTCCAATCCTTGGATGTCCTTGGATTGGCTCTCGCCTCACCATCAGATTATTACCGCCAGTTCCAGGACCTTTTAAGCAGAGTGGCTGAACACCTCCACATCCCACTGGAGGAAATACAGGACAAACAGCACCAGCTGCTTGACATCTTGCATGCCTCGGTACCGACCAGAGTGGCTCTACCAATCAATGCCATTCTGCAACCAGCCCAGACAGTCTGGCATAGTCCGGCCACTTGCACACTTACCCTCAAGGGGGCAGAGAAGAGGTACTATGTACCTGCGAAGGGGTCTGAGTTTATGTTCTCTCACCTCCCACCCAATTGCCTCATCATATAGGCCAGGGGTGGGCAAACTACGGCCCGCAGACCGGATCTGGCCTCCCAGGGCTTTGGATCTGGCCCGCAGGATTACCCGCCATGGTGCCGCAGGCCCTGTGCCGCTCTCAGAAGTGGCCCTCGGTCGTGGGGGGCAGAGGGCTCCACGTGCGTTGCCCTTGCCTCCAGGCACCACCCCCGCAGCTCCCATTGGCCGGAAATGGGGAACCCTGGCCAATGGGAGCTTCGGGGGAGGTACCTGGAGGCGTGGCAAGGGCAGAGCATGCAGAGCCCTCCGCCCCCTACCCCCAGGGGCCGCAGTGCTTCCTGGAGCGGCACAAGGCCAGGGCCACCCCAGAGCCGCTTTAGGTAAGTGGCACCGGGCCAGAGCTCGAACCCCTCCTGCACCCCACCCCCCAACTCCCTGCCCTAAGCACCCTGCCTGCATCTCGCACCCCTCCTGCACCCCAACTCCTCGCCCTGAGTCCCTTCGTACACCCCTCCTGCACCCCAACCCCCTTCCCTGAGCCCCCTCATACACACTGCACCCCTCCTCTGCCCCAATCCCTTGCCCTGACCCCCTTCCTGCACACCGCACCCCCTACCCCAGCCCTACCCCCTGCCCAAAAAGTTTGCCCACCCCTGATATAGGTGGTGTCAGAGCAGGCCCGGCAATAGCACCCACACTCCACCTCGGCGGACAAGGAGGGCAAACAACTAGACCTTCTGGGTCGCAAGGTCGTCTTCTCTGCCAGCCTTCTATTTCGAATCTCCAATTACTTGGTTCTATTAGCTAAATACAACTTCCTTCCTTACAGCAAGTTGACGGACTTTGCAGAAAAACTTCTTCAGCAGGATTGTGCCCGCTTCCCAACTATCTTAGTGGAAGGGAAATCCTGAGGATGACACTCCAGGCTGCAGTGGACTCAGCAGACACTTCTTCGTGCAAGATGGCTAAGGGAATTGTCACGAAGAGGAAATTGTGACTACATTCTTGTTTGTCAAGGAAAATACAGAACACCATAGAGGACCTCCCTTTCAATGAGTCTCCTCTCTTCAATCAGAAGACAGACGATTCTCTCCACTCCCGCAAGGATTCCAGAGCCACTCTTCAATCGCTGGGTATCTACATACCGGCACCCAAGAGCAAGTTCTACCGCCTGCCACTGACGCAGCATTTCAGAATTCCTCAATTCTTCCATCAGCAGCCCTATGAGCTTCCTTGCATACGACAGTATATCCAATGCCCCATCCTCTCTGTTCATCGTCATAGCCTTCAGCATCTCCTACTCAGTCTTCGCAGAAGCAATATTTTTGAGTGTATCTAGAGAGCTGCCAACCAACTTGCCTCATGCCATACACCTGACCCACCCCCTTCAGGGAGCATCTATCACTCTTTTTATCAGCTTGGAGCTTGATAATAATGGACAAGTGGTTCCTGGATGTCATTCAACGTGGCTATACGATCAAGTTCCCACATTTAGTTGGGAATTGGTCCTGCTTTGAGCAGGGGGTTGGACTAGAGGACCTCTTGAGGTCCCTTCCAACCCTGATATTCTATGATTCTATGCTACCTCATCCACATCCCCCACCCCAGCCCTGCCTCAGAAGCCACTCTCATGACAGTATCCTCACCTTAGAAGTGGACTCCATACTCCAAAGGGGAGCAATAAAACCAGTGCCTGTGACCTATCAAAGCACAGGGTTCTATTCCATGTATTTTCTGGTTCCCAAGAAGAAGGGCAGGTGGAGACTGATCTTAGATCTCTGTGGTCTCAACCACTTCATACGCAAGCCAAAGTTTTGTATGGTCACCCTAGCAGCCATCATATCTTCACTAGAAAAAGACATCTGGTTTATGGCTCTCGATATGCAGGATGCTTACTTTCATGTAGATATCCATCCTACCCACAGACGTTTCTTGATATTCATGGCAGGCCCTTAACACTTCCAATACAGGATTCTGTTGTTCGACTCACTACTGGTCCACAGGTCTTCACCAAAGTTTTCTCTGTGGTGGCAGCCCACCTCTAGCATCAAGGTGTCCTTATATTCCCTTATCTCGATGACTGGCTGCTAGCAGCGCAATCCAAATGGGAGGTTCAAGCCTCGACCTCTGTGCTGCTCGTATTCCTCTCGTCCTAGGTGGTGAGCATAAATATTGAAAAATTGACTTTGGTACCCCCTCAGTCCCTATAATTCATTGGGGCCTGCATCAATGCAGTCTTTGCGCACGCCTGTCTACCAGAGGACAGATTCCAGATCCTCCAAGAGCTTATTGACAAGGTGGTCTCCATTCCTTCTGTTCTGGCCAGGGCTTGCCTTTCCCTTCTTGACCTTCACTCGTCTTTGCTTTCACTGCCTGCAGCTGTGGCTCCAGAGGGCCTATTCTCCACGCACCATACCGTAGACTTCCTACAGACAGTACCACCCAACGTTCTCTCCTCCCCAGGTCAGGTCTGCACCAGGATACCGTTCCTTCCATCCTCTTTGAACATGATGCTCATTACTGATGCGTCGCTTGCTGGATTGGGCACCCACATGGGCAATAACATGACATGGGACTTGGACTTCTCAAGAATCCTGGATGCACATCAACGTCCTAGAACTTTGGGCCATGTATTTCTCCTATCCATTCACTCCTGTCATGTTCTCATCATGTCAGACAACACCACCGCCATTTACATCATCAAGAAACAACGGGGCACGAGGTCGCCAGCACATTGTGCAGAAGCAGTTCATTTTGGGGATTGGTGCATTACCCACAAGACACTGTTGTCAGCAGCATATCTTCCCAGGACTCCAAACATAATTGTGGACTCTCTCAGCAGGAAATTTGTGTCCAATCATGAATAGGAACGCCACAACACCATGGTCGCATATATTTTCGATCGCTGGGAGACTCTGACCAGAGACCTCTACACCTCCCACGCCAACAGCAAATGCACACAGTACTGCTGTGGGTGGAGGTGGAAGGGTTGGCATCCTCTCCCAAAGTGATGCCCTAGTCATACACTGGTTGGAACAGATCAGTTATGCCTTTCCTCCCCTACTGCTCCTGCCGTGTGTCCTACACAAGATCCAGGAGAGAACAACGGCCATTGTGATTGCCCTATTCTGACCTTGCCAGTTCTGGGTTCCCCTCCTTCACTGTATTTCAGTGCATTCCCCACTTCCATTGGCAGCTTCCCTGGAACTCCTCACACATGATGGTGGCAAGATCAGATATCCTGATCAACAGACATTTTACCTATGAGCTTGGTTTTTGGGTGGACATCTTCACTAGAGCGGTACAAGACAACCTCTCGAGTAGCAGAAAAGGGTCGGTGAGGTGGTCCTATAGGGCCAAGTGGAAGCGTTTCACCTCATAGGCCCAGCAGAGGGGTCTTGCCTTTGAGGATGTAGACGTCCCTCTGATTCTGGACTACCTCCTGTCCCTGAAGGCGTCAGGACTCACGCTCAACTCCATCAAGGTGCACATAGCCGCTATCGATGCCTTGCACCACCACCACCAACAACAACCCCCATGGAGGGGCGGGCACTCTGTCTTTACACACCCCTTAACTACCAGGTTTTGGAAGGGCCTCCTACGGATTTATCCACCTATTCAACCCATTGCTCCCCAGTGGGACATTAATCTTGTCCTCGTGGTGTTGATGAAATCACCATTTGAACCTATGGCCTCCTGCTCCCTGTCTCTCCTTTCCATGAAGGTCGTCTTCCTGGTAGCTGTTACTTCCGTGAGAAGAGTAGGTGAAGAGGGGGCCATGATGGCAGACCCCCACCTTACCACGTTCCATAAGGACAAGGTTTCACTGCGCTTGCACCCCAAGTTTCTGCCAAAGGTTGTATCCTGCTTTCATCTCAACCATCCCATACACTTACCTGCTTTCTTTCTGAAGCCTCATACCTCAATGGAGGAATTGCACCTTCTCTCCCTCAATGTCCACGGGATCCTGGCCTTCTACTTGCAGAGGACGAGATAATTCAGGAAGTCCCCTAGACGGTTTATTGCTCAAGAGGAAAAGATTGAGGGGCAAGCGATCGCCACTCAAAGGATCTCTAAGTGGGCTTCGGGGTACATTACGCTCTGCTATCACTTGTCAGGACTGTCTCCACCCCTTTGGGTACGAACCCACTCCACAAGGGCACAAGCAACAACTACAGCCGTGCTTCATGATGTACCACTTACAGACATATGTAGGGGGCCATATGGAGTTCGGTACTTACCTTCTCTTCCCATTACACCTTAGGATGAGACTACAACGGATGCCTCATTTGGCACGGCTCTTCTCTGTTCCACAGTTCCATCGTCTTCCCCATACCCTTGTCCTAACTAGGTATTGCTTTTAATCACCCTCAGTGGAATACAATAGGAACCATCGTTCAAAGAAGAAGAGGTGGTTACTTAAATGTAACTGGAGGTTCTTCAAGATGTGTGGTCCCTATCTGTATTTCAATCCCGCTCTCCTTCCCCTCTGCTGCGGATCTGTTCCATTTGCAGTGGAGAAGGAACTGAGGATGTGGTTGGTCCTCCCCGCCCTTTATTGCCTCAGACAAAATCATAAGGCAGAGCAAGGGTGTGTGCACGTACCAGCAGACCCTACTGCTTTTAAAATCTCCGGCTCCGGACTCATGGCACATGTTTATAACACTCAATGGATTACAAATAGGGACCACATATCTTGAAGAACCTCCAGTTACAGTTAAGTAACCTCCTTTTCTTTCACTAGCGAAAGGGGATTGGTCATCAACCCTCGAACTACAAGATACCTATTTTTGTACAATAATACACCCATCACACAGTAATTACCTACACTTCACTATAGGCCAGAATCATTTACCGTACCAAGTGCTCTCTTTTGGTCTTTCCTCGCCCCCAAGGTTGTTCTCAAAGTTCTTGGTGGTAGTGGCTGCTTACCTCCAACAAAAAGCGATCCTAGTCTTCCTGTACCTCAACAACTGGCTACTCAAGGGCTGTTCTTGTGAAGCAGTGCTATCTTCCTCCCAGACAGCCCTTGCTCTGTTCCAGGAGTTGGGTCTGCAGCTTAATGTAAAAACATCCTTATTAACCCCTGTACAGAAGATAGTTTATAGGGGTGCATTTAACCTCATTAACAACCCGACACTACCTTCCCTGAGACAGATTTGTAACTTTGTCAGGTCTGGTGTAGGCAATTCAAGGAGCCCTTGGACCACAATAAGGAACTGTCGAGCTCCTGGGACACAAGGCACCTTGTACCTTTGTGATCAATCACTCAAGGCTACACCTCTGCTGCTTCCAGGGTTGGCTCATAGACACCTTGTATAGACAGGTGATGGTTCCTCTACAAGTGAAGCAGTCCCTAGACTGGTGGAAGGATCAACTCAGCCTCTGTGCAGGTGTTTCTTTCTGTCACTGAGGTCCATCAGTGACTTTAACAGACATATCACTTCTGGAATGGGGAGCCTACCTCAGTGCCCTCACAATTCAGGGCAGATGGACAACTCAGGAAACCAGTCTCCACATCAATCTATAGAAGATCAGGGCTGTCAGGAGGGTTTGCCTTCATTTCTTACTCCTCATCAAGGGTGAATCAATCAGGGTCATGACAGACAATGTATCCTGCATATTCTATATTAACAGCAGGGAGGAGCAAGATCCCTCTCCCTCTGTGCCAAAGCTATGAAACTATGGAACTAGTGCATAACTTATCAGATCCAGATTTCAGCAGTCTACCTCCCAAGTGTTCAAAACACCACAGCCAATGTCCTCAGAAGGCACTTCTCACAGGACTGCGAAGGGGAGCTAGACACCCAAGTTCTCCACAGCATATTCCAAAGATGATGGATCTCTTGGCCACCTCCAGAAACAGGAAATGCCCTCTCTTCTGCTCAAGAGTGGGTGTGGGCCACCAATCCCTGGGAAATACTTTTCTTCTTTCTTAGAAGAAAGTGTTCTATGTGTTTGCTCCATTGCCACTGATACTAAGCTTGATGAACAGGATCAGACAGGACAGAGCCAAAGTTATCCTAATAGTGCCAGCCTGGCTGAGACAAGCTTGATTCTTTTACCTATTTCACCTATGTGTCCAACCATAATTCAGGCTTCCAACCATTCCTCATCTCTTGTCGAAGGATGCCAGTTGTGTGTTTCGTTCCAACCTAGTGGTTCTCCACCTCAGGGCATGGTTCATGGGGTTAGTATCCTCCTGCTCTATGGAAGTACAACAGGTGTTACTGAATAGTAGAAAGAGGTCAACCCGTGCCATTTACCTGCAGAAATGGAAGAGATTCTTCCATTGATGTTGTCCTCACTGCCTCCTGCCTGAGTCGAAGACACTTTCAGTCATCCTGGATTTACCTGTTGGATCTGAAGAAATCAGGGTTATCAGTTAGTTTGTTTAAGGTTCATCTGGCCACAATATCAGGCTTTCATCCTCTGGTAGAAGGATTCTCCATTTTTGCTCACCCTGTATCTAGGTTTATTAAGAGCTTGGGGAATCTCTATACCCAGATTAGGGACTCCACCGCAACCTGGGATCTAAACTTGCTATTTTGAGACTGCCATAGGTTCAAATGGCAATCAGTTATCTGTTCCTTTTATCTATGAAGACAGCCTTTTAGTAGCCATCACGTCAGCCGGTAGTGTCAGGGAGATTGGTGCCTTGGTGACTCTGTGCAGGAATCCTATTTTCATACCCTGGATGTTAGAAAAGCTTTGGCTTTCTATTTAGATAGGACCAAGCAATTTAGAAAGTCACTTAGGCTCTTCATCTCCTTCACGGATAGATCCAAGGGGTCTAGATCTCTCCTCAGAGACTATCAAGATGGATATCTCAATGTATTCTCACTAGCCATGATGCTGCAGGCATTCATCCCTCCCAAAGGTGATAGCACATGGGACCAGATCACACGTAACATCTACAGCATTATTTAAGAATGTTCAGAATCTGAAATATGTAGGGTGGCTACATGAGCTTCAATACATATATTTTTGAAACACCAACCCTGATCCATGCCACCAGATCTGATACTATCTTCAGTTCTGCACTCACTTCCTAAACTCCTTGCTCCTTCTGGGGATATTGCTCAGAAGTCATCTGAAGTAGAGCACCCATAGGGATACTACTACTTGAAGAAGAGGCGGTTACTCACTTTGTGCAGAAACTGCAATTCTTCAAAATGTGTCCCCCAATGAGTACTCCACTACCACCCTCCTTCCCCTCTGTTTAGACTGTTCTCTATGGGACATTTGGGTGGAGAAGAAACTGAGGGTGATTCACCCACATGCCAGTATATATAGTCTGTGTTCAGCATGAGGTGGCATAGGGCACATGTGTGCGCCGAACAGACACTGCTAACTGAAAATCTTCAATCAAGGACTTAAGAGGCGCAGGTGCACCTGAAAGGGAGGGACACACATCTCAAAGAACCACAGTTACTGCAGAAGGTGAGTAATCTCTTCTTAAATGTTTGCAATGCACTTATATAGGACTTTTTACCTTAGTCTTTCTAAGTTATTTTGACATCTGAGATCTTCATTCAGTTGATAACATGATTAATGGGTTATTTTTGTTTTCAGCCAACAGTATTAATGTGCAGCCCAAAGCGTGGAAGGCTGGTTGGTTGTAAATAAAAAAAAAAAAAAAGGAGAAAACAAAGCCATATTTGGAAGTGTTAAATGCCTTGACAATGTTTTTTCTCTTTAATAATCAGACGGGGTCTAATGGAGGATGATGCTGAGCCCATCTTTGAAGATGTAATGATGTCCTCACGAGGTCAGCTAGAGGATATGAATGAGGAATTTGAAGACACCATGGTCATTGATCTGGTCAGTAAGGCCTGAGTATTATTAACAAGTTTTAAATGGATAAGGATAGTTAGAGGGTAAGAAACTACAAAAACAGCTTCCCAAAATCATCTGCCTGCCTTCCAGTTTTTTGAGCACCTGATTGAGGGAGGAGATTGGAGGGCCATCAACCCCACTGATCCCCTGATCGTAGAAATGCAGGAACTGTTATTCACCCACAGCTCCTTCCAGTGTAATGTGCTATTCTAGGTAGTAAAGTACCTGGTGCTTGAAGAAGGTAAAATAAACTCACCATAATACATCTTGCCAGTTGTGAGAACATTCTTTCCTAATAGGAGATCTGCTTATACCCCAAAGCATGAGATATTATTTCCCTTGTATTGTTGTGATGGGTGGCTAATTATTCATAGTAGTAGCAGTACAAGTGCCTCAGTCGTACAAATGGTCTTTTTTTAAATCCAGTAACTGCATTTGCCTCAGTGACCTCTTGTCACAGTACTGGCTGGCTATGTACTGCCTAGTATTTTCTTTTATTGATTCTGAATTTACTGTCATTTTAATTTTGAATGTGATTGATTCATATTATGCAAAATGGGGAAAAGGAAGGACTGATCAGTTTTCACTGTACTCTCTTTAGCATTTTGCATACCTCAGCCAAGCTCCTCTTATCCTATCCGTCCTAAATAATCGTAGGTCAAATTTTCAATCTTGGGTGTTCGAAGTTAGGTGTCTAACTTTGAGCGCTCAACGTGTTGTAAGGTTGAGTCCTAAGAGCTCTGCTTTTCTGCAGGGATGTCACTAACAATTCACATCTGAGATCTTCTGCTGTCTCAGAAGGCTCAGCTGTTGTTAGCACTCATAGCATCCTGCAAGTATTTTTTTTTAATCACCTTTTAATGGGTAATCCAATAAGAGAGGAGACAAAGGGTTTGATACAGGTCCCATTCAGGTCAGTTGAAAACTCCCATTGACTTGAATAGCCCAAAGGGAACAAATATTCCCTAACACAGACTACACTATATTGAGGGCTTTTTCAAAAGTCTGATTTATTTACTATAGTTGCACTCCAATTTCAAAGCTGGACTGGCATGAGAGAAAGGTAAATCTGAGAAGTGAAGAGTACCAGAGAGTTTCATGAAGCCCAGTCTATGGCCCTTATTCTGGAAAGCGTCCCTATTCAGGAAGAGCACATAAGCAAGTGCTTAAAGTTAAGCACATGCTTAAATTAAATTGGAAACAACTGGAGTTAAGCACATACTTGAAGGTAAGTGTGTGCTTAAGTACCTACCTGCATTGGGGCCTATATTAGGCCTGGTCTAAGCTTAGCAGTTAGGTCAACATAGGTATGGTGCTCCAGGGTATGAAAAATTCACACCCCTGAGCACTGTAGCTATCCCAACCTAACCCCTGGTGAAGACGCAGCGAGCTTGATGGAAGAATTCACTACAGCTGTGCTGCAGTAGTGCCTATAGTGTAGACGTGGCTTTAGTATCTAGAAATCCTTGCCACACCCACCTCACCAGAAGCCACTAACATACTTCTGTACGTTGTATGTATCCTGTACATACATTTCTTTTATGTGACATGAACATAGTATGTTACTCTAAATGAGGAATTATTCCTACCTCAATATAGAGAGCAATTCAATAAATGACTTCTTCTTCCAGCCACCTTCAAGAAACCGACGAGAACGAGCTGAATTGAGGCCGGACTTCTTTGACTCTGCAGCTATCATTGAAGATGATTCAGTAAGATTTTATTTAGCATTGTTTACCATTTGTTTGAGGGTTTTTTATTTTACCTCCGAAGTTAACTGATGTTTTTTAATCATTTTTCTAGGGATTTGGAATGCCTATGTTCTGAAGTCTGGGGAAGACGTTTTACAAATTTGGAACTCTATTGTTTAGAGCTAGAGGCCTATATACTGTGATAGCTTGTATGAAAACCACATTTTTGATGTGATATGGTTTGATTTTTAACCAAATGAATAAGGTCAATCCCATTTTGTAGTGAAAGAGGAGAAGAGGACCTTCTTAATGATACAAAGGAACGTTGGCCAATCCAATCACCTCAGAAAGGCTGACCTAAAAGAATCATTTGTATCCCTGTTCTTGACTGTCCTTATACAGATGTTTTTTTTCTGGATGGGAAGGGAGTTTTAAATTGTTAAGACAGCTGTCAAAATAAACACTGTTCTACACATGTTTTCTGAAAACATTGAATGAAAACAAAAAACTTTTTAACTTTATTTTTCTGCTGTACAATTTAAAACTGTTTTAACATTTGCCTTTTTATGTTTTAAAAGCTAGCCATTTTTATTAAACCTATGCCTGTCAGCGACTGACTAGCAATGATGCTATAAGCAGGTCATCCTGGCTGCAGAAATGTGTTTTTAAACACACTGGATTTGATTAACAGTATGGTACGTGTATATCCTCTCATAGGCATTGAAAAGAGCAGAACACTCTCTTACAAAAGAGGTTAGAATTCTAATGAAGTGCATCTCTGCCAAAAAGTCAGATTCTGATATGATAAACCCAGATTTTATACTCTTGAGAAGATTTATTTTTATTTATAATGGGGCATAAAATAAGAGATGTCCATGAAGCCACTTTTCCAACAGATGCTGTGTAACATTCATTTTATATAGCACTAGGGGACACAAAAACAGTACATTTTCTATTGGTACTTGCTCTGTGCATTTTTAGCAACTTATACCAGCAAATAAAGTATTCTCAGTAAAACACACAAATGGTTCTCAAGTAGTCACTTTGCTGTTTTTACTACCTATTTCGTGCCCTGCCAATCCAAGGTACATAAACAGCAACTTTCCTATATAAAATAGATCAAGGGGGGGAAAAAAGGAATCGCTTTAGCATTCTAAAAGCAATTTTAACTGTACCATATAAAAATGTCTACTTTCCATGCCGCAAATACCCTTTTGTGCTATTTTTGTAAATTAATTTTGCCAGTTAGAAGTACTGTATGTGCTGCATAGAAATTTGTGCTTAGATGGTGAAGTTCTTAAGCTTACAATGGAATACAGCTACATTTTCAGTGTTAACTGTGCATATTAAAAGTAATTCTTTGAAAAAAATACAATTTTTCAAAAAAGTAAAGAAAACCCAAAAAGTTCTCAGCTAATTCATTGTAATAAGAGATTTTCAGTGTCTTCAATGATTTGGAATCTCATTATGCTTAGATTTTATGACTCTGCCTAGTAGCTGCTACTGTAGTTTAAAACTGGCCTGATATTCAGAGGTGCTGACCACCCACAACTCCCACTGACTAAAGCACCTCTGAAAATCAGCACCAAAACGTTAATCTTCCTTTCTGAGTTTGAATGTTAGCATTTGAGATACAAAGCATATTGACCCACTTCAAGCACAGCAGGTTTAGAGTTGCTTTTATTAGCAACTGCAAATTTATCATGGAGCTTTCTCTTTTACAATGTCATTTGGAAAAAAACATGTACACTTAGTACTTACCTTTGGGGAGGGAAAAACAACTAATGTAAAAACAAATCATTCTTTTCATTTAACAGCTGAGATTTTTCTCAATGTGTACAGTTCTCAGAAAGACTTGGTTGCCAAAAATGTTTAACTTGGTAATTCAGCCATTCCTCAAGTGTAGATGGGTGACTATTGCAACAGCCTCTGAGGTTGCTGGATCATTTCTTTATAACTAGGGCGCAGGTTACCCCCAGGGGGTACAGGGTGGGCAGGAATGGCTGCATTATCGTGTCAGCACTGTAGTTCTGTGAGCATAGTAGCATAATAAATGCTGCATGGTTTGAGTCATAGTCACAGACAAACCTCGTGCTTCACAGTCCTCTGTGTGGAAAATTGAACCCTGAGTTATAGATTGTAGACTACTGTATAACACAACAAAGATCACTTGGACAGCCCCTCCAATGGTTTCCAGTTCAGTTTGCAGTCAATAGGTTTTTTGTATTGAGAGTGTCTCCTTGATTGGTTTTGCTAGTAATTCTGTAAATTGTACATTTACAATATGAGGTTTTTTTTTTTCCTTTTGTACAATTTAAAACTGATGCTTCACCTTTCCTTTAATAAACTATTCAAAGTCATGTGTGTGTGGTGAGCATCCTCTTCGCCATACATCATTTTAAAATAGCATCTGGCCAGTCATCGCATAACATTCCCAAAGTTAAGGTTGAAAGGCAGCTTTCCCTTTAAGCCCCAACTCCCTTTCCAGACTCCATGTGGCTATTGCTCATGCTCAGGTCTCAGGGTAAAGGAGATTTGTGTTTATTTGTTGTTTGCAGTAAATCTGATGAGTTGTCATTTGAGTCTGGGAAATTTTGAACTATTACAGGCTTTCACATTAGAGAACAGCAATGTCTTTGCCACGATTCAAAGACACATTTCAGGTGAATTACACTCCTTCCACTTGAGCTTTAAGTAACCATGTAGGTAGAGTACAGGAATGATTCAGAAATAAAAAGGTTTAACATTCCAATAGGCTGGAGTTTGTGCTAAAGATTTACAAATTCACCAAGGTGACTGATGTCTCTTCCACTGCTACTGAGTCTGAAAATCTGGCATGACTTTCACCAATGCCAGCTGTGAATGCACTCTCTTCTACTGTGTCAGGGAGAACTGAGGTATCTGCTGCTACTGGTTCTCAAATATGAACTGGTGAAGATAGTGTGGTCCAAGGGGTAGTGCACTGAGCTAAGATTCAGGGCACCTGCATTTTGTTCTAGGTCTGCCATTAGCAGATTGGGTGATCTTGTTCATGTTGCATCACCTCTCTGGCCTGGATCTATCAAGGGACTTGGACATTGCAATACTACGCAGCATGATGCCTAGCAAATCGCAGGAACACCACTGCAGTCCACATAGCCTGAGGTAAACTCCTAGGCTCCCTATACAATGAATAGGGAGAGATCGGAGCCTTAGAATGTGATCCACAAAAGCCAGCACACGAGGCAGGGAGCTGCCTGAGCTGGCCAGTGGGAGATGATGATAAGGGTATGTGCTAAGCCTCGCCTTTTTCATGGAGAGAGGCACTTATCTCAGCTAGTGAGTCACAAATGGAAACAAGCCACTTGGAGTCAGGCAGCTTAGGCACATAAGCATTTCTTGTGGGAATGAGTTAAGCACCTGCCTCATTCCACGCACACAGGAGGGGAAGGTGGGGAGGAGGTGGTACCCACCTTATAACTTTTAACCCAGTGATTTAGAGTACTGGCCTAGAATGTGCAAGACTCAGGGTCAATTCCCCCTCTCTGCCAAAGGAGAGGTGAAAGAATTTGAACAGATGTCTCCTGTCTCTCAGGAGGGTGCTCTAAACACTGAGTTCTGGGCTGTTCTGATGTGGAGGACGTTCCCCACAAGTCTCTTCCATTGATGTTCCAGTTTGGATAAATAATGAAATAGTGGGAGCAAGGTGACTGAACCCAGTGTCTTCCACCTCCCAGGTGGGTGCTCTAACCACTGGACTACAGGGTCATTCTATCTTCCTTGCTTTCTGACCTGGTGGGAGGTAAAAGTTGGGAAACTGAGTCACAAATCCCCCCAATTTAGGCTTAATCAATTTTCCTATTTATAAATTTCAGACAGAATTATTGTCACGTATGGTGTCTGCACATACATTTGTGCCAGATAAATAGGGCTCTACCAAATTCACGGCCATGAAAAACGCATCACGGACCGTGAAATCTGGTCTCCCCCCATGAAATCTGGTCTTTTGTGTGCTTTTACTCTATACATACAGATTTCACAGGGGAGATGAGTGTTTCTCAAATGGGGGATCCTGACCCAAAAGGGAATTGCAGGGGGGTCGCAAGGTTATTTTCAGGGAGGGTCGCAATATTGCCACCCTTACTTCTGCTCTGCCTTCAGAGCTAGGCAGCTGGAGAGCAATGGCTGTTGGCCGGGCGTCTAGCTCTGAAGGCAGTGCGCCACCAGCAACAGTGCAGAACAAAGAGTGGCAATACCATACCATGCCTTACTTACTTCTGTGCTGCTGCTGGCAGCAGCTCTGCCTTCAGAGTTGGACAGCTGGAGAGCAGCAGCTGTTGGCCAGGATCCCAGCTCTGAAGGCAGTGCTGCCACCAGCAGCAGTGCAGAAGTAAGGGTAGCAATACCACAACCCCTTCTACAATAACCTTGCAACACCCCCACCCCCCCAACTCCTTTTTGGATCAGGATCCCTACAATTACAACACTGAAATTTCAGATTTAAATAGCTGAAATCATGAAAATTATTATTTTTTAAAACCTTATGACTGTGAAATTGACCAAAAATGGACCATGAATTTGGTAGGACCGTGCAGATAAATAATAACAGCCCAAGTTACCACATTCCGGGTGTGACATACCGCAGTACAATCCAGACTAGTTGGGGGGGGGGGGGACATCCCTGACCTTGGAAGAGGAAGGGGGGAGGATCTCTGGGGTGTTTGTCCCTCCTTTTTCTACTTTCAGTCCCTTTCTTGAAAAACATGTCCAGCTGAGATCCAGGAGACAAAAAGTCCATGTGGAAGAATGTTCCCTGCTCGGTTTTTTTGCCTGTTCAAATTTCCTTTGTTTTCCCTCTCTGCTTGATGACGCTGTTTACTGCTTAAATGCAAATTAAGGCAAGCACACATTCCTTCCTTTATTTAGGACAGACCTGACTTCTGCTTGGGCAGAGCTGTGGGGTTTGGAACATGTGTTGTTAACATCAGAGAGGGGAGACTTGTAACTTCACATACAACGTTGCCACATGTATTTTACCAGGACAATACTGACCAGCAAATTAAGAATTTTCAATGATACCTTATAAGTCATACTTTGTACAGAGATTATTACAATAGCATGTAGGGTGTGAATACAGAGGTACATTCCATCTCACCTCCCTCCCTTAAAAAGCTGCAGTAGGATTAGCTATTGGCTGACCTGGATGCAGCAGGTCAGGGCCCTCTTTCCTGGACAAGGCATCTTCCACCATCGTTTCTTTTCCCTTTATATACACAGTTTGCATATCAGTGTCTGAAGCATCTGCACACAGTTCAATCACTTCATCAAAATCTAGACTTGCAAGAAAAAGCTTTCCAGACAAGATTTTTCTTTACCTTATCAAAACCCTCTTGACATGTCTTTGTCCATACTACTTTGTTAGGCTCAATCTTTTTACATAGATCTGTGATTGCAGACACAATGTCACTGAACCCACACACAAACCTTCTGTAATAGTCTGTCAGTCCTATAAAAAATTTCGACGTGATTTTTAGTTTGGGATTGCAGACCAATTTACAGTGGCTTAAACTTTCATGGGATCCGGAGATATTTGACACCCACCTACCCAGAGTCCCAAATAAGAAATTCTGGCTGCCCCAGTTTTACGCTTAGAGGGTTTTATGGCTAGGCCTGCCTTTTTGAGCTTTGACAGCGCAATTTCCAAATGTTTTTTGTGATCAGACCAAGTGTTGCTAAACACTGCAATGTCGCTGACATATGCCCTTGCAAAATTCTGCAAATCATTTCACACTTGGTTGACCAGCCTCTGAAAAGTGGCTCCTGCATTAATTAAACAAAATGGCAACATTTTGAACTCAGAGTCCCATATCAGTGATGAAAGCAAATTTTTTCTGTGCTTCCTTATCTAAAGGAATTTGCCAGTAACCGCTAGTTAAATTCAAAGAGCTGAGATATTTAGCTTTGCTCAAAATGTCCAGCATGTCATCAGTTCTAGGCCTAGGACATACATCTGGTACTGTGACAGGACTGAGTTTTCTATAATTAACACAAAGCTTTACAGTGTTCTCTTTCTTAAGGACCATGCCAACAGGTAATGCCCAATAGCTGTCAGATTCTTTAATTACTTCCAGGTCTAACATGTTTTATATTTCTGAACAAATTTGTTCCTGCATCTTGCAAGTGGCACGATGCAGTTAGGTGGGAAGTGGCTGTGTCCTCCTGTAATGATTTTATGAGTCAGCAAGTGTATCCCCCATCATGTCTTTTAACTCTTTTCTGAACCTTTGTACGTACATCTCTACCCTGATATAACACTGTCCTCGGGAGCCAAATCTTATTGCGTTATAGGGGAAACCGCGTTATATCGAACTTGCTTTGATCCTCTGGAGTGCCCAGCCTCCTCCCCCCACCCCACCCCCCCGCCCCCGGAGCACTGCTTTACTGCATTATATCCAAATTCGTGTTATATTGGGTCGCGTTATATCGGGGTAGAGGTGTATTAAGTTACTGGTTCTCTGTCTGCCTCAGTGTTAGAGCTACTGCCTCAGGATATCTGGTGGCAAAATCCACCACCACCAATATATATTTCTTCCCCCTTTGGGTGGTATGTGGCAAAGGACGCACACTGTCCATTGCTACCCTCAGAAATTCCTCTTGTACAACAGGCAACGAGTGTAGAGGAAGTTTCTCCGCATGTTCCAGTCAGAGCTTCTACTCTCATCTCTCTGTGATGCATTAAAAAAAAAAAAAAGCCATTTTTTAGTATTGTACATAGTTAATTTTTGTTGTTGTTTTACTGTAGTTTTAGTAATAATTGTTTTAGGACTTTGGGACGCCTTTTTTGACGGTTCCTCCTCCCCCCCCCCCCCCCCCCCCCCACACGTTCTGGATCATGCCGGGGATCAAGATTTGCACTTCCTGCCCACACTCGTTCTTGGTCAATGCCGCCTTTACTGCTTGAGGGAAGCCCACATTGCATCCAGGTGCAGTATCTGCCTCTCCTTCCCAAGCCGTAGCTGGGAAGGCCTGGCTCTCTGCCTCAAGAAGAACTTCACAGAGGTTGTCATAAGGTCGCAGTGGGACCCAGGTCAGGGAATCCCCCCGTACATCGTCCTGAAAAACCCAGGCATGCGCCTCCTACTGCAGAGACCCATTCTGGTTCCCCCAGTATTAGTACTAGGGACCCTGTGCCGGGGTCTAGTCGTTAAGCATGGCACTAAGTCTTCCTCCAGGCCCAAGAAAAACAATGCACCTTCCACAAGTTCCAGCCATGGAGAAGCAGCGTGTTTTAAAGCTCACAAGCACAACAAGAAGTCGCATAGACCACCGGACTCATCGGTTCTGTCCATCAAGCCATGTATGCCTTCCAAGTCTGCACTCCTAAGTCAAGGGAACTTTCAGTTCCAAGGCAGTTCTCTGTTCCGCTCTGGTTTTGGCTGTGGAATGCATAGTCTTGACACCAGGGGGACTAGAGTTGGTGCCCAGCCCTCATGAAGTCTTTGCTTTGGCGGCAAGGTCTCCATGTTTTCCACTTCAGCTGGTGCCTGAAGAGGTACGCTCTCCTACCCTGGACTTACCTACTTCAGTTAGTGTTTCCGCCCACTTCCCTATGGCTCATATGGTTCCACCGGTTCTAATGATATCGCTGTTTGAACTGGAATCCGATTTCTCGGCATAGGAGGATTCAGATGTAAGGCAGGGATTGCCCCTCCCCTACCATATATACAAATATCCAAAGGTTCTGCCAACATAGTGCCAATACCCTCCGTTTCCCCAACAAAGGAGTCACTAGTACCCTGCTCCGTGGGGCCCTCTGCACCATCCGATAGATCTGTCTCCTTGGCCATAGTGGGAGTCCTGGCCTTAGTATCCACCTTCGGAACCTTCCCATTCAGCCAGGGAAGAGTCTCCCATCTCTCCTCGTTGGGCATCCTTGCGTAGGCATTTGGAACAGATGTTGGAGGATGAACCGCTCAGCCTGGCCCAACAGTACTGCCAGAACAGGTGCAAGTCCCTTTGTTGTCTCCAGACGTCACAGTGTCTTTCATTCCTTCTTGACCCTGGATGACTACCACCAGTTCCAGGACCTCTTATGCAGGGTGGCTGAGGCCCTCTATGTTCCACTGGAGAAGGTCCAGGACAAACAGAATCAGCTTGTTGACATCTTGCATGCCTCAGAATCAACTAGAGTGGCTCTACTGATCAACAATGCTATTCTTCAACTGATTCAGACTGTCTGGCACACCCTCGCCACTTGTGCACCCACCTCCTAGGGGGCAGACAAGAGGTACTGTGTACCAGTGAAGGGCTCTGAGTTTGTTCTCTTACCTCCCACCCAATTCCCTTGTGATACAAGCAGCGATGGAGCAGGTCAGGCAGCAACACCCACACTCCATTCCGGCAGACCAGGAAGGTAAATGTCTGGACCTTCTGGGTCCCAAAGTCTTCTCGGTCAGCTTTCAACTCCGGATTTCCAATTACCTGGCACTAAATATGACTTCTTTACTTGCAGCAAGCTGGCAGGCTTTGCAGACAAGTTTCCCCAGCAGTACTGTGCCTGTTTCCAGGCTATCTTAGAGACGGGCAAACTGGTTGTGAGAATGACGCTCCAGGCCACTGTGGAAATTGCGGACACCACTTCATGCAAGATGGCTATGGGGATCATGAGGAGGAAATGTGGCTACATTCATCTGGTTTCCCCCGGGAAATGCAGAATACCATAGAGGATCTCCCTTTCAATGAGTCTCATCTCTTCAATCAAGACCAGTGATTCCTTCTATTCCCTCAAGGATTCCAGAACCAGTCTACAATTGTTGGGTATTTACACACCAGCACCAAAGTGCAAGTTCTACCACCTGCCACCGACAGAATGATTCAGAATTCCTCAATTCTTCTATCAACGGCCCTATGAGCCTCCTCACAAGTAACAGAAGACCCAACGGTCCCATCCTCCAGGCTCCTCCTCATAGCCTTCAACATCTCATGCTCAGTCTTTCAAAAAGCAATGTTTGAGTACACCTAGAGAGCCGCCAACACCTTGCCTCTCCCCTACACCTCAAAGGCGCCGACTTCTCCTCCTGAAAGTGGGTGCTTGACCCCCCCCAGCCCCGACCCCACTCCACCCCTCCCCCCAAGTCCCCACCCCCACCCTGCCTCTTCCCACCCCTGCTCCACCTCCACCCTGCCCCCATTCCACCCCCTTCCCTAAGCCCCTGCCTCTTCCCCCCACGTGTGCTGTGTCCCTGCTCCTCTCCCTCCCTCCCGGAGTGCCGCCAAACAGCTGTTTGGTGGCGGGCAGAAATGCTGGGAGGGACGGGGAGGAGCAGGAACGCAGCATGCTCAAGGGAAGAAGTGGGGGGAGCTTGGCTGCTGGTGGGTGCAGCACACCCGCTAATTTTTCCCCATGGGTGCTCCAGTCCCGGAGCACACACACAGTCGGCACCTCTGCTTAGACTGTGATAGCAATGGACAAGTGGGTCCTCGATGTGATTCAACATGGCTATTCAATCTAGTTCATGATGCTACTCATCCATGCCCTGACCCCACCTCAGGGACCATTCTTATAACAGTATCCTCGCCCTAGAGGTAGACTCTCTTCTACAGGAGAGCAATAGAACCCATTACAATGACTTACCAGCGTGCATGGTTCTACTCCATGTATTTTCTTGTACCCAAGAAGAAGGGTGGATGGAGACCAGTCTTGGACCTGTGTCATCCCAGTCAGTTCATGTGCAAGCCCAAGTTTCATATGGTCACCTTAGCAGCCATCATACCCTCACTGGAAAGAGGCATGTTGTTTAGGCTCTTGATATGCAGAATGCCTGTTTTCACACAGACATCCATCCAACCCACAGAAGGTGCCTAAGATTTGTTGTAGGCCATCGATGGTTCCAATACAGGGTCTTACCATTCGGACTCACCACTGCTCCGTGGGTCTTCTCCAAATTTTTCTCTGTAGTGGAGGCCCAGCTCCAATGTCAGGGGGTCCCTATATTCCCCTACCTTGATGACTGGCTGCTAGTAGCGTGATCCACAAGGGAGACTTAAGCCTCAACTTCTATGCTGCTCAGACTTCTCTCCTCCCTAAGGGCAAGTGTAAATGTTGAAAAATTGGAGCCTACGTCAATGCAATCTTGGCACAAGCCTATCTATCAAGAGACAAGTTCCAGATGCGACAAGAGCTGATCGCCAAGATGGTCACCAGTCCTTCTGTTAAAGTCCAGACTTGCCTTTCCCTTCTTGGCCACATGGTGACATCCATGTACCTCACCACCTTTGCTCGTCATCACCTTCACTGTCTCCAGCTGTGGCTCCAGAAGTCTATTCTACCTCATTACATACCAGGGACCAGCCATTGACCGTTTCCCCAAAGGTACTCTCCTCCCTCAATTGGTGGATGGACCAAATCAGGTCTGCACTGGGACACCTTTCCTTCCATTCTCCCTGAGCATGACGATCATCACGGGCGCCTCACTCCTCGTATGGGGAGCCCACATGGGCACGCACATGACACAGGGGACTTGGACCGCTTGGGGATCCAGGATGCACATCAACATTCTGGAGCTATGGGCAGTGAAGAAAGCATGCTGCTTGTTTCTCTCATTCACCCGCTCCCGTTATGTTCTGGTCACGTCAGACAATACCACCATTGTTTATTACATCAACAAACAAGGGGACACGTGGTCACCAGTGCTTTGTGCAGAATCAGTTTGTCTATACTAGAATTGATGAATCGTCCAAAAGGTCCTGTTGTCAGCAGCTTATCTTCCAGGGATTCAGAATGTGCTTGCAGATTCTCTGATCAGGAAATTTGTGGCCAACCAGAAATGGGATCTCCACAACACCATTGTCAGCGATGTTTTTACCCTATGGGAGACTTCAACCAGGGACCTCTTTGCCTCCCACACCAACAGCATATGCATCAAGTACTGCTCAGAGGGGGCCTTGACACCTGTTGCCAAAGTGATGCCCTTGTCATCCGCTGGTTGGACCAGACCAATTGTTTTTTTCCCCACTACTGCTCCTGCTATGTGTCCTCCACAAGATCAGGTGGGAGAGAGTCGCAGTTATTCTCATCGCCCGTTTTTGACCTCGCCAATTCTGTTTTCCTCTCCTTCTCCTCATGTAAGCAGCTCCCCCACTTCTGCTGCCGACATTCCCGGAACTGCTCCAGCAATACAGCAGCAAGATCAGGCATCCTGATCCACAGACACTTCACCTCAGAGTTTGGGTTTTGGATGGACATCTTCGCTAGAATGGGAATGTTCATCTGCAGTACAAGACATCCTCTCAGGTAGCAGGAAAGAGTCCACAAGGCATTCCTATCGGGCTAAGTGTAAATGTTTAACTTCCTGGATCCTACAGAGGGGTCTTGCCCCTGAGGACATGGACATTCCCCTTCTTTTGGACTACCTTCTGTCCCTGAAGATGTCAGGACTCCTCTTCAATTCCATCAAAGTGCACGTAGTGGCTATTAGTGATTTCCATCTGCCTGTGGAATGGCACTTTGTGTTTACACATCCATTGACTAACAGGTTTTGGAAGGCCCTCCTTTGCACCTATCTAGCCACTCAACCTGTCGCCCCCCCCCCCCCCCCCAGTAGGACCTCAACCTCGTCCTCTCAATCTTAATAAACTCACCCTTCGAGTCTTTGGCCTAATATTCCCTATCTCTCTTTTCCATGAAGGTTGCCTTCTTAGTAGCTAATACTTCAGCGAGAAGGCAAACTGAGGGACATAATGGCAGACACACACACTCCTTATCACATTTCATAAGGACGTTTCCCTGCATCTGCACCCCAAGTTTCTGCCAAAGGTTGTATCCCACTTTCATCTCAACCAACCCATACTCTTACCTGCTTTCTTCCCAAAACTTCATGCATCAGCGGAGGAATGGCACCTTCAATCCCTCAACGTCCGCAGGGCCTTGGTCTTCTACCTGCAGATAAGACCATTCAGAAAGTCTCCTAGAGTATCACTATAGCTGAAAGGATTAAGGGACAAACAATTTCCACACAGTGGATTTCTAAGTGGATTTCAGGGTGCATTACGCTCTATCAGTTGTCAGAACAGTCTTCACCCCTTGGGATATGAGCCCACTCCTTGAGAGTGCAAGCATCAACTATGGCTGTGTTTCATGATGTACCACTTTCGGACATATCTAGGGCAGCCACATAGGGCTCAGTACATGCCTTGGTGCAAAACCCTGCAACAGATGCCTCATTCGTCAGGGTGGTCCTCCATTTGATGTTTTCGTCCTCTTCCTCACACCCTACTGGTTGTTAATCACCCCAGTGGAATACAATAGGGATCATCACTCCAAGAAGAGGAGAAGGTTACTTACCTGTAACTGGAGATTCTTCAAGATGTGTGGTCCCTTTCTTCCCTCCTTCCTGCGGAACTGTTCTATTTGTGGTGGAGAATGAACTGAGGACTTGGTCAATCCACCCCACCCTTATCGCCTTAGACAAAACCATGAGGTGAAGCAAGGGCGCATGCACGGACCAACAGGGACAATACTACTATAAAATTCTCTGGCTCCAGACACAATGGCACTGTGTATAACCCTCAGTGGAATACAGATAGGGACCACATATCTTGAAGAACCAATAACTTCCTCTTTTCTGTGCCCTCAAGTGACCAGCAAAGGGACAATCATGCTAGCAACATTAATTCTCCACAGTGCTGGGCAGGCACAACCAAATGCCGAAAGGGTTGCCCAGGGCTTTTGTTTTTTTCCCATATGCGCCTCCCTATAGGATCTCCCATCTTCCCCCCCAAAAAAACAACCACCTCTCACCCCCTCCCCCAATTTTCCTTTTCTGGGGCTCCCTCTAGAACACATCCATGTATGTTCTATAGAGTGGGATCTAGCCCTTTTTCAAAGGCAAAATGCTGGCAGCTGATATCTGGGACAGCTTCTTTAGTCACAGGGGTCATCTCCTTCCCCCCCACCCGAGGGCATGCTGCTTTTCTCTGCTATGAAGGAGCTAGCTTCAGTCGCTGGAAATGCATTGTTTCCTTCTGCTGCATAAGAGTTAGAGAGACCTTCCCTTCCCCCCTCAGCAGTTTCTGGGACTTTATCACTCCCGTCTAGGATCCCAGCACAATATTCCCTTTTGCTACAGGTTATCACATTAATAACCTTAGCCATATGCAAAAAATCATCCCAATGAGCATTTAAATGGGGATACTATCCAGCACCCCCTACTGTTACTTTCCAAATCTCCCCATTCCACATACATCTTGGCTAAAGGTACAGGAATCTTACGTCCACCCACTGCTAGAACCTCTTCTTGGTCAGGTAACGTGTCAGTCTTTTGGACCATGCTTCCCTTGACCAGAGAGATCTGGGCTCTGGAGTTTCTCCATCCTATTCACTCATTATTTATTTTGGCAACTTTAATAAATTCCTTATCTACCCCTGTAAAGACAGTCCTAATCAGGTGAGCTGTTGGTATCTCTGGGGCTTCTGTGTTAAGGACAGCTGCATTAATATTGGTTGGATGGGGCTTAGTTCTTTTTAGCTCAGGGCCTTGATTTCTCAGGTACTCAGTGGGGTTATATTGGAACCACCTTTTTAGACCCTTTTCCTTCACAGGAGGTTTGCAATGAGTATTTCCAGGTGAGGAACCATTCTCGGGGAGAGAGTGCTTGGGCTTCCAACCATCCTGCTTCTTCCTGCGGTAAAAACAGGATTCCCCCCGTCCTTTACACTGGGTTTGTAGCCCTCGTTCTGTGGCTTCCGCTCATTAGATATCTGGGCTTGCACAAAGGAATCAGCCAGGGTGGCCATTGCTTGCACAGAATTTAAAGCAAATTATGAGTTTTCAAATTATACCTTACAAGCCATGCTTTGTACAAACATTATTACAGTAGCATGTAGGTTATGAATACGGGGTGTATTCTGTCACATTGGGGCACTGAAGTCCTTCCATGATAGTCGTCGCCTTCTATAATGCTTTAATCTAGTCCTTCAGTCCATTCTTCAGTTTAGGGGCCAATATTTCTCCACTTTGGGCCCAGGTTCACTTAGGTCTTCTATACACTTCTACATTACAAATTACTTCATCTTTCTCCAAATGTCCATTAACACTTTGGGGTTTTTGTAAGCTGTACATTATGCATGTGCAAGTTTCAATTACCAACTTCTGGTGGGTTTCAGTTTCTTGGTCATGTCACTTATATGTCACCCTGCTCTGGGTCTTCCCAGAAAAAAAAAAAAAGTAGGGGGGAGCAGATATGGTTGTTGTGACAGGTGTGTTTTTAAGCTCAAAACTTGCAGCACATTATGTTACCTTTGTTCTGTTAGCAATATTATTATTTTAATCACATCAACAATTTTATGTAAAATAAGTTGCAAAACAAAAAAAACCCACACACATTTATGCTAGTAAGGCTTTGGCCTAAGTATTACCTCACCTGAGGTACAGGTAATGTGCAATTACTCATTAACTACCCATAATTACATATTTGGAGAGCATTCCATGATTCTTTAATGTTAACATTTCTTACTTTCTTTAAATATGGGGTTTTCATTCAAAGTTCCAGTTTCTTTGTGAATCATTACAAAGAAAAGTCATTAGAAATTTTCCTGTGAATGCATTTTGGTGAGTGTCTCAATTTTAGAGACTTGATATTTAGTTGCTTTTAATGGTACCCCCACATCCCCCCCCCCCCCCCCCCCCCAACACACTTGGAAATACGATATTTGCAAAGATGTCACTTATTTTACATGATGTAAAAATGGTACACTCGAACGCTTTTCCTTTTTAGTTTCTTTAGCCATCTTTTAACATGCACTTTATTTTACAGCACATTATAAGCATTACTGCAATTATCAACATTTGTATACAAAATAATAGCTTAAAACTAAATGGCACAGCTGGATGTTGTCCAATTGTATTTATTTGATTTCACCAGCTAACTGACTTTAATAGTTATTCTATTTGATTATTTACTGTATTTAATTTTATTGCATGTGAATTAAATGTGTATTTTTCATTTTAGCAAAGATTAAGTGTAGATTTAATTTTTTGTAATAGGCATTGTAACATTAGGGAGTAATTATACAGCCTTAGAAACAAAAACTTGGTTGACTTTTTATCGCTACTGGTTCAACTAATTTGGGCATACGTATAATTTTGACTGATCCAACAATAGCTTCAAATTTAGGAATAAAACACCAATTGAACTGATTAACTGGACATACCTTCCCTTCATAATTATATTTAACTATTGTGTGACCATACAGTATTCTCCATTTCCTACATATGTGGCACGTCTCTAATGTCCAGTCCAGGTATTCAGCTGTATTGGGCAGTTGAGATGAATTCTTTCTTGGGTTTCTGTCTCATTACTGTTTTATACCATAGATTACTCCTGGGGGCATTCTGCGCCTAAAAATTCTGTGCACAATATTTTAAAATTCTGCAAAATTCTGCAAATTTTATTTGTCAAAATAACACTACATAATCACGCCAGTTTCAATTATGTTGGTAATTTCTTTCAAAATACCTGTTAACAAGTATGTCTGTAACAATACAGACACACACAAAAATTCTCCCAGGAGTAGAGTTAAAGAAACTGCTATGACAAACCAGTTCCTGTTTTTCTGCCCCTTTCACACACAACCCTGAGCCCAGCCAGGGGACCAGACACACACAATTCCTCCCTCCCTCCCAGGGCCCAGCCCTGGCCCGTCCCCCAGCCAATACACCTGAATTCCCTCCCCCCCCCCCCCCCCAGCTCTGCCCCCCCCCCGCCCCAGACACCCACAACCCCCCCCCCCCCCGACCCCAGCCTTGCCCCCCCCCCAGCCCAGATACCCACAACCCCTTCACGCCCAGAACCCATCTGTGGGAACCCCCCAGCCCATATACCCACACTCCCTTCCCCCCCCAAAGCCCAGCCATGGGGGCCCCCCTTGCTCAGATACCAGCATCCCCGAGCCCACCCAGATAGTGGATTCCCCTTGCCCAGATACCTGCACCCCCTCCCTCTAAGCCCAGCCACAGGGGCCCCTCCTTGCCCACACCCCCTCGACCCCCCAGAGACCAGGGATCCAGAGAGAGAAACGGCCTGATGCATTGTCCAAGGCTTGCACGGAGTTTACTGTGCACTGCCCTCTCTTTCCCTCAGCGCATGGTGGGAACTGCAGCTGTCAGGAACCTTCTAGCAGTCTAGCTCCCTTCTTCTTCCCCCAGCAGTGTCTTCTATATGCAAGCTGGGCTCTGCTGGGTCCAGCAGCACTGCAGCCCATTTCTGTGGGGGAAAGAAATTCTGCGCACACGTTAATTTCTGCAAAATTCTGCATTGCGCAGTGGCACAGAATTCCCCGAGGAGTAATAGATGGATTGCATCCTGGAGAATCACATCAGCCAATCCATTTGGCTTGCACCTTTGTGTAGCAGTCCAGAAGGGGTGCCTGTCACCATTCCATGTGAGTGTTTCACCAGTGTCTGAGGTACCTGTCCACATTACTTAAAAATGGAGTCTTTGAAGATAGCTACCTACATACTATGGTCTCATACACATCCATCTTCTCAATGGTTGATAGGGAAAGTGAGAAATAAGTCTTCTGTATAGTAACTGTAGTCAAGAGGAGACATTGTTACCTCAGCTAGATTTCAGAGGATATCAGCCTCCGTGCACAGTTGTACCAATCCAGCAAATATTTATTCGGAATGAAGCTAGGCATTTTCCCTGCTTGGATCTCTTTAAAGGTTTTTGATGGTTTCTGAATATATATATATAGAGAGAGCGCGCAGAATGTATATTTTACACACACGTATTGTATTTCATGTTACCCATAGTGTGATTTCCAACTTAATCATTATTTTGACTGATTAACCCTTTCCTGGGTTTTCTTTTTCATTGTAGATATTTATCATTACTTGATCTACTAAACCCAGGATTGTGAGTTCAATCCTTGAGGGGGCCATTTAGGGAACTGGGGTAAAAATCTGTCTGGGGATTGGTCCTGCATTGAGCAGGGGGTTAAACTAGATGACTTCCTGAGGTCCCTTCCAGCCCTGATATTCTATGATTCTAAGTGCTTCAGAGGGAATGAACAGAACAGATAATCATCAAGTGATCCATCAACACTAGATTTTTTTTTTTACGGGGGAGGGATAGCTCAGTGGTTTGAGATTTTTTTTTTTTTTTTTACGGGGGAGGGATAGCTCAGTGGTTTGAGCATTGGCCTGCTAAACCCAGGGTTGTGAGTTCAATCCTTGAGGGGGCCATCTGGGGCAAAATCAGTACTTGGTCCTGCTAGTGAAGGCAGGGGGCTGGACTCAATGAGCTTTCAGGGTCCCTTCCAGTTCTATGAGATAGGTATATCCAAACAGCCTGTCTTTGTCTCACACCTATGTTGGGGCTTCCCACAGGTTAACTTCTCTCAAGTATTCATCTGTAGCAACCATTGAGCAGTTACAACAGCGTTGTACCAAGCCTGGCACAGCACAACGCAGTTGTTCAGGCAACACTGTTTTATTCCTGCCAGGATTTCAAAGGGTGCTATCCCCATTGTTCTATCGGAGTAGCTCAAAGAGCGGTCAGTATTAACGGAAATTTAATGTCCCAATCTTGTTTATTTTCTTCAATGTATTTAGTAAGCATAAAATTTAAAGTTCTATTATTTCTTTCTCCCAGTGTTGATGAGTATGGCTGATAAGTGATATTTTTTCCTGTATTCCCAGCATTATTACAGTGTTACACATTCTCTCACCACTAAAATGTGTTCCCTGATCTGAACCAATTATCTGTGGGCACAGGTGCTGACTCTGTGGGTGCTCAGGAAAAAATTTGCAGGTGCTCAGAACTCACCGGCAGCTAAGTTCCCCCCTCTCCATGCCCCCCAGCACTTCTCCTCTGCTGATCACTCCTCCCCCTCCCACTCAGCGCCTCCCGCCCGCTGCAAACAGCAATTTCACGGTGTGCAGGTTGGCTCTGGGAGGGAAGGGAAGTAGTGAGGATGCAGTGCTCTCGGGGGAGGGGAGGGGGCTGGGGAAAGGGTGCGGTGGGGGTGGAAAGAGGCAGGATGGAGGCTTGGGGGAAGAGTGGAGTGGGGGCAAGGCCTGGCCGAAGGGGGGGGGGGTCGAACACCCCCCCGCGTAAAGGGGAAGTCCACATCTGGTAAAGCTCTGCTCAAGCAGAACTTACAGTAGCAACTGCCTCATTGTTTCGTATAGGGATCGCTTCTACCCATTTGGAGAGAGCGTCCACGATGACCAAGCTGTATAGATTTCCTCAGGCCATTTTTGGCAACAGGCCAATAAAATCAATTTGTAGTTGAATCCAGGACCATCAATTTGCTCATGTCTCCATTTTGCTTTTCCGTTGACAGGTTCAGAATTTACTTGGGCATAAACGGGAAAATGTTCTACATATTGCCTAACATCCTGATTTATCCATGCCAACCAATCAATCTGCTGTATTCTTGCCAGTGTATTTTTAACACCTTGATGGCTGCCAGTGGAAACATAAATAAAATTTATCATGAAACATAAATAAAAGCGATTTTACATTTCTCTGGTAGAATCCAAAATCACTGATCACTGGGTTTGGCTACCCAGATTGAGTCTCCATCATGGGGGTTGTACAATCATTAAGGGACCTCCTTTCTGTTCTTTTGAATCTCTGTCTGGGCTCAATTTAGCTATGGTAGGATCTTGTTTTTACAATCTGGCCAAATCAGTATTCCCCTGTTCAGGTGTAACAGCCCCAATGGGCATCTGAGGCTGAAGCATTTTCCACAGAGAGGCATCCACAGAGGTTACTTTGGCTTCCAACTCAGCCTCTGAGTTCCAGCATACTCCAGGGGGAATTTTTTACCTATGCCTTTACCTTTACTACAGCCAGCAGGGCAGCCTTGGCTCTTTTAGTTGCCAGATTTTTTTATATGTAATATATTGTAGTGGGAAAGCATACGTGAAGGGTTTACCATACCCACAGTGAAATCCATGGTAAATCCAATATGGCAATCACTTAGTCAATGCTTTGCACATCCACAGTGTTCAAATGAAGGAAAGAAACCACTTTAGACAAAAATTTGTGGAATGGTCGTAAAGTCACTTTTGTTCATGGAGATTTGTGTATAAGGAGGTTCTGGCATCAGAGCCTGCAACTCTCAGACTCTTCTTGCAGACCACTGAGCTGCAAGCAGAATGAAGCATCTTGGCTGCTGCTAAGAAGACGACCTTTGCAAACTGCGCTACCTGGTCATGAGACCACAGTCAGATTCCTGTAAATCACTGGTACGAGGCAAGCAAGAAATTCAACTTCAGTAAGAGAAGTGACCAGAAATGACCATGCAAACAAGAAATAGCAGACAACCTGACTGCACTGGGACTTCAATAGACTGGTGACCAGTGCTGGGAGTAGAGTAAGCAGCTCAGGAGAGACTACCAGAAAGTCAGGGGTGAGAACTACACCTCTGGGAACTCCCTGTCATCCTGTCTCTTTTATGAGGACTTTGGATGCTGGAAACTGCATCAAGCACTGAGCCCCCAATGGTTCAAGATAGCCTGGACAGCCAGAGTCGTGACCTTCTGACCCCCAAATCTAGTAGCAGCCCAGAGGGGAGCCACCAGGTGCCTCATAGATCAAGCTAGCAAAATGACTCTGGTGTTCCCACCAATCCCTGAGGAAGCTGTGCCACTGGAGCAGCTGCAGCATGTCCTGGGTCCATACTCGGAGGAGCTATTTCATGACCCCCTTGGAAGAACAGCCTGCTGCAAAACCAGCAGCAGAAACAGAAAAGGCAGAAATAGACCCACAGGCTGGTAAGTGTTTGGCTCCTTGTTGTTAATGATAATAGTCAAATGGGAGGGATTTCCAGTTTATGACCCACTGTGCTTTTTATTACAGGCTATAGGTAGTCATGTGTATCTGCTAATGGTGGAATGTACACCAGCATCTTGGCATCACTTTCCACACCACCACCACATGGCATTGAAAATGGAGACGAAGAAGCACAAACAACTGTTAAACACGCATTTAACATTGAAGTTTTGTTAGATACTCGCACATGCTTTAAAAGATGGTCTGGGATGTCAAAAGAAATTATACTGCCTTCCCTTTTAGTATGGCATAGCATAACAAGCTGCCTGTAAACAGTAAGCTGTACATGAAGGGTGGGGAAGACGTAGTGCATGGGTGATTAAATCAATGTCTGAAATACCACGAGGGGGGGGAGGAGGAAGTATGTGGGTGAAGGGAGGTGACTAGCCCTGTAGTTCTTTGAGAGTTCATATTGTTAGGTGTGTTTGCATGTAGTCCATAATATTTTTAATCAGAACAGGAAGACAGTAAACGGTATGGATGCTAACACAGCATCCTGTTGATTTCCCCTTGAATTTTGACCCAATCCTGGGTGCTGATAGCTGCAAACTTTCCACAGAGTAGGAATTCCCAATGGGTAGTCTCATTTCAGGAAAGGGCATATTTTCTGGGCTCTCCTAATTAGGATTGTAGTCCACTCATAGATGTGCTGCTCAGTCACCATAAGCTTGAAATCTCTGTAGCATAGACAGCTGGCTTACCAACAGTAGCTTGGTATAAAATCTCTCTTTGGCATTCAGGAACCTCTAGTATTGTCATGTCCCCCAGACTGTGGAATGCCTGAAAGGACTGAGAAACCTTAAGTAGTAAACCATGCCATAATCCTACTGCCCCAGGCTACAAGTCTGCAATTTTTAAACATACAGCCTTTGTAAATGTCATCTTACTATTATGTGTGCACTCTTTTCACTCTGCTTAACTCAATTATGGCCATGGAGCTTCTAGGAACTGAAGCAGTCCTCTGAGAACACAGTGAAGCTGAGTTTTACAAAGTATCGTTTTTTTAGCCTTGAGATTCTACAGGCATTTTTCTCTGAGTATGCACTGAACTTTTTTTTTTTTTTTTTTTAAAGTACTGAGACGATGTCTGCTGTCAGGCACTTCCACCTCTGCAGCCCAGCCATGGTCCAGCAGGAGCCTGGGATTTTGAACTGTCAATGAGTGGACAAAGAGGAAACATTTCTGTAATTGACACATAGTGGAAATCCTGAACGGAGGCAACAAGCAGACACAATACCAAAGGGAAAAGGATTCATAGCAGTGGAAAGGCACAGACAGGCTTTAGAGCACAGTAATAGATTTGCAGTGCAGCTCCTGGAGCAGGAATGTTGCTTGAGGGAGGAAGATCCAATACAGCAGAAAACCCCGTTTGAGCAGCTGCTTATGCTAATGGCTGCAAGAGTTCAGACTCCTGCTCCCCTCATACCATGTCCTGAGATCCCTCCACAGTACCATGTCCTACAGCCCAGGAACACACTGGACAATGCCATAGTTGGGTGGCCCATGCAACCAGGACTCAATGCTTGTTGGACAGGGCAAATGTACCCCCAGGAGTCCTCTACCCCTCTGCAGCATGCTACTTGTGCTAGAAAGGAAAAGGAGAACAAGGGCCCAGAGACATGCAAAAATAGGAAACTGGTTTCAGTGTTTTGCACTGTTCAATGTTCGCTATATGCACTTTATTTTATTACTGGTTTTGGTTTATTATTGGTGTTCAGTGTTGTAATAGCAGCTGGTGTGCCTGACAATATTTTAATAACGTTCATAAAGTAAAGCTTTTATTTTAAGAAAGTTTATTACTCTGAGGAATTCTGCGCCAAAAAATTAAAAATTCTGCACACTATTTTAAAATTCTCCATATTTTATTTGTCAAAATAACAAAATAATCACTCCAGTAATTTATTTCAAAATATCTGTCAACAAGTATGTCAACAATATAGACAACAGCAAAAAAACATTCCCCCAGGAGTCGCGTGTTAAAGAAACCCCTATCACAGCCCAGCTGAAGTTGGGGGGTGCTCAATGAAGCTGTGTGGGGCCCCCAGAGCCCAGACACCTGCATTCCCCTCCCTCCAGAGCCCAGCTGCAGGGCACCCTCTGGCATAGACACCCACACCTCCTTCCCCCCAGAGTCCAGCCATGGGGCACCTCCCAGCCCAGACACCAGCATCCCCCCTCCCATCAGAGCCCAGCCATGGGGCACCCCCCCCCAGCCCAGACATCCACACATCCCTCCCCACACAGCCCAGCCATGGGGCAGCCCCCTGACACCAGCCACTAGCCTATCTCCCCACCCTGCCGCGGGGTAGCCCCCGGCCTAGACACCAGCCCCCACTCCCCATGGAGCCCAGCCACGGGGGCAGCTCCCAGCCCAGACACCAGCACCCTTTACTTCCCCAACTTCTTTACTGTCCAGCTACGCGATGTGGTGTGGCCCTGCCCTTCCTCACCCTTTGCAAGAGCTGGATGGGTATCCCAGACCCTCTCCCATCCCTGGGAGAATGAAGATCAAAGAGCATGCATGCAGCCCTCAACCCTGTTATAGTCTTGGCCTTCACAACATCTTCCGGCAAAGATTCCACAGGTTGACTGTGCACTGTGTGAAAAAATACTTCCTTTTGTTTTAAACCTGCTGCCTATTAATTTCATTTAGTGACCCCTTGTTCTTGTGTTAGGAGCAGTAAATAACACTTCCATATTTACTTTCTCCACACCAGTCATGATTTTATAGACCTCTATCATATCCCACCTTAGTAGTCTCTTTTCCAAGCTGAAAAGTCCCAATCTTATTAATCTGTCCTCACATGGAAACTGTTCCATACCCCTAATCATTTTTATTACCCTTTTCTGTACCTTTTCCAATTCTAATATATATTTTTTGAGATAGGGCAACCACATCTGCATGTAGTATTCAAGATGTGGGCATATCATGGATTCATATAGAGGCAATATGATATTTTGTCTTATTATTGATCCCCTTTTTAATGATTCCCTAATTGTTAGCTTTTTTGACTGCCAATGCACATTGAGTGGATGTTTTTAGAGAACTATCCACAATGACTCCAGAATCTCTTTCTTGAGTGGTAAAAGCTAATTTAGACCCCATCATTTTATATGTTTTATAAGTTGGGATTATGTTTTCCAATATGCATTACTTTGCATTTATTAACATTGAATTCATCTGCCATTTTGTTGCCCAGTTACCCAGTTTTGTGAGATCCCTTTGTAACTCTCTGCAACATGCATCCGACGAAGTGCGCATTCACCCACGAAAGCTTATGCTCCAATACATCTGTTAGTCTTAAAGGTGCCCCAGGACTCTCTGTTGCTTTTTACAGGTCCAGACTAACACGGCTACCCCTCTGATACTTGTTTGGTTTATCAATTTGTTCTAAAACCATCTCTACTGACACATCAATCTGGGATGGTTCCTCAGATTTATCACCTACAACGAGTGGCTCAAGTTTGGGAATCTCCCTCAGATATATTCTATAAAAGTTCCAAGCCCAGCTTGGTCCTTGCCCAGAGCATGGAGCTTAGCAGCCCGGAGAGTCCTGGCTTCCTAAGACTACTGCTGTGGAGTAGGGAGTCTGCCAGGGCTCTGGGGCTTGGCAAGCTCTTTGCTGCAGCGCCCTGGCTCCAGCCAGAGACGCTGGGGGCTACTAGGCTCCCTGTGGGGAGGCAGCTGCCCTTGCAAGACTGGCAGGTTTCCAACATAAACTTGCTTGTGTTTTGGCGAGAGTGTTGTTGACTCTGCATTAAATTAGGCGAAGAAGCGCTTGGAGTAGCTGCAAAGCTTCCCTCCCTCACCGACAGACCTTGGGCTAATAAAAGTTATTCCCTCACCCACCTGCTCTCTTGTAAATTAGGTGATGAAACGTTTTGCTCCAGCAAATCAGCCTTTTCCCGCCGAACGGACTGGATCTGACGGGCGGGGAAACAAAGGGCTGCACTTCAAATCCCCAGCATCCCGCCGACTGAGTACGGACGCCTGGGCCGTTGGTCGGCTCGGCCGGCTGAGAGGGGAGTGTGGGGCTGGCCCGGCCAGCGCAGCGCTAGGAACCCGGGCCAGGCCGGCACGTGCTGTCTCTGGCAGGGCTGCTGAGCTCGCCAGGCTGGGAGCGTGGCCGGCAACCTCGAGCGAGCCAGGGTGTCCGGCAGCGCTGCTCGCCTCGTCCCTCATAGAGGCCCAAGCTGGGCTGCTGCGGCCTTTCCTCGAGCCTGGTCAGGGCGGGCCCGCGCGGTCTCTCAGGCGGCCGCTCGAATGCCCCGCTCCTGCGCATGCGCCATGCTGCTGTCAGCCATGGCAGCGCTACGACTCTTGCCCCGGCTCCTGCGGGTCTCGCGGACGCGGCTGGTCCGGTCTCGCTCGGCCGGCGCCCCCGGCTCCGTGCCCGAGCGCATCGCCGAGAAGCGTCGCGCCGCGCTGCTGGGGGGCGGTCAGGCCCGCATCGATGCGCAACACAAACGGGTGAGCAGCTCCGCCGGCCTGGCCTCCCCCGACACAGGCATAGCCCCCCCCGCCGGTACCCCTGGTCCGGCCACCAGCCCCACCCTGCCATCACCCCCTCCCCCCCCCCCGGCCCCCCTCCCCCCCCCCCCCCCCCACCCGTGCCTGACCCTGATCCGCGCCGGTACCCCGGCCCTGACACTAGTCCCCCCCCTCTCCCCGCCGCCAACATCGCCCCTCCCTTCCCCGTGCCTGACCTTGGTCCCCAATAGGGTGACCATACAGCAAGTTTAAAAATTGGGACAGGTGTGGGGAGTAATAGGTGCCCATATAGTACAAAGCCCTGAATATCATGACTGTCTGCTCTCTGTATGTGTGTATAGATATCTCCTCAATATATGTTCCATTCTATATGCATCCAAAGAAGTGGGCTGTAGTCCACGAAAGCTTATGCTCTAATAAATTTGTTAGTCTCTAAGGTGCCACAAGTACTCCTGTTCTTCCTATAAAATTGGGATATCTGGTCACTCTGATCCCCGGCGATACCCCCTGGCCCTGACACCAGCCCCTCTGCCAACACCGCCCCCGATCCTGTACCTATTCCTCCCACCCACCGCCAGCACCTGACCGTAATCCCTGATAATACTCCCTGGTCCCTGACACCAGCCTTCCTCTCCAGCCCCTGATTCTGGCTTCCCCTTCTGGACCCTGAGAACAACCCCACTCTCAATATCCCCCTGGCTTCTCCTGACACCAACCCTTTTCTCCCCCAATCTGGTCCCTGACACTAGTCCACCCCTGAGGCTGCTTCCCTCCCACCAGCCCCTGACACCACCAACCCCTGAGACTGATTTGCCCTCAATTCCTTCCCAGTCCCCTGACCTTATCCCCCACTGCCTCTCCCTGACACTGACACCCCACCCCCACCAGTACAGACACTGACACCCCTGCAGCCATCTCCTGATGGCTGTGACCCCTCCCTGCACTGATTCCACCCCCAGCCAGGCAACCAGCCCTGACCTTCTCTGGGACCAATGACCTGCCCCTATCCCCAGCTTGGCAGTGTCCCCATGGGGCTGGCACCCCATCCCTGCCAATGGGGTCTGGGTGATTGGCTCTCTCTTAGAAGGATGGGCTATGGGGGGACAGGTCTCCACTTGCTCTCACTGGAAGAGGTGCTAACAGGGGGCTGCGTTCTCAATGGACTCCCTGCCATTATGTCCCCAACCCACGTTTTTATTAAAGAATTGTAGCAGCACTCTCTCCAAACATAAGACTGCAGAGGTCAATGTAGAAAGCCTAGTGGCATATAACACTGGTCTACAATTTTTGAGAAGTCGTCTGCTTCAGAGATAAAATGTGCTATTTATTATGTATTTTGATGTGCTGAATTCAAATATGACAATTAAAACAACTGATTGGCTACTGTTTCTAAAATATTTAAGTTTTTACATTTTATGTCTATGTATATTGTGTAGATAGTAGCGTTTTAATCATAAATTGTAAACCTAGGTCTTTTCATGTGTTTATGGTTGCTTTACATGATAATATTTCACCTGCCATGAGATTCCACTGCTGTAGTCTGGAGCCCAACAGCTCTGCCTTACTCTTGGGTAGTTCCAAATCCCTGACAAGGTCATTCAGTTCACCTTGTGTTATGAGGTGTGGTTCAGAGGAGGAGGATGGGAGAAAATGTGGGTCCTGTGACACTGATGGTTCAGGACCAGAAGTTTCATCCTCTTCCTCTTCTGACTCAAGTGAGAATGATTCTGGTGCATTAGGAACCAGCAGTCCTTCTCCGTGGGGTACTGGGTGTATAGCTGATGGAATGTTTGGATAATGCACAGTCCACTTTTTCTTCTTTGACACACCTTTCCCAACTGGAGGCACCATGCAGAAGTAACAATTGCTCTTATGATCTGTTGGCTCTCTCCAAGTCATTGGCACTGCAAAAGGCATAGATTTCCTTTTCCTGTTCAACCACTGGCGAAGATTTGTTGCACAAGTGTTTCAGCATATGTGTGGGGCCCACCTCTTGTCCTGATCTCCAATTTTGCAGCCAAAATAAAGGTGATAGGCTTTCTTAACCATAGTGGTTATACTGCACTTTTGTGATGCAGAAGTCACTTCACCACAAACATAGCAGAAGTTATCTGCACTGTTCACACAAGTACGAGACATCTCTGCTCACTTTGGCTAAACAGAAATGTATCCCTTTGCAAAATCAAACACTGACAAATAAGAGCACGACACTGTATGATTTCTAGAGCTGATATAGGGCAATTTGTTCGGCAGAGTGATGTAAGCTTCGTTATGATTGCATCATCCATGACTTCTAGGAATAACATGATGCAATTCATATTATGTATGACGCAATACCAAAAATCAGATTGCACCATTCATTGTTTTGCCTAAAAATCAAGTACAGTCCAAACCCAGTCATAGATTTATTCATAGATCCAGTCAAAGATGTATTTTAGTCATTTCTGGTTTAAATTGAGATCCCTTCCCTTTATAACTCACTTATCCTCCGCCATTCCCAAGTCAAGGGTCGTATATACTGACCCAATAGCATATCTTGAAAACTAGAGCCAATCAACAATTTTAAGCATCATTTTCGTTCTCAGTGACCCAGAATTAGTAAAGTTTGACTGCGTTTATTTCAGAAGCATTTTGGCTGTAGAGCAGTGTAATGTGAAGGACACCAATAGTCAGATCTGCATTAAGGAGCATGTTCCACAGGCAGCCCTGTTCTTAAGTAACCCTAAAGTTGCCAGGACAGTTTTGTTTGACCTTAACAGAGTGTTTCTATCAGGAATGTTTTTTGTTGGTACCATCAATAGCTGGTCATAACAGGTTTCACTGTACATATTCTGCTGATGGAGGTCTTCGATGTTTTATTTTTGACCGTGTACCTATTTCTACCAAACTCCTTAGTTTGGCACCCTATTTTCAGAATTTTCCCGTTCCTGCTTCAGTTCAGCTGTAATTTCTGATCAGTCCTTTACTGGGTGCAGAGCTACATTTGCACTACTGACAACCCTAACCAAATGCCCTTGTCTATCTTGTGTCATCATCAGCTATCCCACAATACGAGGATGATATCTGCCAGGGGGAAAAGTCATTGATGAGACTTAAGATGGCTGAGGAGTCCAATTCATGCTTTATATGTTTTTCCACATATGTGACAAGTGGTTGCTTGGAAAGAGCACATCTGCTGGCTGGGATGCTGTAGCTTTTCCTTCCTCCTTGCTGTTTCTCAGCCTCTTGAGCAAGGCAATTGTCTTCAAAACCGCATGAGGGTTGATGTGTGATGCAGTGCCACTGCAGTCTGTTTCCAGTCAACTCTTCCCAATTCATGATCACTGTCTCCTTTCTTAAGATATACTTTCAGGGTGTTCTTGTAGCATTTCCTCTGTCCCCCATGGGTTCTCTTAACATGGCTAAGTTGAGAAAAGAGAATGTGATTCAGAAGACAAGTATCAGCCATCTGCACACAACGACCAGCCCGATGTAGTTGATGTTTCATAATCTTCGCCTCAACGTTGGTGATGTTACCTCCAGAGAGAACACTGGCATTGGTGTGATGGCCTTCTCATCTGATACAGAGAAGCTTCCTAAGGCAGCACTGTTGGTACCACTCCAGATGCTTAAGATGGCTTCGATATGTCACCCATGTCTTGCACCCATAAAGAAGAGTGGGGATGACTACTGCATTGTAGACCAGGATCTTAGTTGCCATCCACAGATCTCTGTCAATAAAGACATAACGGAGCAATGTTCCAAAGATATGCTGGCACAACAGATCCTTTGTTCAATCGCCACATCAAGATTGGCTATCTGGGCTCAATGTTTTCCATGGTTTCACCACTGATTACAGTATGTGGGAGAACGGGGGCAACTTGTGCTGGGGCAGGCTGGTGGAGCACCTTAGTCTTCCCAGTGTTTTGGGAAAGTCCCAGGCTATGATAGGTGCCTGAGAAGCGATCTAGGTGGGTTACAAGTCAGCCTCAGTGTGCGCGAGGATAGCACAGTTGTCTCCATACTGAAGGACCGTAATAATAGTCCTGGTGATTTTAGTTTTAGAATCAAGACATCACAAATTGAAAAGCAGGCCATCCATGCAATACGCAATCCCAATTCTAGAAGAAAGGTAGTCACAAATAAGAATCAAGATTATTGCAAGATAGATTGAGGGGGAAAAAAAGGCTGGGACAATAACACAGCCCTGTTTAACACCAGTACGGATGGTGAACAGGTCCATCTCCCATCCATTACAGTGACAGTAGCCTGAGAACATGAATGAACTTCAATGGACTACTGAACCTAGACAGCACCTTCAATAATGCTTCATGATTGATTGAATCAAAGGCCTTAGATCAATAAATGCCATAAAAAATGGCTGGTGTTGTTCTCTACACTTCTCTTGGATCTGTCGTGCAACAAAAATCATGTTAGTGGTGCCCCGAGACAGTCTGAAACCACACTGGGATTCCTGAAGGACGTCTTCAGCAAGAGGGAGGAGACAGTTCAAAAGGATGCGAACAAGAATCTTCTCGACAATGGAGAAGAGGGAAATACCTTGGTAATTCCTGTACATTGACTTGTCCCCGCTATCTTGTGTACTGTTGAGTTGATTGGAGGGGAGGGGAGGCCTTCAGACCCAACAAGGGATAAAATGTTAATAATAGGCACCCACTGTGGAACCAGGGAATGCTACCCATAGAAGCCCTACGCCTATTCCTTTTTGCTCACAGACAGTTGCTGCTTGATTTCAGAGATGGGTTCTTGCAAGTTACGTCTGTATTTTTATCTAATCAGAACAAATCACAAGGATTGTCCTTCCCTCACCCCATTAGTTAGCTGGACTTTCTTGCAGGCCTTAGAAAGACTAGCTCCAAGAATGTAGGTTTATTTAACTTTCCAGGAGGCTAATTCAGGTCACACTGACACTTGGACGATACTGATTGGTACCAATCTTGTCCCAGACTTTGCTTTGATAAATCCTCTGATTTTCCTCCTCAGAGGATCTAGCTAGTCATGCTGTGCTTCTGTTCTGTTCTTACACTGCCCTCCAGCCTTTCCTGCTGGCTTTGGTTCCTCCAGAGCAGCCCCTACTCTCCAGGGAATGGCTGGCTTTTTCAGGGCATGCAGTGCTGAGAGCCCAGTCCTTTTGGCTCTGGATAACACCTGCTCTGGCCGGGGCAGACTTTGCTGAGTACCTCCATGTTATCCCTTTACCCTGACACCAAAACTGAGAAACCCATTTGCTTTGCTTATCTCTGGGAAAGAACGATCTAGACTAGTAGTTTAAAGAGTCAACAACATGAAATACTATTTTGAAAGTTCACATGATTTTTCATGTATCAATTTAAGAAATCAAAGGTGAAAGCCCTGGTCTACACTCAGGGCTGCCCCCAGGGGGGTGCAGGGCCCGGGGCGGAAGTGACAGATTTGTCTCTTCCGGGACCTACCACACCGGCCAATTGCACCGTCCCGCAGGGCCCAGAGAGGTCACGCCGATTCACCCTACCCAAGGGATGGCTCTGTCTACACTACAAACTTATCTCGGTATAACTGCATGACTCAGGGATGTAGAAAATCCACATCTCTGAGTGACACAGTTATACTGACGTAACGCCCAGGTAGACAGAGCTATATTGATGGGAGGACTTCTCCCATCGATATAGCTACCGCCTCTTGGGGAGGTGGAGTACCTACACTGATGGGAGAAGCTCTCCCGTTATCATAGGTAGCATCTTCACTAAGCGCTACCGCATCACTGTAAGTGTAGACAAGCCCATGTAGTGTCCCTTTATGCTAATACTTTGGGGCAAAGATTTTCAAAAATCTGCAGCTGCTGGGTGCTTAGCACTTTTGATTTAAAAAAAAAATCAGTCACTTGTTTAGGAGCAAAGTTACAAAAGTAGGAGACTAACTTTAGGGTCCTCGTAACAGGGGACACCTCTTGAGTGCCTCCTGCCTCTGCATCTGGTAGTGCAGGTCTTTTCCTGCTCCTGGTGGTCCCTGTAGGTTGTCAGCTTTGCTAGGCACATCTCTAGCAGTTCAGCCCTCCAGCCAAGTCACACAGTCATAATGAAGGAACTCCTTCCAGGGTAGCAAAGATTTCAAACTGTCATCCCTCACCAGGGTCTTCAGCCCTGTCTCTGGGCCCTTTAAATCCCACCCTTCCCCCAGGCTTCTGAAAAAGCTTTGTCCCTGTCAAGGCTGGATCCCCACTTTGAACTTTAGGGTACAAATGTAGGGGCCTGCATGAAAACTTCTAAGCTTAACTACCAGCTTAGCTCTGGTTCCGCTGCCACCATCAATTTTCCCTCCCTGGGAAGCCTTGAAAAACCTTCACCAATTCCCTGGTGAATACAGATCCAAACCCCTTGGATTTTAAGACAAGGAGAAATTAACCATTCCCCCTCCTTCCTCCCACCAACTCCTGGTGAATACAGTTCCAACCCCCCTGGGATCTACAACAGGGAGAAATTAACCATCCCCCTTCCTTCCTCCCACCAACTCCTGGTGAATCAAGATCCAAACCCCTTGGATCTTAAAACAAGGAAAAATCAATCAGGTTCTAAAAAGAAAGCTTTTAATTAAAGAAAAAGGTAAAAATCATCTCTGTAAAATCAGTATGGAAATTAACCTTACAGGGTAATCAAACTTAAAGAGCTCAGAGGACTCCCCTCTAGTCTCAGGTTCAAAGTACAGCAAACAAAGATAAACACTCTAGTAAAAGGTACATTTACAAGTTGAGAAAACAAAGGAAAACTAACACGCCTTGCCTGGCTATTTACTTACAAGTTTGAAATAGGAGAGACTTGTTTAGAAAGATGTGGAGAACCTGGATTGATGTCTGGTCCCTCTCAGTCCCGAGAACGAACACACTCCCAAACAAAGAACACAAACAAAAGCCTTCCCCCCCCAAGATTTGAAAGTATCTTGTCCCCTTATTGGTCCTTTAGGTCAGATGCCAGCCAGGTTACCTGAGCTTCTTAACCCTTTACAGGGAAAAGGATTTTGGAGTCTCTGGCCAGGAGGGATTTTATAGTACTGTACACAGGACAGCTGTTACCCTTCCCTTTATAGTTATGACAGTCCCCTTCTCAGCGTTTAGGCCATTTTCCCAATAGCCAGTTGGGCCACCCACTCATTACTCCTTGTCCAACCCAGGGACCCTATAAACAGCAGTCACATACTGCTTCCTTTAATTGGTTGCTGCTACATTCCCTGGGCTTTTTCCCAACTGGTCTCTTTTACCTCTAGTCATTAACTTAGGGCTAGAGCTCTTAGGTTCTCTTTCTCCTAGGTTTAACAAATGCTGCCCATCAAGTTCCTTTAACCAGAGCAGAGCACCCTTTCTTGCCCTAGCCTGGAACTGACTTGCTTAGGCCCTGCAGCACTTACCTTAGCCTGCTGGGCTCTGATAGGCTGCATAGAAACAGCCATTCTAGGCAGAACCAGGGGACCCACCTTCACTGCTCCTCCCTGGGACATTAGGGCCTCCAGGAGGGTACCATGAAGGGCCAGGAACACCCTTCACACTTCTGTTTTGGAAAACCTTGGCCTTGGCATTTTGGGGGGGGGAGGGGTAAGAGCTTCACAATAATTGATAACTACCTGGCATTGTTACTGAGAAACGGATCTCAGTACACCTGAACAGCCTATTGGACTCTACCAGCATGTCAAATGCTTTGAATATACTAATGCCAAAAGAAGGAGAGAGATAAAGAGTAAAGGTCTGTCTGAAATGCAGAGATGAGCCATCCAATTCTTTCTCTCTGTTTTTTTGTTTTCCTCTTTTGTTTGTTTGCACAACGTTGTTATAATTGTGATAAATGGTTTGAAATGAGTTAGTTGTGAAATGATTCCTTCCATGTGCTTTCTTCCATTAGAAAAATAATCCTAACATCAAAATAAACTGCTCAGAGTAAACAAAAACAGTCACCATACCACGCAGCTTTTTAACAAGACCTCTCAGGGAGCACCACCTCTGTCCTGATGTTCCCTCTAGTGATAATGGGATTTGCTTTCCAGCTGTCTGTTTTCTGTTTCCAGTTTATTTTGCATCGTGTTTGCCTTAACTGATATTGTGATTACTTTCCTTATTTTAAATATTGTGGGGAAGGGGTGAGGCACCTGCTTAGTGAAACAAATATGGGGATGCTTCTGGACTCTTTGATAAATATTAATCCCCACGTGTTTTCTTTTAGTGGTATTAAGTTATGCCTTGCAGGATTTTTAACCAAATGATGGTCCTGTTAAATGTTGTTTGCTGCATTTCAGGGAAAGCTGACAGCAAGGGAGCGAATTCTTCTGTTGCTGGACCCTGGCAGTTTTGTTGAGTATGACATGTTCGTGGAACACAGATGTGCAGACTTTGGGATGGAGTCTGATCAGAATAAGGTATTTCTGTTCAGTATCTCTCTTGTGCCTTTTAGTCCTTATGGTGATAAATTGTTCTTCTTATCTAGTGAGGGCAGGACAAGAATTAAAGGGCTTCAGTTGCAGCAAGGGAGATTTAGGTTAGACATTAGGAAAACTTCCTAAATGTAAAGGTAGATAAGCACTGGAACAAATTACCTAGGGAGATTGTGGGATCTCTGTCATTGGAGGTTTTAAGAACAGGTCAGACAACGCCTATCAGGAGTGTTTTAGATAATACATAGTCCTGCCTCAGTGTAGAGGACTGGAGTAGATGACCTGTCAAGCTCCCTTTCAGTCCTACAGTTCTATGGTTCTTAGGATTCTGTGCTCTAGCCCAGTGGCTCTCAACCTTTCCAGACTACTGTACCCCTTTCAGGAGCCTGATTTATTTTGCATACCCCAAGTTTCACCTCAGTTAAAAACTTACAAAATCAGACATAAACATACAAAAGTGTCACAGCACACTGTTACTGAAAAATTGCTTACTTTCTCATTTTTACCATATAATTGTAAAATAAATTGATTGGAATATAAATATTGTACTTGCATTTCAGTTTATAGTATGTAGAGCAGTATAAACAAGTCATTGTATGAAATTGTAGTTGGTATTGACTTCACTAATGCTTTTTATGTAACCTGCTTTAAAACTATGCAAATAGATGAGTTGATGTACCCCCTGGAAGACCTCTGTGTACCCCTGGTTGAGAACCACTGCTCTAGCTAACCCACCTATTCTCAAACAGGCTTTCTGCTTCTGATAGACTTTGCAAAGAGTTTCTTGGTATTTGTCTTTATGTGTTTGGTTGCTTTTCAGATTCCCTCTTTGCATTCCTAATTTCCATTTTACCTGCTATAGTTATGCTCCTTTCTGTTGGCTTCACTTGCGTTGATTTTACATTTTTTGAAGGATACCTGTTTGCTCAAATAACCTCTTGAATGTTGTCTCAACTTCATATTTAGCAGCTCCTCAAACCTCAGTGGTTAGAGCCCTGGCAATTGGTTACATTAGAAACAGAAACATAGGCGAACAAACTTTTGCATTTATATTGGGTTTGATGAAATCTGGTCTGTTTTGCAGGTCAGGTCATAATGGTCCTTTGTGGCCTTAAAATCTATGAAATGTGCATGTAAACCCTGGTAATTACTGTGGTGAGTGGTTGGTGAATGAAAATATGACAAAATGGAAAGTGTCCAATTCAATGTATGCACTTGTCAGATATGTGAAATAGTGTATGTTGTGGTGTATATGAAATAAATTTAAAAAAATTAAGAGTACATGTTTGCTACAAGTGTTTTAAAGAAAGTCAAAGAGCTAGCCCTGGTGGAAGCCACCAACTTAGCACGTTGAACTGGAGTTTGTTGAAGTGCTAAACCAGCTTTTCACAGCAGTAGCCTCTTCGGCAGGTGCAGAGAATCAACTTCTCTGTAGGAGAATAACTAAAAAATAGAAATGCAAACCAAGATTGAAATCTATTATTTAGATCAAGATTTGCTGATTTAAAGTGTGATTACAATTGGTGATTTATATCACTTTGATTTAGATCAGGGCTGAGCAAACTATTCTCCTGCCCTCTCCCTCTCGCAGCTCCCATTGGCCAGGAAAAGGGAACAGCGGCCAATGGGAGCTTCAGAGGAGGTACCCGCAGGCGAGGGCAGCACACGGGGCCCTCTCCCCCTCCCCCAGGGTCCGTAGGGACTTGGGGCCAGGGCAGGCAGTCAGCCTGCCTGCACGCTGCTGCCACCCCAGAGCCACTCCAGGTAAGTGGCGCATGGCCGGAGCCCGAACCCCTCCTACACCCCACTTCCCAACCCCCTGGCCATAGCCCCCTAACCCCCTGCCTTGAGCCCCCTGCCACACTCCAAACCTCCTCCTGCATCTCAACCCCCTGGCCATAACCCCCTAATCCCCTGCCTTGAGCTCCCTCCTGAACCCCAGCTCCCTGCCCTGAGCCCCCTGCCGCACTCTGCACCCCCTCCTGCACCCCAGCCCCCTGCCCTGAGCCCTCTGCCACACTCCACACCCCAACAACCCCCTGCCCTGAGCCCCCTCCTGCACCTCGCACCCCTCCTCCACCCCAACCCCTTGCCCTGAGCCCCTTCCTGCACACCACACTCCCTCCCGCATCCCAACCCCCTGTGCCAGCCCTATGTTCATGGCCCTGCATGCAATTTCTCCACCCAGATGTGGCCCTCGGGCCAAAAATTTGCCCAACCCTGATTTAGATCAATCCACCCTGGTATTAGAGCAACGGTGTCAAACTCATTATGTGGTGTGTACTTAATTATGGTCTGGGGTATGAATTTAGGACTGGGTACTTCCCTCGGTCCACAACAGATTACCATGTCAGTGGAAGGTTTATGCAAGAGACCAAAGGGAGTATGTGGCATTTATATAATAACCATTAGTTAGTGTTTATTAAATATAGTGCAGTAATGCCTAAAGGCTGTACTCTGTAGTTCCTTTACTCCACAGACAGACTGTGCAAATAGGTGGATTTAAAATCTGCAAACCCACAGTCTGCTGTCCATCATCAAAATGTCTCCCTGGGTCCTGGGCAAAGTTAAGATGGTTTGTGTATGTGACATCCAGCTTAAGGCACCTAGAACTGTGAGCCATTGCGTAACCCTTCTGCCTCAGCGAGTGAGTGCTTTGTGTTGCTAAACTGTGTCTCAGCTCCCAGCCACACCAGCTTGTCTGCGTTGCTAGCAAACTCTTCAAGACTCAGCCAATCTAAACCTTGCCTTGCAGATAACTATCTGAGAGCCCCAGTTCCTGAGTGCTGCCAAGACATCTTCCTGCAGTGTCCAGTCCTTCTCACTGGACACTTTCAGAAATGATTAGGTTTGCTGCCTCCAAAGAGACAGAGCACACGCCAGCTGTTAGGTTAACCCTGACTTCAATACCCAGTGCTGAGATGATTTTGTAATAGAAGAAGAAGTTTATTAGCGAAGAACAAAGATTTAAGTCACACCAAGCAAGGGAAAAAAGCTTGATAGCTTTTTAAACATATATGTAAATGTTCTTTCATTGTCCTCTGCCAGAAATCCCACCAATCAGATAGGTGAATCCCATTCCTTTGTCTAGAGTAAGCGTATGACGTAAATACTACCTCCCAAACCTATTTAAGAAAATATTTCCAGCATACATATATCATCTTTTGAATACAACCTGTACATGCATCACACAGTGATTTTCAGGATGTGGCCAGTTTATGTATGGTACCTTACGTGACACCTTTTAGATACATGTCATGACAACAGTGTGTTGAGGAAAATGAGTGCATCAGATCTGATATGGGTTACAGTATGGTGGTCCCTCAGCCAATTGGCACTGATGAGCTCCTAGGGTCACAATGTGCCCATAACTATGTTTCCTTACGTTCTAATGTTAGGGGTTTTTTTCAGTGTCACCTTAACACGTTAACTTTTTTGAAGTTTAAATAAAACTACAAGTTCTCAACATTTTTTCCGGATTAAGTTTTATTTATATTATAGTAGAACTCCAAATGTCCTTATCAGGATTGGGGGATGTTAGTGCCCAGCACAAACACAGAGGAAGAGACAGCCCCATTCCCAGATTAACAAATATTTTGTCTGTGAATTCAGAAGACGTTGACATCATTTTTTTAATGAACTTATTACTGTTCTGACCTATGTGTCCTTTGCTCTTTCATGCAGTATCCTGGAGACAGTGTGGTAACTGGCCAGGGCTGGATTAATGGGAGACTGGCTTATGTCTTCAGTCAGGTATTCTTTTGCTTTGTGTCAGTTACATGTTGTGAGCTTGACCTTTCAAATTTGCTAATCTTTTGTACATTTTGTCTAAATTGTTTGTCTTTTAGCATATCTAAATTATGTAAATTGTCCCTCGAGTTAATATTGTTCCAACATAATAACAGTGTGTTAATGCACAACATTTTGCGACACGTGGCAGCAGGGTAACAGAAATGTTCTAACAATGTGTAGCAATGGGTGAGGGGGCGGTTAGGCAAGGAGAGGCTCGCAGTGTTGATAAACTCCACTGTGTGAGAGATACGATCAGGAACATGAGTGGTGAGAATTTGGCCTAGAAGATGAGGAGACTAATGTTTATAGAGGACAGAGAGCTAATGGGAATCTTTCAGGATGAGGGAACTGTTCTCACCAATGGGTAAAAAGGCTTGATGGTGATACTTTAGCAGACTGGAGTTTTGAGATGACTTGAGTTGGGAGTTTCAGTAATCAAGTCATTAATTCGTGATCAAATGATTGAGCAGAGCATGGTGGGCTAGTGGCATGTGCAGGATTTGACACTGATCCTGCAATGGGATCTGTTTGGATGGACTGCTAAACCTTCATGGAGCCCTGCGAAATCAGTGGGGCACTGTGAATCACTGCAGTCTTCCTGCTCAAATCTGATTGCAGGATCAGGCCTTGTGTTTGTATAATAGCTGGAATTTGGGATTGAGGATGCTCAGGCAAACTTGATTGCTTTTCCAGTTAGAACAACAAAATTTGTTAAAGGGACTACAGTAGATGGAATATTTGGATTTTTCCTTGAAAATATTTTTTTATTTAGGTATAAAATACCAGCTTTTGGCCTCTGAGGCAGTGTTTTGATTTTTTTTTTCCTCATAGTTTTTGCAGCAGTTCTTAGTGCTACTTTCTTCTCAGACTTCATGGCACACCCTCATGTCCTGAGATTCTTCAAGGCAGTCCTAAGGAAACCTCGTAGGCAGCATCTTGTCTTAGTGGAATCTATTGTATTAATTTAAATGGAATAAAGGGGCCCAAAGAGTCAAAGGTGTTAACATAACCCAGTTACTGCCCAACATTAAACACTGTTAAACAAAGTTCAGGGTTTGGTATACAGAGACTTCAGCCCGCTTTGTATCAATGTAAACACACTATATTAAAATCCTTTTAACCTGTAAACAGTTAAAGCATTTAAAATGTGAAGTATTAAATAAGGTTTTTATTTTAGCAGCATCCCCTTTTCCCTTTCCCTTTAGCTGGAGAGTTTTTAGAAAGAAGAAACCCCTTTGTTTGATAATGTCTTAAATGCTATTTAAAATGGTAATAACTGTCCTTTTGGGTCCAAGAGAAGAAGTTAGTTGAAATGGGCTGAAGTTGCTGCTACTACTGTTAAAGTCCAATCTCATTTCCTAAGAAGACAAAACAAGACAAGCACCCACAAGAGGGGCGAGAAAAGAGAAGCAAAGATAGAAAATTGCAGCTTTGGTCTTTGGAGTGAGTTGACTCTTGTTTGCAACTTACTGCTGCAAAAACATAGGCACAGCACATGGTCTTATAAGCCACTCTGAGACCTGACAAACTTGTACCAGCATCGAGCTTTTATTTGCCCCTTTCTGATCACAGGCGTACAGACCCATTTTGGCTCATAGATTTTTTGGTTCTACACTTTTTTTATTTACCAACCATGATCTTAACACAATCCTTGAATTTATCAGTAGGCCTTTTTATTTTGAATAATGCGGTCTTTCTGTCTCACCTTTTTCCCATCAGTATTTGTTGTAATAGTTTATTGTGACATTTTATGAATTTACACTCACTTTTCACAGTTGAGCTCGCAATTAGGGTGAATTATGTATCACAAAATAATCCCTCTCTTTTATGAACCAGTTTTGCCTAGGATCAGACATTGGTTCATAAAATTATAATTACAAAAATAAAATCCTGATTTCATTTTAAGCATGTAGAAAAAAGGAAAAGAAAAAGGTACTTACCGTATATACTCGTTCATAAGCTGAATTTTTTTAGTAAAAAAGAGAAGCACCAGAGAAGGGGGTTGGCTTATGAACGGTATAGAGAGGGAGAGATGGGACACAGCCCCTTCCCCCCCCAAACCTCCCCAACAGAGGGAGCAAGGAGAGACAGCACAGCTGGCAGAGACAGAAGGGAAGAGGCAGGGCCAGAGTCTCTCCGCTTCAGGCCACGCTGCTCTCCCCCCTGCCTCCGAAGCAGCTCCGGGGCTGGCAGGCTGCAGCCATGCCGTTCAGCCCGCGCCGCCCCCCCCCCAGCACGCTGTGGCCGCGCTGCCCAGCCCAGCCTGCTGGAACCTGCTGCAGCCGCGCTGCCCGGTCTGGCCCGCTGGAGCAGGCTGAGGTCACGCTGCCCAGCCTGCAGGAGCAGCTCCAGCCAGGTCAGAGACATCCTCCCCTGGCCCTCCCCAGATAAGGTGGGAAGGGATGGGATGGGAAGAGTGTGAGGGTCCTGGGGTAGGGGTGGGGTCATGTGGGGGATGGTCACAGGGGTTACTCCCCTGACTCACAGCTTCTCCCCTGCCAAAAAATTTCCCCACCAGTTGCTTTCCCGGCCCGTCAGGGTAAGCAGCTGGCGCCCCGGGACCAGTAGCATAGCTGGGGGGGGGGAGTGGCCGCTCCCCACTGAGCACCTTCCCCAAAAGTGGCACCTTTTTAATTTGTACACTCACCCCAGCAGTCCGGGTCTTCGGCAGCAATTCGGTAGCGGGTCCTTCAGCCACTCCGGGTGTTTGGCGGCAAGTCCTTCAGTCTTCAGCAGCAAGACTTGGGTTTTTCTTTTTTTTTTTCCTCTTCGCTGCTTCAGCGCTTTTTTTTAATGTGTTAGCTCCCCTTGCTGGTAAAACCTGGCTACACCACTGGCCGGGACACTGTTTACTTAGGTTTACCTCTGTGCCTGTGGATGCTCGAGGTAAACAAACCATCTCGGCCCACCAGCGGCTAATCCTGATGGCCCAGGAACCAAAGTTTGCTGACCCCTGAATTATAGGGTCGGCTTATGAACGGGTAATACAAATTTTCCATTTTTACTTATCCATCTTGGGGGGGTTGGCTTATAAACGAACCAGCTTATGATAGAGTATATGTAGTTATATTTTACCATTTGCAAATTTCTTATTCCAAAACTGGGATTTAGAAATTTTACTTGATTAAATATTACAAAAAGTACAGATAAGACTTTTAAATGTTAACAGCGTTTAAGAGCTTACGACTCACTTTGTCTCTAAAAACAAAACTTAAAACTGCTCCTGTTATATGTTTGTAAGATGTTTGAGAACAAACCAGTTTTTATTATTTCCTTGGCTGTACATCCAGGATGGGTAAAGATGAAACCCCTCCCCACGATTTTGTTTTGCACTGCTTACATAGTTAAACCTGTACATTTACACAAACTGAAAATTTTATGCATCTAATGGTTAAAATAGCTTACTCGGAGAAAATTTTTAGCCCTGATGACATTTTCAGCTAAGTGTGTTGCCTTCTTTAAAAAGAAGCAACAAAATGATTTTCTTTGGAACCACTTTTGCATTCATGAACTATTTGCAACACCCAAAGGAGGTACAAATTCTCCAGCTTTTTAGTCTGTTACAGACCTTACCCATCTGTTTCGCCACCAACATTTGTGAGAACAACATGGCCATTGTAGCACCTCAGCCTATAATGGAGATATAACCTGCAATACTAGCCCTGTGCTGTGTTACGTGCACAAAACAGCTACAGTTATTGACATCAAAAACAAAACAGGGGAAAAATATAGCAAATTGCTAAACCAAAAACCAGTCACAAAAGGGTTTGGTGCTGCAATAGTCTTTGGTTGTGGTGGTTTGAAATTTAATTTACAATTAATGCAGATGGCGTTTTGTTAACAATGGGGAGAAGGAGGGTTACCCTTGGAGTTGTTTTAGTAAAGGGCTGCTTTAGCAACTTAATCTTTAATATTTAAAACTTCATTTTTGCCACTTTTTTTCCCCCTCTTAAAAATATCTTTTTATTAAACCTTCTAAATTATTACTAATGACAGGAACAACAAACTTTAAAAGAAAAGAAAAAAACCAAAACAAAACATTTGTTAAAATATTTAAAAAAAAACCCTGAACCTTTAAAACAATTAACAATTTAAAACAATTTTTTTTAAGTTAAAAACATTAACAGCTTACTTTGAAGGCTTATTTTAAATAACTTTACACATTTAAGGATTTTAAACAAGCTTTTCTTTTAAACTAACTTTGAAACCTTCTCAGCATGTATTTAATCCTTTAGGCTTACTCAGGGACAGCAAACATGTTGTATTAATTTAGATGGAATAAAGGGGCCCAAAGAGACAAAGGTGCTAACATAAGCCACTCACTGTCCAGCATTAAAGTGCGTCAAACAAAGTTCAGGGTTTGGTATAAAGAGACCTCAGCCTGCTTATTACCATGGCAAATACACCATTAAATATCCTTTTAACAATTGTTTTAAAGTTCGGGTTTTTTAAAACCTTCTAGTGTCCTTAGAAGACAAAACAAGGCGAACATACAAAAGAAAGAGAGAATAGTAAAGATAGAGAATTTCAGCGTCTGTCTCTGGAGTTGACTCTTAGTTGCAATCTTACTGCTGAAAAAACACAGGCACAGCACAGGTTCTTAAAAGCCACCCCAAAACTTGGCAAACTTGAACCAGCATCGAGGTTTTTAGGGCATTGCTTTTAGTTGCCTCTTCCAGGTCACAGGCTTACAGCAGTATTGCAAAATATAGTCTTATTAGATTCTTACTAGACAGAGGGACTAAAGAGACGGCCAGGAAAGAAGAAAAAATAAGGTTGGGGGGAGAACACATGGAATAGGGAAACAGTTGCACATCCCAGATGGTGTTTGGGATTCAGCTGGAGCTGGTGGGGGTGGCAAAGTCATTTGGGTTCTTTTGGTCTGGTCAGACACTTTTCAAACTTGGGACAAAAAAAATCCAGAGTCCCAATAAATGGTGGAGGTGGCAGCCATAATGGTGAAGCTCGCTCCAGTAGCTAGTTTTTCTCCCCAAAGCCTCTTTCTTTAAAAAACCCCCAAAGGGCAAAATATCCCGTTCTCCTCATTATTTTGTCCACCTATTTGTTGCCAGCACAGAGTGCCCGAGGCAAAGCAACAGCGGGGTTTGTTGCCCGGTGTGCTTCGCGCCAATAAACACATCAGGGGGAGAAGCAAACAAAGTTTATTTGGGATCCCAAAGCGGTGCTAGGAGACAGGCACGTCTCAGATCAAGCACACTAACAGAAACAGTTTTTCTTTTTTTTATACATTTTGCAGTTAAGCCCCCCCCCCTTCCCCCCTTACCCCCCCCTTTCTCCCCCCCCCCCCATTCCTCCCTCTACCCCTCCCGTCCCTGGTAATAGTTACTAAGCAAATAACGATTGCATTTAAGCAGTTAAGTCATTCTTGGCTTCTATAAGCCTAGCTTGTTAGTAACTTCTTTAAACCGTTATCTTGTCCTTTTTCCCTTCAGCCAGAAACATGCAGGCCTCATTATTACCGCTTGAGCAGGGGGTTGCACACAGATAACTGGTTGCTTACATATTCCAATTGCACCTGGCTTTTGAGGTTGATTAGAGTTTAAACATGGAAGGATAGAGTTTGGTTCACTTAGGCCTAGTGCAGGAAGGTCTTCATTGACACTTAGTGGCCTTTCACCCTCCCGAGTTACCTAGGGTGATGCCTAGTGAGGTCAACATATTCAACCTAGTTTTCGACACCCATTTTGGCTCATTAATTTTTGGTTCCACACTTTTCTTGTTTACCAATCATGGTGTCAACACAGTCCTTGGGTTATATCATGAGGCCTTTTTGTCTAGATTAATGCAGTCTTTCTGTCTCGCTTTTGCACCTTTTCCCATCAACGTTTGTTGTGATAAGTGATTGTGACATCTCGTGAATTTACACTCACTTTTCACAGCTAATCTCACAATTAGGGTAAATTTGTAGGCCCAATTATCACAAGAAGTCTTAAATCTAGTTATAAAAGCATTGACTAAACCTTAATTGATGTCTATATTTGACAGTAAAGATAAACTATCACTGTAACAGGCCAGGCCTTCCTTGGGTGTCCCCTCGTGACAGGAAGTTGCCCTGCAGGCTCCCAGCCTCAGTCCCTCCCCCAGGGTCCCTCCTGGTACTTCTCCAAAACACTCTCGGGCTCAGAACACCTTTGTCATGGGGTAGTTGATTATTATACATGTCTCAAAGACATTAGTAGTGAATTCCCATCTTGTAACTCAGACAGCTCTGTCTCAGCATCCTTTTTCACTCTCAATCTTCCTTTAAACTGAGCGATCCTGGGTTTATCCCCATTGTGCTCTAATGGCATCCAAAGGTTCAAATGAAGCAATAACACAACCAATGGCTGCCTGCCCTGGGCTAAATAAGACTCATGTCCATCCTGGGTTGTTTCCCAGCTCCCTGCCACACTTCTGGCTCCAGAGTCTCCATCTTGTGCTGTCCATGCCTCCCTGCTTCTGTTCGGTCTCTCCTTTTTCCTAGCTCCCAAGCCTCCTTATGTAGCTCCTGTTCCCAGGTGCTGTCCCTCCACCTAACCAGGACCAGCCAGGGTGCACCTGTTCAGTCAGAAGAGGACTGAGACCCTCTCCATTAATGGGGCTCAGTCACCCTGTGATAATTACCTTAGCCAGAAGAGTCATTACTGTGCGAGCTTGGGCAAGTCACTTCTCTCTGTGCCTCTGTTTTCCCTTTCCCACTTCGTTTGACTTGTTTTATTTAGGTTGTAAGCTCTTTGGGGCCGGGGCCATATCTTGTTATGTGTGTTTACATCTTGCTGTTTCCTAGTGCAATAGGGTCCTGATCACAGCTGGGGTCTCGAGGTGCTACTGTAATACAGACAATGATAGTAAAAGAGGAAAAGATACTCTTGTTGAAAGGGAGAGAAAATAAAAGCAAGGGAGACACAGTACATTCATAAATTATTTTTAATGTAAAGTTTAATGGTATAATACACACAAAATAGATGTCTGATGTGCAAAAAGTTGTATTTTTGAGGAAAACCAAGAGCCTGATTAATAATCAAGGTGATGAGGAATGGAGATGGGAAAGCAAAATAAAATAGAATGGGAGGGGAAACACGGGTGGAAATACAGTGGGATGGGGAGGGGGGGTGAAGAGTTTGCTTTTGCATCATGTCTTGGGGCCTGAAACTCTAGTTACGTCCCTCTGAAACTGACGTGCAGGTAGTCATTTTTACTGAACTTTCTAGGCTTGGGGAAACCCTTTCTTCATGAGCAACACAAGTGTGATCCTTGATGCTGTTACAGGGAGTGAAGTCAAAGATGAGATCCTTGCTCAACTCATCTCTCACACCTAGCAGCAGTATAGGATTGTGCCTGTGATAATCTGGCTCAGATTGTCTCCATAGCTCAGGTGGGGAGTGGGAAACTAACTAGCTTATGTCAAGTAACACTGCTGCTTCTACTGGCTGTTGGGAAGACACTGTACACGGGAGCGGCAGAACTGGAGCAGTCGCCTATAGACTTGTCCTGACAGAATTAAAGTTTACTGTTCAGTAGCAACAGTTCACATCAGGGTGAGGCAAGTTTTCAGGTTGATTTGAGAATTGCTTTCTAGGGATATCCTCATTCTAGAAAACAGAGGTCAGTCTAGGCTGCATAAATCTCAGAATGCAAGGTCAGATTCTGATCTCACATTAGTTCTATGCCAGAGTAACTCTACTGGAGTTACTACTGATTTATACCAATGTAACTGAGAAAGAGGATCAGGTCTCAAGTGTATGACCCCAACACTATCTAGAAAAGACTAACGCAAGGATATAATTTTATTTGGCAATTGAACTGTTTCTAGGCGCAATTTTAAAATTTGTTTTTCTTCCAGGATTTTACTGTATTTGGAGGGAGTTTGTCTGGTGCTCACGCCCAAAAGATCTGCAAGGTAAACATTTTAGAGGAAAAAAGAGCAAGTTGCCAGTGCCTCTCTGGCAATATGTTGTGCTACTGCCTTGAGTAACCAGATCTGAGAATGGCTTGGACAAGGGTGGATAAAAATCAAAGTTTTAAAAAAAATAAAATGAAAAAAAGACCGATTTTTTTTTTTTTTAATTTAAATCGGATTTTTGATATTTTTTTCCTCAAAAAGAATTTTAGCTAAAGATAGTTTTAATTAAGATACATTATAGTTCAAAGATATCTCATCATGGAATAGGGAATATAAATTCTGATTCTATAGTATGAGACAATATATTCAAGTAATGTTTAAGAAAAGTTTTGTAAATGAGTTCCAATAGTTCATGGATTAGGTACCCAATCTTATGGGGTTCCACAGGCTTCTGTATAGATTATTTAGGTTAATCTTTCTATCTACCCAATGGGACTCAATGCTCAGTCTAGAAGATACCATCAGAGATGCTTAGTTCTCAAACTGTGGATTTGTGTTTTCAGAGGTAACATGGTTGTTAACAGCAAAAATGTTTTAAAATAAATAAATAATATATAGAGGTGAGAAATAACAGACCTCAACTCTATTGTCCCTCTGCAAATTTGTGTACACAGAGTCAATCCCTTACCTCTCTCTAAAAGTGCAAAGTTTCAAAAAGTTTCAATGAATAGAAGATTGTTGGGGGCAGAATAGATCTGGACAAGGAGAAGAAGTCTGGAGATAAATGTGAGAAGCGAGGGACATGTGCTTGTTTTGTTAAAATATTATATGTTTGCTGTTGAAGAAAAAAATCCAGAATACATAACGTTGTTTTAGTTAAATAAAACAATTTAAATGTCTGTCTGGTGATGTTCTCCTCCTAATACAGCATGGCAAGAAAATCCTCCAAATATTAATGATTGAATTGAATTGGAGATAGCTCACCTTCAAATGACTTCATAAATATCTGCTTCAATTACCTTTGGTAAATGAAATAACCAAACAATCATTCATTTTCTGATATAGCTGTAAAACTAATCTGAAAAGTTTTCAAAATAAATCACTGTTTAAAAATGTATAGTGTGTATCTTCTAAAAATGAAACCTAGATCTATCTCTGAGTTGTAAAGAGTATGTATTAAGGTTATAACAACCAACAAGAATGCACTTTTATGTAGAAAACCATGATTAAATTAGTCTTCCTGACTAATGATTTAAATCATGGTTTAAATCAATTTGATTGAAATCAAATCCACCTGGCTTGGACTCTGCTGTATGTTGTTAGCAAGTTGAAAGTTGCTGTCAGTGCTTTGGGAATCAACTGGCCCAGAAGAATACATCACTGCTCTTATTCAGCCCTTGTCATCTTCTATTTTTGTACATTATTTCTTTTCCTGGTCAGTTCTTAATATAGTTAAAATTTATTATTCACTTCTCCCTTGTGTGTGTTTACAACATGGGGTCTAATTACATGATCGTGCCATATTTATTGCATAGGCTGGGCAGTGAGCACTGCAAGGCAGTGTGTACGTAGAAGATAAGGCAGGGGGCGCTTGCATTCAGCCCAGGTTGGATGATGCACTGTGAGGCAGGGGACTCTCATGAACACTGAGGATAAAAATATTGAACCACTGACTCACTGAATATGAACCATTTAATTTGCATACAGAACGAGACCAAAGGTTGTAACTGATCATGTAATTGAATACTATGATAATCCATACACCAAAGGGCAGAGTTAAGGTTACACACGTGACTTTAATTGTGGCATTCCCTGACTTTTGGGCAGTTCCCTTTGTAACTTCATAATTTTTGTGTGGAATATGTAGTAATTTTACTTTGTTGGAGATTTTGGTGGGGCAAAGGCACAATAGTAAGTTTAATTTACCTGTGGCGATTTTCAGCTTGAGCTGGGCTGGTAGTGATTGTTCATCTTGTCTAATCAGCAGTTTGTGTGTTTATCTCCAGATCATGGATCAGGCTGTCATGGTTGGGGCTCCTGTAATTGGGTTGAATGACTCTGGAGGAGCCCGTATCCAGGAAGGAGTAGAGTCTTTGGCTGGCTATGCTGATATCTTCTTGGTAAGTGGCCTATTAGATGAGATCTACTGATGAAAAACACTATATAAGATTTGTTATTATTATACAATGGATTTTTAAATTAGAAGAGAGGAAGGGACAATTTACTAAATATAATAAAATACCTTCTGAGTCACATTAAGGTCTAGATTCCCATGTATATGCTGGAATGTAGGTCCGAAAAGCAGAACTTTCTTTAAATGAGATCTACTCCTGGATCTCTGCTTCCTTGTATCATACAGGTGGAGCTAGCCTAGCTGTTAAGGCTTTGTTCCCTAGCTTGGCAGTGCATGACACTCCCTAATCATAATTGTGCACATCCTCACCTCTGACCTGGAATCTAGTCAGTTTCTTCTTGTTCATAGTTATTGAATACAAATGTGGCAAGGAGCATCTTATAGCAGACACTCTTTCAAGTGCCTCTGTAAACGGTAAAAGCAAAGAGATGCAGGAAGAGACATTCTACAATATATTAGAACCAAGAGGAAGACCGAGGTCAGAGTAGGCACCGTACTCAATGAGGGGGGAGGGAAACAATAACTGAAAATGTGAAAATGGCAGAAGTGCTAAATGACTTTTTTGTTTCAGTTTTTACCAAAAAGATTATGAGTGATTTGATGTCTAACAAAGTGAATGCCAGTGAAAATGAGGTAGGATCAGAGGCTAAAATAGGGAAAGAACAAGTTAAAAATTACATAGACAAGTTAGATGTCTTCAAGTCACCAGGACCTGATGAAATACATCCTAGAATACTCAAGGAGCTGACTGAGATGATATTTAAGCCATTAGCAATTATCTTTGAAAAGTCATAGAAGACAGGAGAGATTCCAGAGGACTGGAAAAGGCCAAATATAGTACCAATCTATAAAGAGGGGAATAAGGACAACCCGGGAAATTAGAGACCAGTCAGCTTAACTTCAGTACTCAGAAAGATAATGGAGCAAATAATCAAGCAATCAATTTGCAGACACCTAGAAGATGAGGTGATAATTAACAGTCGGCATGGCTTTGTCAAGAACAAGTCATATCAAACCAACCTAATAGCTTTCTTTGACAGGGTAACAAGCCTTTGTGGATTGAGTGAAGCAGTAGATGTTGTATATCTTGACTTTAGTAAGGCTTCTGATGCTGTCTCACATGACCCTCTCATAAATAAACTAGGAAAATACTACCTAGATGGAGCTACTATAAGGTGGGTGCATAACTGGTTGGAGGACGGTTCCCAGAGAGTATCATCAGTTGTTCACAGTCAAGCTGGAAGGGCATATCAAGTGGGGTCCCACAGGTATCAGTCCTGGGTCCAATTTTGTTCATCTAAATCTTCATCAGTGATTTAGATAATGGCATGGAGAGTACACTTATAAAGTTTGCAGACAATACCAAGCTAGGAGGGGTTGCAAGTGCTTTGGCGGATAGGATTAAAATTCAAAATGAACTGGACAAACTGAGAAATGGTCTGAAGTAAATAGGATGAAATTCAGTAAGGACAAATGCAAAGTGCTCCATTTAGGAAGGAACAATCAGTTGCACACATACAAAACGGGAAATGACTTCATAGGAAGAAGTACTGCAGAAAAGGATCTGGGTGTCATAGTGGATCACAAGCTAAATATGAGTCAACAGTATAACACCTTCGCAAAATAAAAAAAGCAAACATCATTCTGGGATGTATCAGCAGGAGTGTTGCAAGACACAAGAAGTAATTCTTCTTTTCTACTCAGTGCTACTTACGCCTCAACTGGAGTATTGTGTCCAGTTCTGAGTGTCACATTTCAGGAAAGATGTAGACAAATTGGATTAAGTCCAGAGAAGAACAAAAATGATTAAAGGTCTAGAAAACATGACCTATGAGGGAAGATTAAAAAAATTGAGTTTATTTAGTCTGGAAAAGAGAAGACTGAGAGGGGACATAACAGTTTTCAAGTACATAAAAGGTTGTTACACAGAGGAGGGGAAATAATTGTTCTTCTTAACCTCTGAGGATAGGACAAGAAGCAATGGGCTTAAATTGCAGCAAAGGGAGGTTCAGGTTGGACATTAGGAAAAACTTCCTAACTGTCAGCGTGGTTAAGCACTGGAATAAATTGCCTACGGAGATTGTGGAATCTCCATCATTGGAGGTTTTTAAGGGCAGGCTAGACAAACGCCTGTCACAAATGTTCTAGATAATACTTAGTACTGCCATGAGTGCAAGGGACTGGACTAGATGACCTCTCGAGGTCCTTTCCAGTTCTACAATTCTATAAGAGGAGTTTGAAGTAAATATGATGCAAGTACTGCCCACATCTGAAAATACCTGACAAGTTCAAATGAGAAACACAAAATGCAGCTTGAGAAAGTACCTCTTTATATTCAGTGGTATCACTCAATAACAGACCTAAAAGTTGCAATTCTTCAACAAAAAAGTTTCAAAAACAGACTCCAACGTGAAACTGCAAAACTGGAATTAATTTGCAAACTGGATACCATCAGATTAGGCCTGAATAAAGACTGGGAGTGGTTGAGTCATTACAAAACCTAAACCTAATTTCCCCAATACTAATTTCCCCCTACTGTTACTCGCACCTTCTTGCAGGGGGCTGGACTCGATGACCTTTCAGGGTCCCTTCCAGTTCTATAAGATAGGTATATCTCCATATTTTTTTGTCAACTGTCCCGGGCCTGTTCCATGGGGTGCCCCGTTCTGCATGGCATCCCATCCCCCGCCTGTTCTGTGGGGTGCCCCGTTCTGCATGGCGTCCCGTCCCCCGGCCGTTCCGTGGGGTGCTCGGGGGGAGGGATAGCTCAGTGGTTTGAGCATTGGCCTGCTAAACCCAGGGTTGTGAGTTCAATCCTTGAGGGGGCCACCTAGGGATCTGGGGCAAAATTGGTACTTGGTCCTGCTAGTGAAGGCAGGGGGCTGGACTTGATGACCTTTCAAGGTCCCTTCCAGTTCTAGGAGATAGGATATCTCCATTAATAAAAAAAAAAAAAGAAATGGGCCACTCTCGTTACCACTTCAAAAGTTATTATTCCTCCCTTGGTATCCTGCTGTTAGTTAATTATCTCGTTAGACTGACCTTACACTTGGTAAGGCAACTCCCGTCCTTTCATGTATTTATAGCTGCTCCTGTATTTTTCCACTCCATGCATCTGATGAAGTGGGTTCTAGCCCACAAAAGCTTATGCTCAAATAAATTTGTTAGTCTCTAAGGTGCCTCAAGGATCCTCATTGTTTTTAGTGGTATCTGAGTTGAACATGAAACCATTGAATGTACCACCACTATAGAAATTAAATTGCTATGTACCATCGAACCAGATACCATTGAACATAAAATTACTATCAAGATGAAATTACTGCATACAATGGGATTGTGTAGAAAGAACAGCTTGTCCTAACACAATTCAACATGTGATTGCAAATACTAATCGTAATCCACAGTGCCCATCTGAGTATTGAAAAGTATAAGAGCAGCTCATGATATGTCCTATTCTGGATAGGCATGAATGCTGCCATCAACAATAAGTTATCAGTGTTAAATCCATGATCAGTACAGGAATTTGAATGTAACTAAAACCACTGACACACTGAGATTCCTGATTGCCCTGGATCCAGAATTAGTGCACATCTCTATTTCTAAGACCATAAGAATTGCCATTGGTGGGAAAGGCTCTGCCAACTCCCCACTGCTGTAGCCCTTCTCCTCCAGGGGGAACGACTCTGGTATCTCCCCTCCGCTGGAGCATTTCCCCACCACAGGGAAAGACTTGCCGCAAGGGAAATGTCCTAGATAGGGAGAGGCAGCGGGAAAAGGCTCTGGCAGTGGGGAACTGCTGAAGCCTTTCCCTTCTGCCTCCCCTCTGCCAGAGCTCTTCACTGACACACGGTAGTGTGGATGCAGCCTTCTTTTCACTGCAGCATATAGCCACAAATACCCTACACTCTGCTGATAGTGGTGTGTAGTGTAGATGTAGCCTTAGAGTGGCAGGATTCAGTGTGTCCTCTTTTTGTTTTATTTTTCCTCCTTTTTCTGTTACCTGCGGCTACAGCCTGGGCCACCCACATACATACATTGCTTTCCACTGTCTACTGCCACTATACCCCACCCAGTATAATCCACTCATCCAGCCCTTCAATAGACTTACTATAGGATGGGAGCCATGCTTTGAAAGGCCTCATACAGTGTCTCAGAGCTGGGCCTCCTCCTGCAGACCTCGTATGCCCATTCGATTTTAGGCTTTTAGTGCTCATGCAAATAATGAGAAATGTGGAAACCCAAAGGGTTTCTGCTGAAAGTGTTTCAGCAGAGCCCAGCTAGTGCCCCATTCCACTATGAAAATATTGCTGATGATTTTTGAGGAGGTGACAAGTTTTGGCTTATGTGGTGGAGGGATTGATGCCAGTACGGTGGTGGTGGAGGGAGCGGTTGTCAGTGTGGGAAGGTTGCTAGTGACTAAAACAGCTGGTCCTATAATGAGGGGTTGAGCTTTGTCCAGAATACAGGTGTGTGGATCCTGCATTCCAAGGAGACAGAATTAAAAGAAAGGATGGCACAGAAAACTCTTTAGCCATTCCTCACATCCAGAAAGGCTGTCTGCTTCTCCCTTGTCATTTCTTTATTGTAAAATTTAGTGTATTTGAGAAAATATATGTTCCTCTCCTGCCTATCATTGGGTATTCTTGTGGAATCTTTCTAAATGTTATGACTTTCTTTTTCCTTCCCTTTGACATGTGACTATTAGAAGCTTTTTTAGGGATTTGTGAATCAGGAGATTTTTATTATAATTGGTTGCTTCTTTTCTCTTGCAGAGAAATGTTCTGTGCTCAGGAGTAGTCCCACAGATCTCCCTCATCATGGGTCCCTGTGCTGGTGGAGCAGTCTACTCGCCTGCTTTAACAGATTTCACATTCATGGTGAAGGTAAGTGTGACCCTAAGAACCCCTCAATGCCAACTGGCAAAGGGTTCACTGTTCTGTAACAGCAACTCCTAACAAGCCTGACAAATTCACTACACCTAGTACACTGCTTTCATAGTATTTGTCCATAAAGACTGTCATGTGAGGTTTTTAATAAAAGTCACAATTACACAGGTCATTAATAGCATTGTGAAATGTATGTACAAATACTGTGTAAGAAGGGATGTGTGTGTTTGGAAAAAATATATAAAATATGTTCCTCAATGTCTGAATCAAGGCAGAGTTGACAAAAGGTTTCTGCCAGTCAAAGGATATATTCACTTGTCTGCCCTGGTTCACATGTAAATTAAGCATTGTAAGCCAACACAATGGAAGCCCCATTTGCATACAAAGTCATCATGAGGATGTGAAGTCACTATGCAGTCAGCACACCAGTGAATAAACCACAAAGGTAATCTTGACTTGGGACAAACAATGATGTTGGGAGGGAAAGGCAAAAAGACAACCATTTATCCTGCACCTGAGAAAGTAATCAGTTTGATTACAATCATGAAAATGGGATCCCAACAAGCCTTAGTTGGAAACATTGCAAGCAAGTTTTGGGTGAGATTCATAGCTTCTAAGGCCAAAGGTACCATTGTGATCACCTAGTTGGGACCTCGTGTATAGAACAGGCCATAGAACTTCCCCAAAATAATTCCTACAGCAGATCTTTTAGATAAACATCCAATTTTAATTTAAAAATTGTTAGTGATGGAGAATCCACGATGACCCTTGGTAAATTGTTCCCATGATTAATTACTGTCAACTTTAAAAATATACTTCTTGTTTCCGATCTGAATTTCTCTAGCTTCAACTTCCAGTCACTGGATCGTGTTAGACCTTTCTCTGCTAGACTGAAGAGCCCATCATAGAATCATAGAATCATAGAATATCAGAGTTGGAAGGGACCTCAAGAGGTCATCTAGTCCAACCCCCTGCTCAAAGCAGGACCAATTCCCAGCTAAATCATCCCAGCCAGGGCTTTGTCAAGCCGGGCCTTAAAAACCTCCAAGGAAGGAGACTCCACCACCTCCCTAGGTAACGCATTCCAGTGTTTCACCACCCTCCTAGTGAAATAGTTTTTCCTGATATCCAACCTGGACCTCCCCCACTGCAACTTGAGACCATTGCTCCTTGTTCTGTCGTCTGCCACCACTGAGAACAGCCGAGCTCCATCCTCTTTGGAACCCCCCTTCAGGTAGTTGAAGGCTGCTATCAAATCCCCCCTCATTCTTCTCTTCTGGAGACTAAACAATCCCAGTTCCCTCAGCCTCTCCTCATAAGTCATGTGCTCCAGACCCCTAATCATTTTTGTTGCCCTCCGCTGGACTCTTTCCAATTTTTCCACATCCTTCTTGTAGTGTGGGGCCCAAAACTGGACACAGTATTCCAGATGAGGCCTCACCAATGTCGAATAAAGGGGAACGATCACGTCCCTCGATCTGCTGGCAATGCCCCTACTTATACAGCCCAAAATGCCGTTAGCCTTCTTGGCAACAAGAGCACACTGTTGACTCATATCCAGCTTCTCGTCCACTGTGACCCCTAGGTCCTTTTCTGCAGAACTGCTACCTAGCCATTCGGTCCCTAGTCTGTAGCAGTGCATGGGATTCTTCCATCCTAAGTGCAGGACTCTGCACTTGTCCTTGTTGAACCTCATCAGGTTTTTTTTGGCCCAATCTTCTAATTTGTCTAGGTCCCTCTGTATCCGATCCCTACCCTCTAGTGTATCTACCACGCCTCCTAGTTTAGTGTCATCTGCAAACTTGCTGAGAGTGCAGTCCACACCATCCTCCAGATCATTAATAAAGATATTAAACAAAACCGGCCCCAGGACCGACCCTTGGGGCACTCCGCTTGAAACCGGCTGCCAACTAGACATGGAGCCATTGATCACTACCCGTTGAGCCCGACGATCTAGCCAGCTTTCTTTCCACCTTACAGTCCATTCATCCAGCCCATACGTCTTTAACTTCGCGGCAAGAATACTGTGGGAGACCGTATCAAAAGCTTTGCTAAAGTCAAGGAATAACACATCCACTGCTTTCCCCTCATCCACAGAGCCAGTTATCTCATCATAGAAGGCAATTAGGTTAGTCAGGCACGACTTCCCCTTCGTGAATCCATGCTGACTGTTCCTGATCACTTTCCTCTCCTCTAAATGTTTCATAATTGATTCCTTGAGGACCTGCTCCATGATTTTTCCAGGGACTGAGGTGAGGCTGACTGGCCTGTAGTTCCCCGGATCCTCCTCCTTCCCTTTTTTAAAGATGGGCACTACATTAGCCTTTTTCCAGTCATCTGGGACCTCCCCCGATCGCCATGAGTTTTCAAAAATAATGGCTAATGGCTCTGCAATCTCACCCGCCAACTCCTTTAGCACCCTCGGATGCAGCGCATCCGGTCCCATGGACTTGTGCACGTCCAGTTTTTCTAAATAGTCCCGAACCACTTCTTTCTCCACAGAGGGTTGGTCACCTTCTCCCCATGCTGTACTGCCCAGTGCAGCAGTCTGGGAGCTGACCTTGTTCGTGAAGACAGAGGCAAAAAAATCATTGAGTACATTAGCTTTTTCCACATCCTCGGTCACTAGGTTGCCTCCCTCATTCAGTAAGGGGCCCACACTTTCCTTGATTTTCTTCTTGTTGCTAACATACCTGAAGAAACCCTTCTTGTTACTCTTAACATCTCTTGCTAACTGCAACTCCAAGTGTGATTTGGCCTTCCTGATTTCACTCCTGCATGCCTGAGCAATATTTTTATACTCCTCCCTGGTCATTTGTCCAATCTTCCACTTCTTGTAAGCTTCTTTTTTGCGTTTAAGATCAGCAAGGATTTCACTGTTTAGCCAAGCTGGTCGCCTGCCATATTTACTATTCTTTCTACACATCGGGATGGTTTGTTCCTGCAACCTCAATAAGGATTCTTTAAAATACAGCCAGCTCTCCTGGACCCCTTTGCCCTTCATGTTATTCTCCCAGGGGATCCTGCCCATCTGTTCCCTGAGGGAGTCAAAGTCTGCTTTTCTGAAGTCCAGGGTCCGTATTCTGCTGCTCTCCTTTCTTCCTTGTGTCAGGATCCTGAACTCGACCATCTCATGGTCACTGCCTCCCAGGTTCCCATCCACTTTTGCTTCCCCTACTAGTTCTTCTCTGTTTGTGAGTAGCAGGTCAAGAAAAGCTTTGCCCCTAGTTGGTTCCTCCAGCACTTGCACCAGGAAATTGTCCCCTACAATATCCAAAAATTTCCTGGATTGCCTGTGCACCGCTGTATTGCTCTCCCAGCAGATATCAGGGTGATTAAAGTCTCCCATGAGAACCAGGGCCTGCGATCTAGCAACTTCTGCTAGTTGCCAGAAGAAAGCCTCGTCCACCTCATCCCCCTGGTCTGGTGGTCTATAGCAGACTCCAACCACGACATCACCCTTGTTGCTCACACTTCTCAACTTTATCCAGAGACTCTCAGGTTTTTCTGCAGTTTCATACCGGAGCTCTGAGCAGTCATACTCCTCTCTTACATACAACGCAACTCCCCCACCTTTTCTGCCCTGCCTGTCCTTCCTGAACAGTTTATATCCATCCATGACAGTACTCCAGTCATGTGAGTTATCCCACCAAGTCTCTGTTATTCCAATCACATCATAGTTCCCTGACTGTGCCAGGACTTCCAGTTCTCCCTGCTTGTTTCCCAGGCTTCTTGCATTTGTGTATAGGCACTTAAGATAACTCCTCGATCGTCCCTCTTTCTCAGCATGAGACAGGAGTCCTCCCCTCTTGCGCTCTCCTGCTTGTGCTTCCTCCCAGGATCCCATTTCCCCACTTACCTCAGGGCTTTGGTCTCCTTCCCCCGGTGAACCTAGTTTAAAGCCCTCCTCACTAGGTTAGCCAGCCTGCTGGCGAAGATGCTCTTCCCTCTCTTCGTTAGGTGGAGCCCGTCTCTGCCTAGCACTCCTTCTTCTTGGAACACCATCCCATGGTCGAAGAATCCAAAGCCTTCTCTCCGACACCACCTGCGTAGCCATTCGTTGACTTCCACGATTCGACGGTCTCTACCCCGGCCTTTTCCTTGCACAGGGAGGATGGACGAGAACACCACTTGCGCCTCAAACTCCTTTATCCTTCTTCCCAGAGCCACGTAGTCTGCAGTGATCCGCTCAAGGTCATTCTTGGCAGTATCATTGGTGCCCACGTGGAGAAGCAGGAAGGGGTAGCGATCCGAGGGCTTGATGAGTCTCGGCAGTCTCTCCGTCACGTCGTGTATCCTAGCTCCTGGCAAGCAGCAGACCTCTCGGTTTTCCCAGTCGGGGCGGCAGATAGATGACTCAGTCCCCCTGAGGAGGGAGTCCCCGACCACCACCACCCTCCTCCTCCTCTTGGGAGTGGTGGTCGTGGAACCCCCATCCCTAGGACAGTGCATCTTTTGCCTTCCAATCGGTGGAGTCTCCTTCTGCTCCCTTCCCTCAGATGGGTCATCTAGTCCATTCTCCGCATTAGTACCTGTAGAGAGAACATGGAAACGATTGCTCACCTGTATTTCCATTGCTGGTGCATGGACGCTCCTCTTTCTCCTTCTGGAGGTCACATGCTGCCAAACCTCCTCACAATCCTTCTGTCCCTGCTGTGCCTGCTCTGAATCTTCAGAACATTGCGGCCGTAGAAGCATCTCCTGACGTCTGTCCAGGAAATCTTCATTTTCCCTTATGCAACGCAGAGTCGATACTCGTTTCTCCAGCCCTCGAACCTTCTCTTCCAATATGGAGACCAGCTTGCACTTTGTACAGACAAAGTCGCTTCTGTCCTGTGGAAGAAAGACAAACATGGCACAACCTGTGCAGGTTACAACAGCTGATCGCTCACCTTCCATATCACCGTCCTCTTAAGAGCTTCCTCAACTGTTGCAGGAACCACTCAGAGAAACCTGCAGATGAAAGCCTCGGTGCGCTCTCCCCACGCGAACTCCCAGGCAAACTCCCGCTGTTAGCCTCTGCTGTTCGCCGCTCAGCTGGTTCGCTGCTGACTGCCCTTATATACCAGTCAGGCCCACTCAAGGCCCAGCTGGAACAAAGCACTCCCAATTCACACTTTTCAAACAAACAAGCAAGCAATCAAGCACACGGTCAAACTGACCAACTGTCCCAGCAGCAGACACTCAGATACTCACCAACACAGCCCCCCTAATGCAGCACTTAGCGTACCTCCTCTTGGACAGCTCCCAGGCAAACTCCCGCTGTTAGCCTCTGCTGTTCGCCGCTCAGCTGGTTCGCTGCTGACTGATGAAATATTTATTCTTCTTGTAGATATAGACTGTAATCAAGTCACCCCTTCACCTTCTCTTTGTTAAGCTAAATAGATTGAGCTCCTTGAGTCCATCATTAGAAGGCAGGTTTTCTAATCCTTTAATCATTCTCGTGGGTCTTCTCTGAAGCTTTTCCAATTTATCAATATCCTTCTTGAATTGTGGACACCTGAATTGGACACAGTATTCCAGCGTGAACCAGTCCAAATACAGAGATAAAATAATCTCTCTAGTCCTATTCAAGTTTTCTCTGTTTATGTATCCCAGGGCCTTATTAGATGTTTGGTCACAGCATCACACTGGGAACTCATGTTCAGCTGATTATCCACCAGGACCTCCAAATCTGTTTGAGTCACTTCTTCCCAGGATAGCATCCCCCATCCTGTAAGTGTGGCTTGTAGTCTTTGTTCCTAAATATATACAGTAGAACCTCAGAGTAACAAACTGAACCAGTCAACCACACACCTCATTTGGAACTGGAAGTGCACAATCAGCAGCAATAGAAACCAAAAAAAAAAAAAAAAAAATACAGTACTGTGTTAAATGTAAACTACTAAAAAAAAAATAAAAGGATTAAATTAAAAAAAATATATTTGACAAGGAAATGAAACTATTCCTGCACTTACTTGATTTAAAATAAGATGGTTAAAAGCAGCATTTTTCTTCTGAATAGTAAAGTTTCAATGCTGTATTAAGTCAATGTTCAGTTGTAAACTTTTGAAAGAATCACCAAAACGTTTTTTTCAGAGTACGAACAACCTCCATTCCCGAGGTGCTCATAACTGAGGTTCTACTGTACATTTATATTAAGCCGTAATAAAATGCATATTGTTTGCTTGCGCCCAGTTTACCAAGCGATCCAGATCAAACTCTGTCAGTGACCTGCCCTCTTCATTATTTACCACTCCTCCAATTTCTGTCTCATCTGTAAACTTTATCAGTGAATGATATTTTCTTCCAGTTCATTGATTTTAAATGCTAAATAGTGTAGTGCCAAGGACCAATCCTTGTGGGACCCCATTGAAAATATACCCAGCTTGATGACAGTTTCCCATTTACAATTAAATTTTGAGACCTGTCAGTTAATCAGTTTATAATCATTTTTAATATGTACCATGTTCATTTTTTAATCAAAATGCCATGCAGTACCTAGTCAAATGCCTTGCACAAAGCTAAGTATATTACGTCAATGCTTTTATCTTTATCAACCAAACATGTAACTTCATAAAAAAAAGATGTCAAGTTAGTTTGACAGGATCGGTTTTCCATAAGCCCCGTTGATTTGCATTAATTACATTACCCTTCTTTGGTTCATCATTCATCAAGATGAGACTGCTTTTGGACAGATGGTTAGCATGTTAAAATTTAGTCTCTAAAAAGCATGTATTGATTTTGTTTTATATGTCATCCTTCTGCTTCCAGTATCTTTACGATCTCATAAATCGTAGCCTTTTGTGACAAACTTAGATTTATAGTGAAAACAAATACATCTCAGAGCTGTGATGTTATATGGGAGCTGATTGTCCGTGAATCAAACAACCTGGCATGTATACTGTCCCCTATGAATAGCAAACCTGGTATTTCTGTGAGTAGCCACTAATGGGCTGGATATCACAGGGGAATGTTTCAAAGGAGCTCAGGGACTGGGATGCACCGACTGTTAACCTGCAAAGAAAAGTGAGGGCTAGCATTGCCCTGAGGACATTGCTTGGGTGGCTAGCAGGATGTTGTCAGGCAGCTGACACCCAGTTAAGCACCATCAAGTCTCACGTTGGAGGCAGAGGGGTAACAAAGTTAATCACGGTCTTAGGCACCCCAAAAGAGCACCGCAGTGGGAATGCAGCATCTGTTGATAACATGGAGCAATCTCATCTAGATTTAGAATCATGGATGTGCTTTCATCTTTGGAACCCGTAGGAACTAGAATCCCCTACAGAAACTTCATTCATATAAGAGCTGCTAGCAATGGCCATATTTTAAATAAAGAACACTTGAATATTTTCCCCAAAAAGCAGTTTTATGCTTATTTTTTGCATTGGAAATATACTATCTTCCTTTGGTCTGTTGGATGTAGATTGAGAGCTTTCGCAGCCCTTAAATAAAGGGGTTGGGATGCTGAATCTTAAACAAAGAAAGCTTTTTCTCTCAAATAGTTGTTTTTTCCGCTAAAATAGCTATATAATCAGAGTTTTAAACCGTCTAAATAACAATAATTTCCCCTCTCAATCAGTTGTACCTATTCTTCTAAGGGAAACAAGTCCTGAGTATTTTTACATAAAAAAAACAAGAAGAAGCAACTTTAAAAAACTTCCAAGTTTCCATCATATACAGTAACGCCTCACTTAACATCGTCCCAGTTAACGTTGTTTCGTTGTTACATTGCTGATCTATTCGAGAACATGCTCGATTAAAGTTGTGCAATATTCCTTATAACGTCATTTAGCTGCCTGCTTGAACTTAACTCCCCATTTACATTAATTCTTATGGGGAAATTGGATTCGCTTAACATCATTTCGCTTAAAGTCGCATTTTTCAGGAACAGAACTACAACCTTAAATGAGGCGTTACTGTATTACAAAAAGGCAAAAAAAGGCACAAACCTCATATGACTCGATGACACTGAAATCAGACCTGCCTTTGAGGGTAATCACGGCCTCCCAGTTAGATTTTGAAGATCTGATCCATCTCCTTGTTTCAGGGGCTGCTTGATATGGAATCTTCTCAGGCTGGTGACAACTCACTGACTGAAACGAGGCCAGGGAAGCGGCAACTATTTGGGTGGGGTCTGCTGGGGTTGGGTTGCAGGAGGTGGGGAAGGAGAGAGATGATCTCCCAAGCTTTCCTCAGTGTTTCCAGAAGCAGAATTTTGACCCTGTAAAGGGCTGCACACAGACACTTATTATGGGAGTTGGTTACATCTAAGATCACTAGTAACTGAAAGATATTAAAGAAAAAATGTACCGTATATACTTGATCATAAGCCGGTTAGTTTATAAGCCAACCCCCTAAAGATGGATAAGTAAAAATGGAAAAATTTTTATAACCCGTTCATAAGCCGACCTTATAATTCGGGGGTCAGCAAACTTTGGCTCCTGGGCCATCAGGATAAGCCACTGGTGGGCCGAAATGGTTTGTTTACTTTGAGCGTCCGCAGGCACAGAGGTAAACCTAAGTAAACAGTGTGTCCTGGCAGGCCAGCTGCTTACCCTGACGAGCCGGGACAGCAACTGGTGGGGAAACTTTTTTTGGGGGGAGAAGCTGGGAGTAACCCCTATGACCACCCCCCACATGACCCTAGCCCAGGACCCCCACACTCTCCCCATCCCATCCCTTCCCACCTTATCTGGGGAGGGCCAGGGCCATGTCCCTTCCATTGGTGTGCTTTGTGCATTTGACTATACAAGAGACATATTGAAGCTGGCTATACACATACACAGAATTAGGCAGTTTTCCTAGTTGAAACTTTTGTGTGGCTTGCACAGAAAAAGCAGGTATTTTACTGTTCCAAAATCTAGTCTATTACTGACAAGGTTTTATTTTGCTTAGTTTGGGATATAAAATAATTGCACTGTTGATGCAATTGTGTGTAAACCAGAATGAACTTTTGTCCCAAATTATTTTTCTGCATAAGTTGAGAAAGAAATTGTGTAGACAGGTCAATAAATCAAAAATAAAAGATGTGGGGAAATGCCAAAACTGTAGAGACACTGAAGTGCCTTTGGATTAGGATTGGGTTTTGTTTTTCACTTAACGCCAGGGATTCAGTCTCAGGCTTCATTCTCTGTCTTTAATGAAGAATGCAGAGGACCCTATCCAAATTAACAACACACAATCTGTGGGAAATTATTACATTTTCTGGGGATTTTCAACTAAATATGTTGCTTAATTAATTTTGACTCTTAAAAAAAAAATGGGTCCTTGAAGAAATTTCTTCTGTGTTTCACCTTTTTTCATATCCCTTTAGGGAAAGTGTGAGAGAGGAAGAAAATCACCTATATTTTTTTTTTATCAGTGAAGTGCTGTTGCAGCTTGGAACTCACACTTCGCAGTCTACTTTTTCAGGACACATCCTATCTGTTCATCACTGGCCCTGATGTAGTCAAGTCAGTTACCAATGAAGATGTTACCCAGGAACAGCTTGGGGGAGCAAAGACACACACTGCAGTATCAGGTGAGAGCTGATTATTTTACTTAGTTACTGTATGATCCAGTTTTCCATACTGAATGAATCAGCAGTAGATGTTAGAACTACTTTTTCTCACTAGGGGCCTCCATGTGAAATTCTTCACTAAAGGTTATGGAGTTTGAGGCATTGGATTTTGGGCACTGAATAGCAGTAGTTATTTTTGCACTTTGTAGTATATCCATGGAATAACAACTACTAGACGTGCATTGAAGGTTTTAAGCAAGAATAATATGATCCTTTCACATATGAGGGGGAGTTCATATATATTTTCAAGTCTTTTTAAGTCATTTTAACTCAAGATTATAGAGTGTTTTACTGCATTATGGTAGCAAACCTGTGGCTGAATTTGTCATCCCTTTCCAGCATTCCTTTTTCATTCTCTTCTAATGCTTCTCTTCCTCTTTTGGAACAAAGTTACCTATGTGACTTCTTGTCTTGGAGATGACTTTAAAAATCGGACTAATGTGAGTTGTATGGCTGTGAAAGTTTACTTTTTTGTTGAAAGAAAGAAAGAAAGAAAATGTTGCCATAGTTATAGTTGAAGCTAGTTCTTCATTTTAAGCTTAATTTTGTCCTCCTTTCTAGCTTTGAGAAAACTGAATTAAACCCACGTGAAAATGTCTGTGTGAGACAATGCTAGAGTAGGTATTTTAGGGGAAGCTAAGGGGATGTTGGACAAAGTGATTTTTGGAGGTGTGGTTATTAATATTTTTAAAAAATTATCCATTCTTAGAAATTGTCAAGTCTCAGAACCCTTTTTCTGGCTCATCATATCTCAGAAAAGACTTGGCATAGCTCCAAAACTGTCTTATTCTGTTGGCCTCTGTGAGGACTGGTGTCTTTAGCTAATTTAGTGAAGTTAGTTTGGTCAATCATTTACTTATTAAAAGTTAAGTCTATGTGAACACACTGCATCCCTGAATGGGCCCAGACAGGCCTCATGGCCTTGTAGACTTCATAAGGCCCAGATCAGAGTAGGCTGTGCATTTGCAGAAGAAGAGGAATGTTAAGCATAGGAAGGAGGGAATGTGGTATGCATGGAATATGAGGAAAGGGTTATGTAGGGGTGCCTATGGGTATCACTGCAGACCTTTCAGAATCTATCTACTTAACCATTTCTACTGCATCCATCACTGTAGTATGTAGGCATTAAATACACCAATGAAGAGTAAGGAGCAATATCAATTGCTCTCTGGGAACGGACCACTTTCTCCACACTTCATTAGTCTTTCCCATGAATAGGAATATGCAGAGGACACTTGAAGACGAAATAAAGGTTACATACCTATAACTGGAGTTCAAGATGAACTCTACATATTCATACTTCCCCACTTCCTCAGAGTCCTTCTTACCAAAGGACCTGGAATTAAAGAAGGGAAGGAACTGCAGGGGATGGAGCACTCATGCCCCTTTTATGCCCTTGCTATGCAATGTTCTGTATTCGCTATGAGGAGGTCCGAGGAAAGTGCACAAGTGCGACAGTGGGCACTGCTAGCAAGAGTTCTACCATTCAAGCTGTACTGGTCAAAGCCTGGCATGAGTGTTTATGCAGAGTCCATCTCAAAGAACTCTGGTTACAGGTGAGTAATCTTCATTTGGGTCTACTACAACATCCTAGTATCCAACCACAATGAGCTGCAAAAAATATTAAAGCTATTTTTTAAAATATAAAAATAAGGAGAGCTATCCAGAGCTGTCAAGGAAGATTGACATACTTAGCTGCTTCTCAGACACTTCAACCTTACTGGAGTTGAAAACTTGATGGCTCTGCTGGCTTCAAAAATCTTGATACGGTTGATGGCTTTATTGATGTGTTTAAAAAATCCAAATGGAGCCCTTGTAAAGTAGTATTATTTTGGCTTTTTTCTCCAGGGGTCGCACACAGAGCCTTTGAGAATGATGTAGATGCTTTGCTCAATCTCAGGGAGTTCTTTAATTACCTACCTCTCAGTAACCGTGATCCAGCCCCTGTTCGCAAATGCCATGATCCTAGGTAAGTGAGGGGCTTGTACATGATATCTCACTTTGTTGTCAGTTTAATGTCATGTGTTTTTCTGACAGTGTGAATACAAGGAAATGAGCATCTTGCAGCTAGATTTCTGATTTTTGCCTTCTTCACTGATTAATTCCCTCTTTCAACATGTATGTGTGCACATGTTTTTTTAGCTCTTTGTTTAGGAAGTGTTTAGCAGTTTTATAAATCATTGTCCCATAGCTACCAGAAATACAGTATTAACAATTACAAAAATGAACTTACCAGTCACTGTTTAGAGATTCATCCTGTGTTCCTGTGAGGCAGGAATAAGTTATAGGACAAACCTCCTTACCCAGAAACAATATCTCCAGGATGATGTATTTTCTTAAGCAGGAAGACATTTCTGCCTTTTCCGATATTAACAAACCAAGAGAGTCTATGATACTGATTTAATATTCTGAGAAATTTGTCAAATGTTATGTTTGTAGTCTTTTGCCATGTATGAACTCAAAGAGTAAATTTTCCATATCAGTAGCATTCGTGTGCGTTTTTTTTTTTTAAACAATTACTCTAATATCAGGCAATTTATTTTTTTCTGTGAGAGGGTACCAATAATCTTGCAGATACTAAGAGATGAGAGATTAATTCTCTATTTCCTTGACTGGGATCCATTTCCACTAGCAAGCCTCAGAAGGATTACTACAGGATGCCCAAATCAATTTGTTAGTCTCTAAGGTGCCACAAGGACTCCTCGTTGTTTTCACAGGATCTCTGTGTAATAAATGTTCAATAGTTTGTAATATGAGGTTATGAACTGCATCTCAGTGCTCTAATAATTTGACATGTCCAACATATATGCATAAAATAACCTTTTTTCACCACAAATTTCTCCAATGTTTCTCACTATCCATATTTTTTAATACTTGCTATTCAGTGGGTACTTACACCAACATCTTAAATGAATTTTCTCATATAGTGTTATGAATCAAGAGCGCTGGTCTTTCCCCGCCAAATCTATGCCCGTTTCTCTGAGGTAATATGTCTGCCTAAATCCTTGTCCTCTTATATCGTATATACGGATATTTTCTTGCCAGAAAAATTGTCAGTAAATACTGATGTGAATTATGAGTTATAGTTGTTTCCTGTTAGTCCAGAAGCTATTGCAATTAGCTTCCTCTATAAATGAGTTTATTTACAGTGCTGAGCAATGAGGATAGAATAAAATCCTATATTTAAGTCAGTAACAAAGCTCCAATTGACTAGCTTTGATCAGGGCCATAATACCTAAGTTGAAAGTACTCGTCCCAAGGGAAAGCAGGCCAATAAAAATTGGTGGTGTTTAAAGGAGTTAGAAGACTCTCTTCAGTGAACAATCGGTCAGCCATGAATATTCCATTTCTCTTCCACTCTGAATAACTTTAGTTCATTGTTTGTGTTAAAGTCTGGACTATAGGCAAAACCCAAAGGGAGGCTGTCACTGCCTCTTGGTGTGGTCTTTTGAGGAGTCTCAGCTGATCTTCACTGAACTTCCTTAGTTTATCCTCAATCAGGTCAATTACTGCACCCTCAACCCAGTTAAGTCTTTCAGCACTTCAGTTGTAGGGCTAGCAGTCTCTCTTACTCTCCTGGCTGTTTTCTTGGTGTAGGGCTGTTTTCTTTGTTATCCTTGGCCTTTTTGCCTCCCTTTCCTTCTCTGTACTCTCCCCTTTATAGCAGGTCTTGTTTACTCTGTTGGTTGCAGTTGTGGGTGTCTGCCTCCATGATTGGCAGTTCTGGCAGCTGCGTGGGGGATGTGATCAAGCTGCTTGTTTGTAAACAGGAAGAACTGTCCTCCCGCTCTGTCTACGCTCAGTATGAGGTTTATAGACCCCATTACAGAGGCCCTTGCCAAGGGGTGCCTACAGATTTCTGGAGGTGTAATTTTATTAATCCTTGATAACCTAGAAATATTACTGAAATTTTCTTGTTCAATAAAAACTAGTATTTGCCTGGATTAAAGTGCCTCAACCAACCAACAACTGCCTACAGTTGGCTGGTTTGATAGAACCATATTATATTTGGAGCAGCTAGTCCATTCTGCGTAGTGGGTCTGTGTAAAGTAGCTGCACCCATTCTCAGCCTTCTCTTACTTGTATAATTCTAACAGCATCCTCTGGATAACTGCTGGAGTTTTATGATTTGAAGAAGGCTTTGAAACAAGACTAGTATCCTGGGCTAAACGTTCATTTTATTGAGGGCTATTCTCTCTCACCAAGAGACTGTTGTATTCCTCCAGCACTCCAGAGCTCTGTGTATTTCCTGTGATGGTTTGATGTTTTCATTGTAGAGATCCTCTAGGTTACTTGAGATTGGATTCCCAAGTATCTTGCAGAATTTTTTAGCCATTTATACCCAAACATTTTCTGGACAGTTGATATCTCTGAGTCTGTTAAATGTATATCTTCTTCTTTTATTTTTAGCATGATTTAATTAAAATCATTGTTTTCTTCAAATTAAGTATTTCTTTAGATAATGATTTTAGGGAAACATTTGAGTAAAATATTATAACCGCCACATGACAAACTATTTTACTGTGTATTCCTGCCAGTTTTATTCCATTAATAAATGTCTTCTCCCTTGTGCAAAAGACTTTGTGGCCAGTGGAGAAAGCAAAGAAGAGAAGTCCCCCGTCCCAGCTCCCCCATATAACTCAGAGAGGAAAGACATCAGCCCATGGATTTGCATCACTGCTTTAGGGCTGATATAAAGAGCAGTAATTTTATTTCTTTTAATTTAGACAGGTTGACTAGAGCTTTGTATGGTTACAGGCAACTTTTTCCTCACTGGTGATTCTCTCCCTTCCCCCTCCTGCCCTCCAACTGTGTCCAACCCAATGATTGGGGAGACAAAAATGAGAAGGCTTCTCTCCTTTCCCTTAAAAACTATATTCTGTCTCCCCCCACCGTACCATCTCTTGGTAGCAGCTGGCTCCTGTGTTACAGTGGCCAGCAGAGCCTGCAGCAGACGGAAGATGTACAGATCCTGTAGTCCTGCAAGAACACACACACACACACACCGCTGTTCTATTTCTTAATGCACAAGTCACCAGGTTAAAACTAAGGAATTCTTATTTTTCTCTGTATTGGAAGGCTTGGCTGAAGATGCCAGCATCCAGATAGATTCTTGTCAAGCAGTCCACAATGGGAGGAGTTAAAGGTGTATGTCTTCTGTATGGAAATTAATCTAATTTTGTGAATACTCATGTCATTTTTAATTACTTTGCATTTTGTCTGAAGTAATCGCTTGGTTCCTGAGCTGGACACAGTTGTCCCAATGGAGTCTACTAAAGCCTATGATATGGTCGACATTGTACATTCGGTAAGCCTTCTGTTCTTAAAAAAAAAAATACTTATGTGACAAATTATTAAATGGCTCAAAATGCTGGAAGCAAACTAGCAGAATGCCACAGGAGACCTACTTACAATTAACTCTGTGTTCACAATAGCCATTCAGATAATTCTTTCTCCATGCATTGATCATAAACCCAGAGATAACAAAAATTGCAAAAATAAGGAATCTAATGTATGAAAGGAATTTTAGATTTGGGATTTGTCTTTAGGACTCATTTTCCTCTTTCAAATGTCCATCCATCACATAGATGGAAGACAGTATTGTTCATGTTTCTTTTCTTAAAAAGTGGATAAGACAGTCCCCAGATAAAAAACTGGAAAATTGTACACCTTAGTGCCCTTATCTTTTTATTTCTCTTAAGTGTTTAAATAATGTTGTGTATTTTACTGTTTTCCTTAATTTAAAGGGAAACAAACTTTGGTGATTCCAATCTATTCGTAGAAACTTGAATTAAAAGAATATTATTAAGTTTCCAAAGTCAAGCACTCAGAAGTTTGGAAATACCAGAATTAAAGTTGCATGGAATGAGGCACAGGTGTCCTGTGGAAAATAATATGTGATATCATAATGCAGATGTAACATTAAGGATACTTGAGCAATATTCATACTGGGGATTTGTAACTTTTTTAGTGCTTTATTTTGCAGTCTGAATATTCTTAACATATTTTTCACGTTTTTTAACAAAAAATAAATATCACGCGATTGTTACAATTTCCCCTGCAGGTCATCATCAGGGTTTGAATTTTACACCTCCAGATTCATGGCACAGAGCTCTACCACTTGAGTTAAATGTTAGGTGTCATATGCTGTTATCCTCTGTGGACCAGCCACAAGGGGATAGTGTGCAATACACTGAAGCAGTGGGTTACATATACAAGAATAGCTCAACTGTACTGGGAGCGTGCCCTGGCACTTAGATTTTTCAGTTTTTCTGAGAGGCAGTGTAGAAAAAGAGGTGTGAATTAGCTCTTCCATATTAGGATATAGTCTCAGGTTTGACAGAAGTGACTGTCCAATCTCCATCGAGCCTGTAAAATAGGTCGTGACACTGATATTTGCTTGCCTGCTAAAGTAGAGTGTATGTGCATGGACTTATTAATATTGGTCTGTAGAAAAGATGAAATCACAGAAATCATGGTCTAATGGCTCCCAGCGTTTTCCTCTAACCAAATGGTATTCTGATGGGGCAAAGCACGAGTAACAGGATGCAGTTTATCTGGCAGTTCAGCTCTGGAGAGCTGCTTCAGAATAGTGCCAGAGGCTCAGTGGGGTCTGGGAGCATGTTCAGTGTAGGTGAAATGTTCTGAATATGAAGGTGCAAGCCTCGTCACATTCTGCTGTGAGAGCTAAAAACTTTGCCACATGTGGGTGAATCATCGTGGGGTAAGCAAAGGGCTTATCCTCCCGCCAAAATTCAAGCACCTGCTCCGAAAGAGAGGATGGGATTTTCACAAGTGCCTATGTGAGTTAGAGAGAAAAGTCCAACTAACTTTCAATAGGACTTGTGCTCCTAGGCCAGGTGCTGTTGAAAATCCCACCCTGAGGCACAGAGCTGTTTAAAATATGGTCAAACATTTTTGCATCATTACAACTGTCTGTCCTTTACCATGTACTCAGAAATAGCTGAACTGCTTTCACTCAAACTTAACAAAACATTCTGAGACAGAGACCAAGCATGGAAAACTGCAGCCTGAATAATTGGTAGGCAAAGTTATTGTAAGCAGCTGAAAACAGGCGTTCATGATAAAGTGTTAGGAACCCATAATATGGGTATCATTACTATAATTATGCACACTTATGAACATGTGAACTTTGCTTTGCATCTTTGTGGGCGTCACTTTACAGAACACACACTGAGAAGCCCATCCCTAGGAATAAGGGCTAGTATGAGGAATTTAGCCCTGACCTGTGAGGCGGTGGGGCACAGAAAGTAATTTGGCTATGAGGGAGGTTTGAAGAATCTTCCTTGCCTGTCCCTATAGGTGGTAAAAGCAGAGCATGGCTGAGAATTGCTTTTCAGGGAGACAGCCCTGCCTTGTTTCTCTTACTGTCTCAGTTAGATAGATGCCATTGACATAGTATAAAAATAAGGAGTCCTTGTGGCACCTTAGAGACTAACAAATTTATATGGGCATAAGCTTTCGTGGGCTAAAACCCACTTCATCAGATGCGTGGAGTGGAAAATACAGTAGACAGGTGTATATATACACAGTACATGAAAAGATGGGAGTTACCTTACCAAGTGGGGGGTCAGTGATCTCTGTTTGACATGCAAACCAGGAGTTTGTCTGTACCAGTGTAAAGATGTGGGGCAGATCCTCAGCTGGTGTTAATTGTCATGGCTCAACTGGAATGGAATGGAATGGAATTACACTAACTGAGGGTCTTTGAAAACTAGAAAAGTGCCCTTATTACAAGGGAATCCTTTAAAAGGTTTGCTTTGGTGTCATGCTGAAGGAGCACTCTGATATATATTCAAAAGTAAATGCAGCATCAAAAACATATTGACGTATGCATTTGTAAAGGAGAGAGAGAGATTCATTTTTAAAACCTTCTAATTCCCAAGCAGTGTTTTTTCTTTCCCTGTAATATTGATATTGTTGTAACTCCCAGCATCTAGCCCTGAGGATTCTGTCTAAATCTCATTCTTGCAGATTGTTGACGAGAGGGAATTTTTTGAAATCATGCCCTCCTATGCTGGGAACATCATTGTTGGATTTGCAAGGATGAATGGAAGAACTGTTGGAATAGTGGGTAATCAACCTAAAGTGGCATCAGGTAGGAGCTAGCTGCCTGGTGCTGGGTGTTTGTAAGCTGACTGCTAATTGTGTTTTGTTTATTACACACATTGTGAAGACATATGTCGCCATAGTAACTAGGTTTACTTTGAGTGTCTAAAAGTTGGGTCTATGATTCGCTTTCCCCTAGAAGTTTAATAGTGGAATAGGTTCTGTGGTGGAATTGCATTTTATGTCACATATTAATGATCTGGAAAAGTGGGGTAAACAGTGACAAAATTTGCAGATTATGAGCCTAAATAATTTTGTGTCAAGATTAGAGAAACGAATGAAAAACTTCAGTGGGACTAAGCAAAACTAGTTAGATGGGCAGCATAGCATGATGGCAGATAAAATTCCATGTTGACCAGTGTAAGATTATTTATATTGTCTGGAATAAAAACTATTCTCAACTGCTACCACTCAGAAAAGACAACATGCATCTTACTGGTCAGCTCAGTGAAAACCTCTGCTCAGTGTGCAGCTAAGGATGCATAATAAATGAGAGAGGATACTACTGAAAGAATTCTAAATCCATACTATAAATCAGTGGTACCTCATCACATGGAATATGCTGTTTGGGCTTCCTAGCCAAACAGACACAGCTAGGTTTGCCAACCCTCCCGCTTTCACCGGGAGTCTCCTGGAGGCTACTTCAGCCAAACCAGGAGATTTTGGGCGCTAAAAGTCCGGCAGCGCAGTGGAGCTAAGGCAAGCTCCCTACCTGTCTTAGCTCCACACCGCTCCCGGAAGCAGTCAGTATATCCCTGCGGCCCTGGGGGAGGGGAGAGGGGGTCTCCATGTGCTGCCCCCACCCCAAGCACCGACTCTGCAGCTCCCATTGGCCAGGAACTGGCCAGTGGGAGCTGCAGGGGCGGTGCCTATGGGCAACGGTGCGCAGAGACCCCCTGGCCCCCTCTCTTAGAAGCTGCTGCCAGAGGAATGTGCCGGTCGCTTTCAGGAGCCACCTAAGGTAAGCGCTGCACACCTCATCCCCTCCTGCACCCCTGCCCTAGACCAGACCCCGCAACCAAACTCCACCCCTCTCCCCCTCCCACACCCAAACTCCCTCTCAGAACCCACTCTCCCTCCTCCACCCCAGCCCAGAGCCCACACCCGCTCCTCGATTCAACCCCCTGCCCCAGACTAGTGAAAGTGAGTGAGGGTGGGGAAGAGCAAGCAAGGAGGCAGGGGGATGCAGTGAGTGAGGGGCGGGACCTTGGTGAAGGAGCAGGACAGTGGCGTGGCCTCAGAAAGGGACTGGGCACAGGTCTTTGGATGTGCGTGATTAGATAGTTGGCAACCCTAGACACAACTGAAAGAGAGAGGATTCACGGGCAGCCAGCGAGAATGACTAGGGACCTAGAAAAACTGCCATATGAAGAATGAATGAAAAGATTAGAACCATTTCGTTTATCAAGATGGCGGATCTGAAGGACATGATAAAGTTATATCACATAAACAGTATGGAGAGGGCAGTTCAGGCACTTCTAGTCATCTTTTCTCACAGTAAACAAACAAAGAGGCATTCAGTGAAATCAATAGCCAGCAAATTGAAATCTGATAAATGTAGTGCTTTTTCACATAACACACAACTAGCCTGTGGAGCTTATTGCCATTATATCTATGTATAATTAATTGAGGTCAAGAGCTTAACAGACTTTAAACATTTTGTTTGATAATAAGCACATCTGGAGTTAACATAGTAAGGATTATTTTTAAAGGATGAAAAAATGTGGAAAGGCTATAAACCCTGTGTTTCAGGGCATACAATAATCTGTAACTAACTTATTTCCCTTTCATATTTCTCTGACATCTCTCTAGTACTAGCCATAGGTTACTGTTACTGGATTATAGAATCATAGAATCATAGACTTTAAGGTCAGAAGGGACCATTATGATCATCTAGTCTGACTCCTAGACAACGCAGGCCACAGAATCTCACCCACCCACCCCTGTATCAAACCTGTGTCTGAGCCATTGAAGTCCTCAAATCATGGTTTAAAGACTTTAAGGTGCAGAGACTCTTCCAGCAAGTGACCTGTGCCCCACGCTGCAGAGGAAGGCGAAAACCCCCCAGGGCTTCTGCCAATCTGCCCTGGAGGAAAATTCTTTCCCGACCCCCAAATATGGCAATTAGCTAAATCCTGAGCATGTGGGCAAGACTCACTAGCCAGACACCCAGGAAAGAATTCTCTGTAGTAACTCAGATCCCATCCCATCACAAGCCATTGGGCATATTTACTGCTAGTAGTCAAAGATAGACTAATTTTGGCAATTAATTCATCCTATTATACCATCCCCTCCATAAATTTATCAAGCTTAGTCTTGAAGCCAGATATGTCTTTTGCCCCCACTACTCCCCTTGGAAGGCTGTTCCAGAATTTCACTTCTCTGATGGTTAGAAACCTTCGTCTAATTTCAAGTCTAAACTTCCTGATAGCCATAGCCAGTTTATATCCATTTGTTCTTGTGTCCACACTGGTATTGAGCTTAAATAATTCCTCTCTCTCCCTGGTATTTATTCCTCTGATATATTTATAGAGAGCAATCATATCTCCCCTCAGCCTTCTTTTGGTTAGGCTAAACAAGCCAAGCTCTTTGAGTCTCCTTTCATAAGACAAGTTTTCCATTCCTCGGGTCATCCTAGTAGCCCTTCTCTGAACCTGTTCCAGTTTGAATTCATCCTTCTTAAACATGGGAGACCATAACTGCACACAGTATTCCAGATGAGGTCTCACCAGTGCCTTGTATAACGGTACGAACACCTCCTTATCTGTACTGGAAATACCTCACTTGATGCATCCCAAGACCGCATTAGCTTTTTTCATGGCCATATCACATTGGCGGCTCATAGTCATCCTGTGATCAACCAATATTCCGAGGTCCTTCTCCACCTCTGTTACTTCCAACTGATGCCTCCCCAGCTTATAACAATAGTTCTTGTTATTAATCCCTAAATGCATGACCTTGTATTTTCACTATTAAATTTCATCCTATTACTATTACTCCAGTTTACAAGGTCATCCAGATCTTCCTGTATGATAATCCCGGTCCTTCTCTGTATTGGCAATACCTCCCAGCTTTGTGTCATCTGCAAACTTTATTAGCGCATTCCCACTTTTTGTGCCAAGGTCAGTAATGAAAAGATTAAATAAGAAAAGATTAAATCCCAAAACCGATCCCTGAGGAACTCCACTAGTAACCTCCCTCCAGCCTGACAATTCACCTTTCGGTATGATCTGTTGTAGTCTCCCCTTTAACCAGTTCCTCATCCACCTTTCAATTTTCATATTGATCCCCATGTTTTCCAATTTAGCTAATAATTCCCCATGTGGAACTGTATCAAATGCCTTACTGAAATCGAGGTAAATTCGATCCACTACATTTCCTTTGTTTAAAAAAATCTGTTACTCTCTCAAAGAAGGAGACCAGGTTGGTTTGGCACGATCTACCTTTTGTAAAACCATGTTGTATTTTGTCCCAATTACCATTGACCTCAATGTCCTTGACTACTTTTTCCTTCAAAATTTTTTCCAAGATCTTGCATGCTACAGATGTCAAACTGACAGGCCTGTAGTTGCCCGGATCACTTTTTTTTCCTTTCTTAAAGATAGATCCCTGGTCTGAGCTGGTATGGGAATTCTTACGTTACTTTGAAGGGAGTTTTGTTCCCTTTGTTAAATGAAGTTGTCTCTATGTGGTAAATTACATTTTTGAGACAATTAGATGGTTGTATGACTACCCCTGGTGGTTCTTTTTCTGAAGAACAACTTGATCAAATACAAACATTTGCTGAGTTAAATTGCTAACTATCATACTGGTACCTGAGACAATATAGCAGGTTTTACTGCTGTTTTGCTTTTGATTCAATAGTTTTAATTTTGGCAAAGATGTCTAAAAGCTCAAGGCTATCTCTGTTCTGTATTGGTTTTGTATAGATTAAATATGATAAAATATATACATTTTATTTGTTTTTTGGCATGGAAACTTTGAGTGTTTTAGTAAGTAGCAAGGACATAATAGAGCTGGTCTTAGGAAAGAACTTTGGATCAAGTGATAACAGGTTGATTCAATTTAAATTAAAGGATAACTAAAACAAGGTCATCAACTATGGTTTTTAATTTCAAAAGGGCAGACTTTCAGAGATTAAGGAAATTAAAATTAAAATTAAAAATCAGCTTGACTGAAAAGCTGAAAAGCTTGACTGAAAAGCTCAAGGACTTAACTGTGGATGAGACTTGGAATTTCTTCAAATCAGTTATACAAAAACTATCTGAAATTTTCATCCCAAGAAAGGGGGAAAAGAAGGGAAAGGCTCCAGGTGTATGAATAACCACCTCAAAAAGGTTATTAGGAGTAGGCAGAGAGCCTGTAGGGAATGCAAAGGGGGGTTGATTAGCAAAGAAAGCTACATCACGGAGGTTAGAAAATGTAGGAATAAAGTGAGAATTGCTAAAGTCAAGCTGCATTAGCTGTTGCCAAGGAAATTAAAGTAATTTTTTTTTAGTTCTATAACTAGAGAATAAAGAAGGATGAGGTTGGGCTGCTATGCAGTGTGAATGGGAAGGGGATAAAATTAAAATGAATACTTTGCCTACGTTTTCAATAGCGATGATAATGTGGAACACGTGCATGGATGCAATACGGCTGATGGAAATGAGCATCTAGAAATGGAAATGACCACTTCTGAGGTGGAAGAAAAATTTAAAGCTTAATGCACTCAAATCGGGGTGGGGACTAAATAGCTTCCATTCTAGAATACTGAAAGAACTGGCACATGAGATTGTTAGTCCAGTAGCAAGGATTTTTAATAAATGTATTATTTGGGGATAGAACCATATGACTGGAGAATAGCTAACATCATACCTCTATTTAAGAAAGAGAAGAAAAGTGATCTGAGCAATTGCAGACCTGTTAGTCTGACCTCAGTAGTATGCAAGGTTTTAGAGCAAATTGTGAAGGAAGGAATAAACCTCATAGAGGTAAATGGTAAAGGGGAGGTAATGCAACATGGGTTCACCAAAGTTTGATCATGCCAGACTAACCTGATTTCCTTCTTTGAGAAACTGACTGATTTTTTTAGATAAGGGAAGTGCAGCAGATGTAATATACCTGAACTTCAGTAAAACATTTGACATGGTACCCACATGGGAAATTATTAGTTAAATTAGGGAAGATGGAGAAGGAATTGGCTAAAAGGGAGAAGGTTATGCTGAGAGGTGAACTATCAGGCTGGAGGGGAGTTATTAGTGGAGTTCCTCAAGGATCAGACTTTGGACCAATCTTATTCAATATTTTTATTTAAGACTTTGGCTCAAAAAAGTATGAAACAAAGTTGGGAGGCATCTTCAATGCAGAGGAGAATCAGAATATTATACAGGAAGATCTGGATGACCTTGAAGACTGGAGTGATAGAAATGGGATGAAATTTAAAAGTACAAAGAGCAAGGTCATGCACTTAGGGTCCAATAATAAGAATTTGTGTTACATCAGCTGGAAGCATCAGAGGAAGAGCGAGACCTGGGTGTGAGAGTCCATCATAAGGTAACTAGGAGCACCAATATGAGGCTGTAAAAAGGCAAATGTGCCTCTTAGGATGTATCAGATGAGGCATTTCCAGTAGAAAGAGAGACTTATTAATGCCTTTGTACAAGGCACTGGTAAGACTTCATCTGGAATACGGTGTACTGTTCTGGTCATTCATGTTCAAGGAAGATTAATTTAAAGTGGAACAAGTGCAGAGAAGACATATTAGGATGATCAGGATAATGGAGAGTCTGTCTTATTAGAGGAGACTGGAAGATCTTGACTTGTTTAGTCTAGCAAAAAGAAGACAGAGGGGATATGATTGCTGTCTATAAATACATTAGAGGGGTAAATACCAGGGAGAGTGAAGAGCTGTTTAAGCTAAAGGACAGTGTTGGCACAAGAACAAATGGATATAAACTGGCCAGATCAAATTCAGGCTGGAAATTAGAAGAAGGTTTCTAGCCATCAGAGGAGTGAGGTTCTGGAACAGCCTCTCAGTAGGAGTTGTGCAGGCAAACAACTTAATTAGTTTTAAGAGAGAGCTGGACAAATTTATGAGTACAGTTATATGAAGGAGTTATGTGTGAGTGGAGGTTAAAGCTCAACAGTTGTAGGGCTCATTTCTGGTTTATATCTTATGTTGTTCTTCAAGTGATTGCTCATGTGTATTCCACAGTAGGTGTGCGTGCTTGCCACGTGCACCGGTGCTGGAAGTTTTTCCCCTAGCAGTACCTGTAGGGGGGGAGTGCCCCCCGTGACCCCTGGAGTGGCGCCTCCCTGGCGTGGTATAAGGGGAGCTGCATGCTCCCCCCACCCTCAGTTCCTTCTTGCTGCCAGTGAAGGTGCATCAGAACTGCTTTGCTCCAGCTTTGCGGTAGCTCATCCCTGTTAGGGAGCTTATTCCTTCACCCTCTCACTTCCCTGGTCCTTCTCGCATGAACAGAGAGCAACAATACCCGAAGTCCAAAGGTGCAAACAATTTGATGTTTATTGGGTTGAACTTCCAGCAAGCATGATTCCAGTTTCCTTCCTCAGTGTCCCCCTTCCCAACTCTGATACCACAGAGCCTTGCCTGTGTCCCTGTTCCACATTTCCTGATAGGGCCAGGCATCAAGGTGGAAGGTGCTGATATTTCATTTGTTCCACTGCCCCTTGTGTAGTATAGTGCCCTGCACCTTCTCTCATATGGGCGTACCACACCTATTCCAATTAATGTTCCAGACCTCCCATTATAGTGTGCCCGAGAAGGTTGGGTCCGGGTTGTTTAGTACACTGCGGGGTGGGGAGGGCTTACTACATTACTTACAGGTTATCTCCATATGCAACGTAACACAAGTACAGTTAACAATACACAATCCACACCAACACCGAGTCCAGACCACTGCAGTATGGTCCAACATTCGAGCCACCACCAAAACACTGCCTCTCCTCCTTCGACAGGGTTAAGATTTTAATGTGTCCAGTTGCTGGCAGTTGCAACAAGCTGCCCCTGCAGGTTTTACGTGCTTTTGTTCATATCATAAGTCCATTGAATGTCCACAGAGAAATGGGTTATTGTCCAAACCAACTTAACCACTTGGTATGGAATCAGGCAGTATGCCCTGGTTTGATTATTCACAGCAATAAGATTTACAGATTTATTTGTGCACTAAAGTCCAAATAGCAGCATGTAGGTGTGTGTAGTTTGGTCATGGGCTGGTGTAATTGTGCCCCCCAGTAATATGTACATTTCCAGCAAAACACCCTTGCCATAGGCCATTGATACTGCTTCTCCATAGTCATAGGAGAGGGGCACATCCAAACATCTTCTCTGTATAAACACCATTTCACACACCCCGCCATCGATTCCCAGTGAGCTCCTCCCCTTCTCATTATTCCCATAGGGCTTGTGGGGCCCACTTTAGTTGCCGTTCTATTTCCAGGTACCATGGTAGCTATTACACTGGTGCTGGCCTCCTACTTGAGCATTTTGCATTCCCATACACATCTCCCTCCCAGGTCAGCCTTTTGAAGCCATCCCCACCCATGTTATGAGGTTTTCTGTTCATTGAAACAAAATGATGCTAGCAACAGGATAAACACTCCAGACAAACTACACAAAACATAGATCCATGGTATTTTGGGTTATTCTTTTGCTGGTGCCAGCATGCTTGTAGAGTGTCTTAGGGTTAACCTGTCCCCCTCATTTTCAGGCTTGACTTGTTTTTTCACCTCCCTTTTCTGGAGGGCCATAATCTGAGTCTTTTAGTAGCTTGTTTGCTGTCCAGATGTATTCATTATTTGCAGGGGTTTTGTGCTGCTACTTATGGGCAGTTTCCTCCTTCCCCCATCAGCTAGGTAACTTGCATTCACACAGAGGCTTTTTTGGCTTGCTTTTGGATCCAAAGCTATTAGCAGCTTGGAGACTGTCTTAAAAGGAACACATTCCACTTCCACCAGAGTTCTGATTACTTTTTACTTCCTGCTCCAAAACGCACATAGATTTGAAAAAGAGAGCACAACCTATTGTGGCTTCTTTTGGAGCCCTAATAGGATTTTAATTAAGTACCATGTTTTGTTTGCATTTCTTTTACCCCTTTTCCAATATACACTGCAAACGTCTCCCTCCAGGAGCGCGATAAGAAGGAGTTCATGGCTTTGGTGGAGGAAGGGGCAACGGCAGCTCGGGCTTCCCTGCAGGCTGCCTCAGATGCTGCGGACGCGGCCACACATTCAATGGCCTCCTCGGTGTTTGTGAGATGAGCGTCATGGCTCCTCTCCAGGCTTTCCAGCAAGGCGCAATCTTCCATGCAGGATCTCCCATTTGATGGGAAAGCTCTGTTCGCAGAGGAAACAGATACAAGGCTGCATGGCATGAAGGACTCCCACACGACCCTCCAGACTCTGGGCCTCTATGTCCCGGCTCCAGCAAAACCTAAGTTCAAGCTGCAGCAGACTCCGACCCCAGCCGCCCTCCCAAAGAATGAGGCTGCCCATAAGAAGCAACGGGACTATAAGAGATGCCATCACAGGCAGTCTCGGCCTGCCCCCCAGCCTGGACCCTCCAAGGGCAAGCAGGCGGGGAAAAGGCGATTTTGACGGGACACTTGGTGGCAACCCGCCAGTCCTCATCTGGGATCCAACCCCAATAAAGCTTCCCTTCTCAAGGCGGGGCCTGCTCCTCTGCCGTCTGCCTCGAAGCCCTCAGGCTGTGGGACTTCTGTATAGCCCACGACATCCACCTGAATGCCTTCTATTTACCGGGCGCCTGCAACAAGAGGGCGAGTTGCTTGAGCAGGGACTTCTCGCAACACGAGTGGTCCCTGCACCTGGAAGTGGTCCAACAGCTCTTCCAAAGGTGGGGAACTCTCCAGGTGGACCTATTCGCGACTCGGCAAAACCAGCGATGCCCCCAGTTCTGCTCTGGGGGAGCCTGGGGAGGGGCGCTATCTCCGACGCCTTTCTCCTGTCCTGGTCAGGCCGGCTTCTCTACGCCTTCCCCCCACTCCCTCTAATCAGCAGAGTCCTGCAGAAGATAAAGTCGGACAAGGCCCAGGCAGTATTGGTACAGGACCCTCACAGGCCTGGTGGTAGCTCCGCCGCAGCGGTTGCCACTCCGCCCAGACCTGCTCTCACAGGACCAGGGCCGCCTCCTTCATCCCAACCTAGCGGCTCTTCACCTTATGATGTGGCTGCTCAGTGGTTAGGTGGAGAAGAAAGAACGTGCTCAGAGCAAGTTCAGCGCGTCCTCCTTGAAAGTAGATGGCCTGCCACTTGCCGCGCTTATTTGGCGACCTGGTCCCGATTTTCTAGGCGGGCGGCGGACCAGGGTGTCTCCCCAGTGACTACCCCGATCCAGCTTATCCTTGATTACCTCTTCCACCTGAGGGCCCAGGGCCTGGTGCCCTCGTCCATCAAGGTGCACCTGGCGACCATATCGGCCTTCCATTTGCAGGTGCAAGGACACATGGTGTTTTCCCATGCTATGACTGGCCAGTTTCTTAAGGAGCTAGACCGTCTTTTCCCATATTCTAGACCCCCGGTTCCACAGTGGGATCTGAACCTGGTGTTGGCTCGTCTCACAGGGTCCCCGTTTGAACCACTGGCCATGTGCTCCTGGTCTCACCTCTTGTGGAAGGTGGCCTTCCTGGTTGCTATCACGTCGGCCAGGCGAGTCTCAGAGCTCAGGGCCCTGACGGTCTTTCATAAGGACAAAGTCCAGCTCCGCCCACACCCTGCGTTCCTCCAAGTGGTCTCCGCCTACCACATGGGTCAGGACATTTTTCTACTGGTCCTCTGCCCCAAGCCTCATGCTTCCAGTGAGGAATGCCACCTCCACAGGCTCGACGTGCGGCGGGCTCTGGCTTTCTACCTCGAGGGGACTAAACCATTCAGAAAGTCCTCGCAACTGTTTGTCGCCTCGGCTGAGCACGCGAGAGGCCAGCCGATTTCCACCCAACGGCTTTCCAATTGGATCACTTTGTGCATCCGTTCCTGTTACGAGCTGGCGGGCGTTCTTCCGCCACCCATTGAGAGGGCATATGACCCGGGCACAGGCCTTGTCGGCTGCCTTCATGGCCACATCCCCAGCCAGGACATTTGTAGGGCCGCCACGTGGTTGTCGGTTCACACATTCACCTCACAACATGCGATCGTCTCCCAAACCAGGGATGACATGGAGTTCAGCAGGGCTGCCCTCCGTCCTAGGAACTTGTGAACTCCTACCCACCTCCAACAGATATAGCTTGGAATCACCTACTGTGGAATACACATGAGCAATCACTCGAAGAAGAAAAAACGGTTACCTTTTCCGTAACTGGTGTTCTTCGAGATGTGTTGCTCATGTCTATTCCACATCCCACCCTCCTTTCCCTCTGTTGGAGTTGTCTGGTAAGAAGGAACTGAGGGTGTGGGGGAGCGCGCAGCTCCCCTTATACCGCGCCAGGCAGGCGCCACTCCAGGGGTTGCGGGGGGCACTCTTCCCCCCCCATCCCCCTATGAGTACTGCTAGGGGGAAAACTTCCAGCACCGGTGCACGTGGCAAGCACGCACACCTACTGTGGAATAGACACAAGCAACACATCTCGAAAAACTCCAGTTACGGAAAAGGTAACTTTTTTCCTAAAGCTCAAGCTTCAGGGTTTCAGCTGGACACATGCAGAGGTCAGGAAGGGATCTTCTCCCCCCTCGCCCAGTGTATTCTGGGAGATTTTTTTATCTCCTTTCTGTGAAGCATCAGGGATGACCATGATTGGAGATGGGACTCTGCATGGAGTGGGCCAGGGCTCTCAGGTAGTACCTAGCATTCTCTCTTTCAGGTGCTTGGCTTGACTGGTTCTTGCTCACATGCCCAGGATTTAACTGATCGCCATATGTGGAGTTGGGAAGTAATTTTCCTCCAGGTCAGATTGGCAGTGACCTAGGGGGAGTTTCACCTTCCTCTGTAGCATGTGGGCATGGGGCACTTGCAGGAATTATCTGGATATAATTAATGGACCACTTCACCTGGAATGGTCCCTTAGACTATATCTAACTACTTATGCTAAACTATCAGTTTGATCTTGTATTTAGCTGTGACACTGAGTGCCATTCCCAGACTGAAGATGAGCTCTGTGTGGGTCAAAAACTTGTCTAGCTCAGCAACAATAAAATATTACCTCACCCACCTGGTGTCGCTAATATCCTGGGACTGACACAGCTACAACACTGCAGATATCTCACTTAATCATTTCCGTGCAATTGCAGGGGCCTCAAGCGCTAGTGCATCTCACTCCCTCCTATTCTCTGCCTGTGGATCTCATTTTAATTTGGTCTTATTTCAGTCGTTGGGTTAGTGTGTGGGTCCTGGGTAGTGGTGGTGGCCTGTGCCATACAAAAGGTCAGACTAGATGATCTGGTGGTCTCATGTGGCCTTAAATTCTGACTGTATGAAATGAAAATGCTGGTGTTGCTATGTGTGTCAGTGTAAAGTTGTGGTTTTACGCTGGATGTGGAGACATATGTATAATGTTTAATGATGAAGTTATCTAAGGTTTATGGCAATGAAAAGAAAAAAGGATACAAAAATACTTTAAAATGGCACTGTTTGATTGTAAGCTCTTTGGGGCAGGAACTATCTCTCATAGAATTGTACAGCACTCACCACAACGCAGACACTATCTGATTGAGGCCTCTCTGTGTGGTTGCAATACAAAGAAATAATATAAATACAGATAGAATACATGTCACATTCTTAGTGTTAAAGTAATATAACCCTATAGCATGCTATATTATTATGGGAGAATATCCCATAATATTAAAAGCACATAGGTCTCTCTGCCTTTCAGTTACCCTTAGGTGTTTTAAATTTTTTTATCCGTGACCTTGAAGTGAAGTGTGGGGGGGAGGGAACATCACGAATCAGACAAACAATAATCCTCCACAACTAGAAATACAGAAACAGGAATAATTTGGATGAAATACAAGATAATACAGAAAAACTATACAGTGAGATCCTGATAGTACCCTGAATGCACTATCAGAAGGTTAGAATTTATTAGAACAGTTTAAAAGCCCCATAAAATATGTCGTCCTCTGTTTTTGAACACTAGGGTGTTTAGATATAAATTCTTCTGTGAAGGGAGCCCGTTTTGTTCGATTCTGTGATGCTTTCAACATTCCTCTGATCACTTTTGTGGATGTTCCTGGATTTCTGCCAGGTAGGCCCTCTGTGTTTGTAACTCCCTATGATTGGGGTGGGAGGGCAGTTGGACTAGGATATTTAATACCATTTCTCTTTGTTTCTTTATCTAAGGTCGTGTTTGTCAGGTTGGGTGTGTTCATCCCCTTCAGGTGCCAGAGCAGTTGCAAAGTCATCATGCAGGGCCCAGCCAAAGATGGGCTGTTTCCTTGCCAGCAGCCCAGAAATCCTGCCCTCATCGCAGCTAGATCAGAAGTTATTTGCACTTCACTTGCTCTGCGTTTCCTTGTTATTTTGAGATTCCAAGTACCTCAAAAAGGGCTCAGCTATGGTGTTCCTACTCTGCCTTGTATTAAGGTCATGCAGAGCTGCACTGCTGCCTTGGGAGGTGTGAGAGGGATTGTTCCCGCAAAGGTGCAGTTGAGAGCAAACCCACTGCATCACCTATTAGTTCTCCTGACTGGTGATGTGGGGAGAAAGGGCCAGTGGGGTGTGAATTCCCGGTTGACCACCTGTGTCAGAACAGGTGGAGTATGTGCTTCCAGCAGTTCTGCTACTCAGTGCCCTGATAAAGGAGAGACTTTCAATCTCTTTCCCCTCTGGGGAGGGGGACCTTCCCCTCCTACATACTGTTACCCTGGGGTATGCCAGACTCTCTGGGCTTCAAGCGGTGCGTCTCTTGCCGGGAGGCCATCCTGGTCAATGATGGACAATGATGGTATCTGCTGCGTGGGAGAGTCTCATATCCCACAAAGGTGCTCCATCTGCTCTGGTTTTAAGGACAGGGCAAGAAAAAATCAGGAGCTAAAACAGACTCTTAATGATGGAGCATTCCCTCCAACTAGCCTCAGATCCAGGCCAGGAGACCACCTCCCTCCCACCCACCGACATCAGTGTTGGGCGAACACAGTGCCCTGTCAACTTCGGCATATTTACTTTGGTCTACCCGAAGTAAATCCGCAGAGAATACCCACAGAAAACTGAGTCATTCCCACAGAAAGATGCCACCTCAAAAAGACCTTGGTCCCCACAGAACAAGACCGCTGTGGAAACCTCATATTCTACCCTGGATACAGCTGAGGCTCTAGACACTCTTAGTGTTGATTCTCTACCCAGGGCTCCAGGCTCAGCAGAGAAAAAGGGCAGCAAACATAACTCAGTAATGAAACGTTCAGTGCTGCACAAGCAGGACACTGCATCAACGAAATATTCCACCTCTCAGAGGACAGTACCCACAAATTTTTCATTACCATCTATATCCAAGTTGGCCTCAGTACCAGGAAGATATGCTTCTCATGCGGTTTCTGTGGCCCCCGAGGCATCCTCATCAGTACTGACTACTTTGACGAGAGTGGACTTGCCAGGGCAGCATATACCCTCAGTACCAATAACAGAACGGAGCCCTGCTCTTCAAACCCACCCAGTACTGCAGGAATTCAGGGGATCTATTTCTTTTTGAGGTTCCTGAGTCTCCCTTGTTAGTTGGTAGTAAGAACTTATCGGTACCAAGACAAGCATGGTCATGGAGGTGGGACCTTTCCCTGTGTGCCGCTTGACTCTCCAACACTTTCAGAAAGCTGGGGCTCCCCATCTTAAAGAGGAGGAATTTTCCTCCAATTTGAATATTTCGATCCAGTGCTCCCCAACACTTCAGACAAGTGATTGTCCATCCTGACGCTTTTGACAAGAAGGGGGAGTTCCACCAAAGACAGGCCCCAGGTTCCTCCGACCTTGTTCAAGCAACCAATGGATGCCACTCCTGATGCCTTTCAGACCTCTCCATTGGCCATACTGTGATCCTTGGGCTTCATATCCTCAGCAATTTTCCCAGGCCCCTAGTCTCTTGTGGGGAATATGGAGGAGACGCTTCCCTGCTTCAGCTCCTCCTCCATTACCTCAGACACAAAAACCCTTTGAGGAACAGGAGACTAAGGCAGAGTAAAGAGATTATTCCCTGTGACGGGGTGCGAATCACCATTCTGGTGCCTCCTGCTGGCTGTCATGGGAATTAGCTCTGCTTCCCGGGGCACACTCGTCTGGGGTGCATTGCTCCCATCACTTTTGTACCAGGACTCACACCACTCCCAGGACTGTGGCATCTTTAGTGACACTGCCCTCTGGCTGTGCCACACTCTGTGTTTCCCCCCCCCCCCCCTCCGGGGGACCTGCAATCTCACCAGGGGACCTGCAATCTCTGTCCAGCTACTCCCTCAGTGGCAACTGCGATCCATTGTTCCAGGGCCGCTTATCATGTGACTCCAGCACCCTCTTCTGCCCTTATCTCAGGGCCTCAGCCTGCAGGCCCTAGCAGCCAGCCAGGAGCTCTCTCAAGCTCCCCTGGTCCCTGCTTGCAGCACTGCTCTGTCCCAGGTGCTGGCAATCCTTCCTCCTGCTAGGAGCCTGGTCTTCTCCTCTGGAGCTTCAGTCAGCTACTGAACTCTGCTCTGCCCTGCAGCCCTTCTTATAGGAGCCTGCCGGGCCATGACTGGTTACTCCTCTCAGCCCCTTTCTAATGGGCTGCTTTTAACTCCTTTTCTAACAGTGAGAGGCAGCTGCCCCATCACTCTTCCCAAACAAATATTTCTTAATCTTCCCCGTATGAGGTTGTTATGCCTCCCCTATTGTCTGTGGCTGATGAGTTCAGAGATTTCCAAGAGTTAATGAAGCACATTGCAGATTCCCTTGAAAGTCACAACATAAGCTCCTGGACATCCTCCAATGAACTCCCTCTACCCGAGCTGCCCTGCCTATAAACGAGGCCCTGGTGGATCTTGCGAAATCCATCTGGCGGGCCTCTGTGACAATTCCGCTGACATGTAAATGAGTCAGTAAGAAATAGTACATCCCAGCTAAAGACTCTGAATTTCTGTTCGCCCATCCAACTCTGAACTCACTGGTTGTGGAGGCAGTGAACGAACATGGCAGATGATATCATGCAAAGGCTATGCGATTTGTTAACAACCAAAAATGCTTTGATCTAGTCAACAGAAAGACTACTCATCCGTGACTTTTCAATTTAGGATTGTGAACTGTCAAGCTCTCATAGCTAAATATAATCATTCAAATTATGCCAAAATCACCACCTTTATTGAGCATCTGCCAACTGATCAGTGTGACCAGTTTCAAGCTGTTATTAACAAGGGTCAGCTGTTAACCAGAACATTGCTACAAACCTCATTGGACACAGCCAACACTGCTGCTCAATCCATTTCTATGGCAGTGGTCATGTGGAGGATGTCCTAGTTCTAGCTGTCTGGATTCCCAAGGGATGTCCAAAGCATGGCTGAGGACCTTCCCTTTGATGGCCTCGAACTGTTCACAGGGGTCCTCTGGTGATTCGTTGCATACCTTTAAGGATTCCAGAGTCACTCTGAGATCTCTTGAGACTTACACACCTATAAACAAATGAAGGTTTAGTAGATCCCAAATGGCTCAAAGATCCCACTTCATTCTCCAGATCCCAGAGACTGTTTGAACCACCCAGGAAAAAGTTGAGATTCCAGAGAAAGAGACCACCTGCTCCCTCTGCACCCACTACAGAACCATCATCATCATCATCCAAGCATCAGTTTCGATGGGCTGGTTGAGGGCCCGGAACTGTCCCACTAAACTGAGCTATATATACACCATTTTTCCCAACTTCCACCCTTCAGAAATCATCTCTCCCGCTGTCTTCCTACATGGAAGAGAATCACATTGGATAAATGGGTGCTGGAGATTATAAGATCTGGGAAATTTTACCTTCCTCCAGTATACCCCCCCCCCCGTCCTGTTTCTCCTCAGGGACCCCCTCACGAACACCTGTTAAAGCAAGAAGTCGACTCACTTCTCTGAATGGGAGTTGTGGAACTATTTCCTATTAAGCACAGAAGGAAAAGATTTTATTCCAACTATTTTCTGGTCCCGAAAAAGAATGGAGGGTGGAGATTGACTTTAGATCTAAGATTCCTAAACAACTTTGCCAAGTCTCAGAAGTTCAGGATGGTGTCTCTTGCAGCTATATTTCCATCATTAGAACCAGGGGAATGATTCCTCAACCTTCAGGGGAACCCAGGACCTCAGAGTGATGAAGGAAAACTCTTTGCCTGCCTGCTAATTTCACTTCTAAGAAAGGACATGTCAGCAAATCCTCCCCTTATGACTGCTTTATGTTGGGAGAAGTGTATTTAGGGCACAGATTTTTATCTATCGTTCCTTTTCACTGTAACTCACCAGGGCTGCTGTGTCTCACTGATGTTTTCTTACCCAAATTAATTGCAGTATGCTGATGGAAGCCCAGTATTTGTTTTCAAGTATGGCCTGAGATTGTCTTTGCTGTCTGTGTTTGTAATTATTCTCTTGTGTAGGATTCACAGCTCTGGCAAGTTCTAGGAAGGAATGTCTTTTCCTGCTGCTGACCCTGAATGATGGCTTTGAACAGTCCTTGAGTCTGAAGTGAAAAAACACACCCTTCTCCACGTCAGAGTATTATGTTTCCAGAGAAGTGAAATTAGCAGATAAGGAGGAATTTTTCTCTGATAAATAGGTTGGGGTCTTGTACTATTTTCAGCTGAACCAAAATTTGCCACCAAATGGGAACCTATTAACAATATTTTTATGGTATTGTGATACCATATAGCTGCTGTTCACCTGTGGTATACATTCATTGCAGTTCTCCATATGAGCGTTCCTTACCCTATTGTCCAGCATGGAGATGTGGAGTACACTATTGTACAGTAAACACTACTGGGGGTGTGCGGCTTTGATAAGTGCTAGCTGATCTGCTGGCAGCACCTAGAGAGAGCTGTCCACATGAAGTGATGTGTTTTTGGTAACTTTCCTGAAAAGGTTTTTTGGTTCTCATAATTTTTAGGCACAGCTCAGGAGTATGGAGGAATCATACGTCATGGTGCAAAACTACTGTTTGCCTTTGCAGAAGCAACTGTGCCCAAAATTACTATCATCACCAGAAAGGTAAGGGGTCATTATTTCTTGGTGTTCTCCAAGGCCTCCTTGTCTGCTAGAAGTAATGTTATTCAGAGGTGACTTCCTTCTGGACTCCTGTTGTCTCTTGCTTCCTCTCTCATAAGGCTTCTTTCTTTCAACTTTCAAGCAGCTTATGTCTCTACTCACCTGTCAGAATGTTGCTACAACTCCTCCCTGCCCTTTGCCGCTAAGCTCCTTCAATATTCTGTATGCTTTCACCTTCATTTCCTCACCTGGATCTCTTGCAGACAAGTGTCTGTCCCCTCCACGTCACTGAATTTCTCTCACTGAGGTCACAAATGACCTAACTCTGGCCAGATCCAGACTTGGCATTCTCTGAACTTTTTGTCATTTTAGACAATTGAATCCTTCTATTGCCTCTCCTCCTGGAGCTGTGGTGAGTCTGTGTTCTCCTCCTTCCTCCTCTGCTGCTCTGTTAACATTTCCTTACATGGCTGCTCCTCTATCTTATGCTTTTTCATTGTCCCTCAGAGTTCTGTCCTTAGTACCCTTCCCTTCGCCCTTCTGTTCCTATCTGTTCTTTCTTCTGTTAGACACCGTACTGATAGGTGCCTTGTAAATGCAAACTGTACATACCTTAGCTGCTCTCAGGGGTTCAGTTAGCATCATCTCGCTTTTCCTTCTCCGTTCAGCCTCACCTTTTGAATTGCTAATAAGACACTCTTCCAACTCAACGTGGCAAAAACTGAACTTCTTATCTTTCTACCCTTCTCCCTACTTTCACTATTGTTGTCAAAAACTCCAGAATCCTCCCTTTCTCCTCAGCTTGCCACCCTGGTGTCATTTTGACTCCTCCTTGTAGCATAATACGTTCATCAAACCCTGCTACTGCTTCTTCCTGTCTAATCTCTCCCTATTTCTTCTCTGTCCAAGAACCTGCTCCTTGAGCCCCTTCAGATCCTCGTTTTGGAAGATGCATGCCCTGACTCAATGGTCTCGGAATGTTCAGAGCTGTGTAACCATGAGAAAGTGTGCATATGGAGCCCAGTGTTCTAAATCATTACTGTTCCCTCTGAGTGTGCCATCACAAGTGGTCTTGGGACCCTAACTATTCCTCTTTCCCTTTCTCTTGTGCAGTTCTACTTTAACTGAAATTTAGTGTGTGTTTATTGTAATTCACCATTAATAGTAAAAAAATAATAATAATAAAGTTTTGTTGGCTAGTTCCTGATTGTTTGTAATGGCCGACAAAGTGAAATGCCCAATCTTCAGATTGTGGGCCTTGTGGAGTAAAAACGCCTTCCTTCTCACATGCCGGCACTGTTTGTGTCAGGGGTGTCACTGTAAACCTCTTTTGCCTGTCCAACATTTGCTTTTAGAATAAGGACTAGCAGAGATGGCTTTAGCTGCTCACCCTGTGGAAACTGCATTGCAACACTGAGACATCTTTGGGTCCATCAAAGATCTGAATGAAATTGAAAAATCTGAATAATTGCCCATCAGGGAATATTAAGAAGTCCTTGGAAGTACTGTTCTGTTGTCATGTAAAGGTAGGTTCCTCCAAGAGGACAGATGAAGAAAAATTTAAGAAGATGATTGAGTTCTCAAATCACATCTTTGCAGCACCATGCAGATTCTGCATACAACTGGCTTCTCTTTGATCCTGTCATAATTCTGAATCATAAGAGTAGAGCTGAGCGGTTTAGCTCTCAACAGGCCTGTGAGAGTGAGTCTTCAGGAGAAAAAAAGCAACTTTGAAAACATGGGGAGAAAAAGTGTTTTCCACGAGGACAGCTACTAACTAAGCCAGAAAGATTGCCAAAAAGGATTGCAAAATCATTTTTAAGTACATCAGAACCAGGAAGCCTGCCAAATAAACAGTGGGCCACTGGACAATCGAGGTGCTAAAGGAGCACTCAAGGAAGATAAGGCCATTGCAGAGAAACTAAATAAATTCTTTGCATCAGTCTTCACTGCATAGGATGTGAGGGAGATTCCCACACTTGAACCATTCTTTTTAGGTGACAAATCTGAGGAGCTTTCCCAGATTGAGGTGTCAGTAGAGGAGGTTTTGGAACAAATTGGTAAATTAAACAGTAATAAGTCACCAGGACCACATAGTATTCCTTCAAGAGTTCTGAAGGAACTCAAATGTGAAATTGCAGAACTACTAAGTGTAGTTTGTAACCTATCATTTAAATCAGCCTCTGTACGAGATGACAGTAGGGATAGCTAATGTGACACCAATTTTTTAAAAAGGCTCCAGAGGCGATCCTGGCAATTGCAGGACAGTAAGCCTAACTTCAGTATCATGCAAATCGTTCGAAACTATAGTAACGAACAGAATTATCACACACATAGATGAACATCATGTGTTGGGGAAGATTCAACACGGCTTTGTAAAGGGAAATCATGCCTCATCACTCTGTTAGAATTCTTTGAAAGAGTCAACAAACGTGTGAAGAAAGGTGATCCAGTGGATATAGTGTACTTGGATTTTCAGAAGACCTTTGACAAGGTCCCTCACCAAAGTTTTTGTGCAAAGTAAGCAGTCATAGGATAAGAGGGAAGGTCCTCTTATGGATCAGTAACTGGATAAAAGACATGAAACAAAGGACCAAAAAAAAAAGGTCAATTTTCAGAGTGGAGAGAAGTGAATTGTGGTGTCCCCCAAGGATCTGTACTGGGATCAGTGCTGTTCAACATATGCATAAATGATCTGGAAAAACGGGTAAACAGTGAAGAGGCAAAATTTGCAGATACAAAATTACTCAAGACAACTAAGTCCAAAGCAGATTGCGAAGAGTTACAAAGGGTCTCATAAAACTTGGTGACTGGGCAACAAAATGGCAGATGAAATTCAATGTTGATAAATGCAAAGTAATGCACATTGGAAAACATAATCCCAACTATACATACAAAATGATGGCGTCTAAATTAGCTGCTACCATTCAAGAAAAAGATCTTAGTCATTGTGGATAGTACTCTGGAAACATCCACTCAACATCCACTGGTGCAGTGCCAGTCAAAAAAGCTAACAGAATGTTAGGAACCCACTAGGAAAGGGATAGATAATGAGACAGAAAAGATCATAATGCCACTATATAAATCCATGGTACACCCACAACTTGAATATTGCATGCAGTTCTGGTTGGGTTGCCCCATCTTATAAAAGATATATTAGAAATGGAAAAGGCACAGAGAAGGGCAACAAAAATGATGAAGGGTATGGAACAGCTTCCATATGAGGAGAGATTAAAAAGCCTGGGACTTCTCCTTTCCCAAGCTGAAATGACTAAGGGGTGATATGATAAATGTCTATAGAATCATGAATGGTGTGGAGAAAGTGAATACGGAAGTGTTGTTTACCTCTTCACATAACACAAGAAGCAGGGGTCACCCAATGAAATTAATAGGCAGCAAGTTTAAAACAAACAAAAGGAAGTACTTCTTCACACAGTGCACAATCAACCTGTAAAAAGAACAGGAGTACTTGTGGCACCTTAGGGTACATCTACACTACAGCGGGGAGTCGATTTAAGATACGCAAATTCAGCTACGTGAATAGCGTAGCTGAATTCGACGTATTACAGCCGACTTACCCCGTTGTGAGGACGGCGGCAAAATCGACTTCTGCCGCTTTTTGTCGGCGGCGCTTACTACCACCTCCGCTGGTGGAGTTAGAGCGCCGATTCGGGGATCGATTGTCGCGTCCCGACGGGACGCGATAAATCGATCCCCGAGAGGTCGATTTCTACCCGCCGATTCAGGCGGGTAGTATAGACCAGGCCTTAGAGACTAACAGATTTATTAGAGCATAAGCTTTCGTGGACTACAGCCCACTTCTTCGGATGCATAATCAACCTGTGAAACTCATTGCTAGGGGATGTTGTGAAGGCCAAAAGTATAACTGGGTTCATAAAAGACTGAGATAAGTTCATGGAGGATAGGTCCATCAAAGGCTATTAGCTAATATGGTCAGGGATGCATCCCCATGCTCTGGGTGTCCCTAGTTTGTTTGCCGGAAGCTGGGAGTGGATGATGGGATGGATCCCCTCGATGATTGCCTGTACTGTTCATTCTCTCTGAAGCACCTGGCATTGGCCACTGTCGGAAGACAGGATACTAGGCAATATGGACCATTGGTCTGATCCAGTGTGGCCATTTTTATGTTCTCATTAGTTGCTGCAGATTCACTGTTTCATGGCTTGGCAATACATTATTTTCATGTAAATTTCTGAACTCTTAAGATAACTTTTGATTTCTCTTTTTTATGTTCAGCATTGATATATTGCTGGTATCAGCAGTGTAAAGAATAAAGATGCTAAAATTGGATGTCTTGATTCTGCACTAATTGGCTATTTGATAGAACCATAAAGATGAGGATAGTATCAACTGAATTCTAAATAGGTTCCGTTTTCTTTTCTCATTCTGGTACAGTTTTGCTCAGAAGTACCATTCTCAACCTGCAACGACAACTTGTTTGTCATTTTCAAAAGGTCTTTCTGAGTCGAGACCAGCAGGTATGTATTATGGCACTACTGTACTTTCGATACATTAACCCTTTCGTGATGAGGAAGGAGGAGGCCTTTGTGATGGACACGTTTATAAAAGCAGATACTAAAAGTAGTACTTTCATGTCATTAGGTTTAGACACCTCCGTTGTCTCACTTTAGTTTAGTGCTTCTGTTAGATAGAGGTCAACCTGGACACAGGCTTCCTGTGAAGTTTGGAGCAAAGTTATGCTAATGCTGAGCAGTTGCTCTCGAAATGGACCATCTTGGGCTCTCTTCAGTGTGTCCTTGTCTCTGGAATGGCAATACTTGCAGAAGGGATTTAGTTTGTTGCTGTTGTGCATTTGTCTGATATCAATGACTTTCTGTCTCTTCCAGGCTTATGGGGGTGCATATGATGTGATGAGTTCGAAGCATTTACGAGGAGATGTTAATTACGCATGGCCTACAGCAGAGGTTGCAGTAATGGGTGCAAAGGTAAATGCAGGCTGTGTTTCACTTCTGACTTCCAGCAGCCATAACTATCTCTGAAAAATCATTGAGGAGACTTGCTGAGATTAATGCAACTGATTTTTTTCTGAAGTATCTTACTAGTTTATAGCACAGCTTTTATTGTAGTGCTTTAAATCCTATGTCTTAAATAAAAGTTTTTTTTCAAGATGGATTAATTATTTCAGTCCAGTTTCAGGGCATGTTTGTATGTCTTTCTAGGGTGCTGTCCGGATCATTTTCAGAGGAAAAGAAACAGATGCAGAGGCAGAATATGTGAATAAGTTTGCAAATCCCTTCCCTGCGGCTGTCAGAGGTACCTGGGACTTTGTTCTTCAAGTTCCTTTCTTAAATTCCTTGGTTAAAATCCTTTGAGTGTCAAATTTCACTTATGTGGTCTGTGGTCACGGCTAACACTTTGATCAAATATTAGTTTAATCACACACGGCATTTTAAAGACAGGGATTTAGGAATGAAAGTGGCACTAATCATAGTTTGGAAATTATTCAAACGCTCTTACATTTTATTTTATTTTTTTTTCCAAATTCCAGCTACAAAACAACACATCTGAAGGGCTTCTAATTCAATTTCTTTGAGGCACTGGTGAGATGTAGGACACAGGGCCATGTCTGAGGTGCTGATAAGCGTAATAAAAATGTTCTAAATGTAAGAGGCATTTCAAAACCTGGACAACTTCCATAGTACTTCAGAGCACTCTGATAGTTTGGGTGGAGTTTAATGAGGTGTGCTGGTCAACTTTAGAAGGGACCAGACTTCTGGCTCAGCTTCAGTTTCCCACGTACACTACTGCCCCAGGTGGTAGGCCAAGGGCCCTTAGTTTTTGTTGTAGTGGATGTAATTCTGTATTTCCATATATTTAAAAGTTTATTTCTTATAAGTTGAACCTTAAAGTGCATTTTTACTCTGAAAAACGTGTGTGTAGAAATGGCTCTTTCTCAATGAGACCATCAGTTCCCCATATGTTTTAGTTACATCTGCTTACTCTACTGATCAGTATATTCATTTGTACCACATTTTAGTCCTGTCAGTAGCACAACGTGGTAGATTGTTTCCTGGCTAGTGGATTATCAACAGAAGTGTTAAATGTTTTCACTGCAGTGTTTATTGTTGGGGCTTGAGCCAGAAAAAAAACAGAATTTCGCTATCAGATGCCAGGTTGAATTTGCAGAATTGACAGAAAATACATCTTGTCATTTGTAAACTGAACTGACTTGATTTGAACTGCAGGAGACTATACATATAGAATTTCCCAATGAAATTTACAGTTATTCTTGAATTGAGACTCACTGTAAGTCTAAATTTCTTGGCTTTCTAATGTTTACTTATTTGATGATAAAGTTTATGCAAAGCTTTTTAAGTTACTGAAACACATTGTCAACTTTGTCAGTTTAACTCAAATGCTTCTCTTGCAAGTTAAGTTACAAATTAACCATTGCATGCAGTTCTCTAATACATGAATTGTTTGCTTTGCAACATCAAAACTATGCAGTCACTAATTACAACTAGATATATTGTGGTTGGGAGGCAATAGTGTTTGTGTGTAATTTGTTTTTGGTAAATTAAACAGGGTTTGTTGATGATATCATTGAACCTTCTACCACTCGAATCCGCATTTGCCGTGATCTGGAAGTGCTGGCTAGCAAAACGCAATCTAATCCCTGGAAGAAGCATGCGAACATTCCACTGTGAATATGATGAAGAATTGGCTACAAAATGAAGCCACTTTTGTGACACGGGGAAGTGTTCTAAATACATCTATTCCTTAGTTAAAGTGGAGAACTTAAACTTAGCACTATGAACATTTCTTTTAATTTTAATTTGCTTAAGTATTATGTAGCAATAAATTTTGAGAGAATGGTTTTATCTGGTATTATATGATTACTTTTAATTAACAGATTCTTTATTTAGCCAACAGTCCTGAAATTGCTTCCTCCTTAGAAGTCATGAGTCCAAACAGATTCCAAAACCTCATTGTCTGATCTTCTGTGATGGAGACAGGGAAGGAATGTCCCTTGAGTCCATTGGCTTTCTATCATTGTTCGGCACAGACAGAAAGGGCTCCAATAGAGAATCATGCCTTTGGATCCAGTCAGACTTTGGTATAGTTGAGATTTGGGCAGGACAACGGTCTGGGAACGGTGCATCATCTCTGGATCCTGGCCTATTGGGTCTGTCCCTGCATTACAGCACCCATCATATTTGTTAGGCAAAACTCCCAGTATGCTCCCTTTAATGGTGCTGATGGTGGGGTTCTTGAAGCATTGGGAACCATCCTGAATGCAGAGTCTTGAGGAATTTGCTCTTGGGTTCCATAGCTTCACTTCCTGTGATGTTCTCTCCAGCGCAGCTGGTTTTACGCAAAATGCTTTGGGTGAGATTGCATTCTCATATGTGGGTGTAATAACACTTGGTGGGTAGAAACTTAATTGTTTGTCTAATTAAAGTTGGATTTAATGAAAGGTGTAAAATGTGCTAAAGTATCCTGACATTGCTCAATCTACTGTTACTTTTATCACAACTTTCTATTGCTCTTTGTGACAGAAAGTAAATTAATATAACAGTGGAAATTAGTGATGGCTAATTGAAAATAAACAAGGTATGCAAATTACTGCACTTCAACATGCAGATTTGTGCATTTGGGGAATTTAAATAGCACACTGAGTGGTATGTTCAGTGCTTTGTGTGTATGGGACTGGTGCCTTGTTCCTGTGGGGTGTGATGGTGCGGATTGTCAGGAATCAGGACCTACCTCAGATCCAGTCTCTGGGCAACCTAACAAGTGCTGCCAGCCTGTAGTAGGCTGCCTGATTGGCTTCACTGCCTGAGTGGTGGAAAGAACCGGCAGACAGGCTCTTAAGTCCAGTGGCTGCTCAAAGGATTCGCCCACAGCTGTGGTAGCTCCTGCACCTGCTTGTTCCCAGTCTTGCTCCCACCTTGTTCCACCCCTGATCTGGTCTTTCCCCAGTCTTGCTTTGCTTCAAGTAACAGGCTTTTGACACTCGGCTCCGATTCCTGTCTTTTTTTACTCTGGCATTTGACTTTTGACTCTGGTTCTGACCCTGAGCTCCAATTCCTAGCCTCCAACTCCAGCTCCGACCCTGAGCTCCAATTCCTGACTACATACTCCTGCTCCAACCACTAGACATAATCACCATGTCCTGGTCTGTAACACAGATAGAGGTGCCATGCGTGAAGATGTTGGCATTGCTTCAATTGTGTGATTTTTCACTTTTTAATTTTCATGTGTATAAGGTTTATTTGTTGTATGTATGGCACTGAGAAAATGAAATTAAAATCCACAAAGAAAGGGAACAATTGGTAATGTTTTCCACTACCAACCCTGTGACATCAGACTACAAGCATGTCTGCTATAAAGCAGTACAGGAACACAAAGGGCCTCCTGCAGGTAAAAAAAAAAGGTGGGGGGCAGAGAGGTGATTAGAGGAAAGAAGTAAACAGGCCATGGTGGGTTACACAGCCTCTGCTGTCAACAAAGTGTACATCTGTGACTGCAGCCAGCATAATCCAGTTGATTTAAATACCTAACTGTAGTACTATGGGGTGGAAACGGGTATCTGAGTGTGAAGTAATTTTTAGATAAAATTGCTAAAAGAACACCAACCAAATTATTAAAATTGATAACTGGGAGAAACAACAATAAAACAGATGGAATTATTAACTGATTGTCAGGTGACTAGTTCAGGGAAACTAAAATCAAAATAACTGTTTTTGTAGAAGTGCAATGAATTTTATATACTTGAACTTCAGTAAAATATTTGATAAGGTGCCACATGGGAAATTAATAATTAAATTAGGGAAGATGGGGATCAGTACACGAATTGTAAGATAGGAACTGGCTAAAGGGGAGATCAGACTTATTTAATATTTTTGTTAATGACATTGGCATAAAAAGCAGGAGCGTGCTGATGAAACGAAGCTGGCAGCATAATAGAGAAGGAGATTGCAATATTATACAGGCAGATCTGGATGACCTTGAAGACTGTAGTGAAAGAAATGGGATGATATTCAATAATACAAAGTGCAAGGTCACTTCGGGTCTAATAATAATAATTTCTGCTACAAGCTGGGGACTCATCAGTTGAAAGCAACAGAAGAGGAGAGAAACCTGGTTGTGTAGGTTGATCGCAGGATGACTGAGCTACCAGTGTGGTGCAACTGAAAAAGGCAAATGCTATCCTAAAATGTGTCAGACGAGGCATTTCCAGTAGAGATAGGGAAGTACTAATGCTATTGTACAAGGCACTGGTAAGACATCATTTGGAATACTGTGTACATTTTGGGTCATTCATGTTAAAGAGTAACTGGAAAGAGCTTGGCTTGTTTAATCTAGCAAAAAGAAGTCTGAAAGGGTATATGATGGCTCTCTATAAATACATCCGGGTGGGGGTGGGGGCAATACCAGGGAGGATGAAGAGCTATTTAAGCTAAAGGACAATGTTGGCACAAAACCAAATGGATATAAATTGGCCATGAACAAATTCAGGCTGGTAATTAGAATTTTTAACCTTGTTCTCTAAGTTCCTGCACATGGATCCCACTTAGTTTCCATGTGCCCCAGCACAGGAGTTTGAAGCATTTTCATTAGTAGTATCCAGTAGGAGTCTTGCATGCATCCTGCATGTGCTTGTGTTCGCATAAAGGTAATTCTTATAACTGACTCCCATGACAGATATCTGTACTGTCTGGGTGAGGAACATCTCACTACATGTGAGATTTGCAAGTCCTTCAAGAAGTGCACACAAAAGGAGAGAGAGTCCAGACTGAAGCTTTTTCTGATGGAACGCTCCATGAAAGCTACTTCAGACTCAGAGGCTTCTGTTTTCACAAGTCTCTCTCCAATGCTCCTGTCACCAGAAATGTGACACCTAATTCTGGAGCAATTAAGTAGACAAAAAAGACTCAGGAAGGTTCTCCAGAGAGTCAGGGACCTTTGCTATCCAAGGACTGAGTGTCTCTGATTCTGTTTCCCAGCACTGAGCTCTGTCTCTGCTGCCAGGAGTCTTCAAAGGAGCCACTAGTGCTGGGGATTGCAGAGCGGCTAGTGCAGACGAGCTCTTCCTGGTGTGGGAAAAAGAGGGACTAGGACCTGCCATGCTGCACTGCAGCACAGAGCTGATAGAGAAACTACCCCCTTCAGCTGAAATATCTCCAGGAAAGAAGAATCATCTGCGTTCCTCCTCTTCAGCACCATCTTCAGCAGCACTGCCTCTCAGAATCATAGTGCTCAGGACAGTCTTCTGCAGAGCTTCCCTTGTCAGCCTTGATCAAAGCCTGCTCGGCACCAGCAGCTGCAGCTGCAGCGGAAGCTTCAAAGCAAAGAGAGGCACCTACAGCATCCTCGCTACAGGGACCTTTTACAACTACATTTTCAGCTCCAAAAGCTTCTTTTGTATCTTCACCAAACTTCAGGGTCACTCCAGAACCTCAGTCACCAGTCTGGGAGGTTTCCCCGATCTCAGTGCCAGACAGATCCTCTCTTCAAAAAGAATTGAGGGTACCTCTAATGAAAATGTCTTTGAACCAGTATGTCAGTGCAATTAAGGATTTGAGTACCACTCAAATCATTCAATCTCCTGCCATGGCTTCTGCATTAGAGGTTTCTTCCTCCAAAGTCCCTGATTCCTCTGCAGACTCTGACAGAAGCCCTCCACAAAAAGGGAAATCACATGGATGGAAAGAAATTAAGTCTAGGGAGGCATATGGAAAAGAGCCTCCTAATAGTCCTGAGGATGCTAATTCTAACTCTGCTGCTTGGTTCCCTCCAAACTGGCCAAACATCCCTTTCTCCTATAGTCCACAACCTTGGCCTTCATGGCCTCAATAATCACAATTTCAAGGACAAGTTCTCCCACAATATACAGGATCTATTTGTGAGCCACCTGCTGTAAACATTTTTAATTCTAATAACTCTACTGGTCAAGTTCAAGATGCAGAGGAACAACAGATTTCAAGTGATGATGAAATACCAGCCCATCAGGACAGTCCTTCTGATCCTGTACTTCATTTTTCTTCCTTGCCTTATAAAAACCATTTCACAGACTTCAGCTGATGATTTTACCACCTTTCAGAAAAGCATATGGCAAAAATACTAGAAGTTCCTTTGGAGACAGTTGAGGAACAAGCATATAAACTTTTTGATACTCTACAGCCAGCATCCTGAAGCTGGGCTGCATTTCCTATTAATGAAGGGATACTGGATCCAGACAAAGATATTTGGGCTTCCCCAGCTTCCATTTCAGCTAATGCAAAATGCACAGATTGTAGATATCAGGTGCCATCTAAAGGATTTGTGTATTTTTATGCTCATCTGGCTCCATCATCACTGGTGGTTGCTGCATCCAATGAGTCATCAAAAGAGTCTGGGAAATCTACCCTTAAAGAGAAAACCCAAGACAATGCATTTGGTTGGGGGGGGATTTATTCTTCCTGGGTTTTACAGATCAGCATAGCAAAATATGATTATCTGCAATGGGATAGACTGAGAGTTTAAGCACAGGTTACCTTCGGAATGTAGAGGTGAGTTTAAAGCTACTTGTGAATAAGGGCAGCTTATTGCCAAAACCTCTCTTCTAGATGTATTAAATGCTGTTGATTCGAGTGCTCATTCAGGGCAAGTCTAAACTACAAAATTAAGTTGACCTCCGTTAAATTGATGTACAGCCACCACAGAAATTAAACTGCTTTTGCATGTCCCCACTACGCTCCTTGTGTTGGCAATGCACATCCTCACCAGGAACGCTTGCACCAATTTAACTGTCAGTGTGGGGCATTGTGGGACGGCTTCTGAAAGGCAAGCAACAGTCAATGTAAGCAACAGTGTGTCTATACTGACACTGCATCGACCTAACTACATCGGCTTAAGTACTACGCCTATCACTGAGGTGGAGTTATTAACTCTGTATTGTGGGCGAATTACATCGGTGTGAGCTGCATTTTAGTGTAGATGCTTACAGAGTTGGGTCTCTGTAGGCTGCCTTATGTCAATCTAACTCTGCAGTGTAGATCAGGGCTTAGTGCATCACAATACATGTAGTCAACACTCATATGAGGATATGAAATATTAAGATACGACAGGCTACCACTGTAATTCAACCTTAATTTTGCTCCCTGAAACTTGCAATAGCAACTGGGAATGGGCCAAAAACCTGGGTCCTGTAATAAAGAGACACGAGGAAGGACGGAGAGAATGTGTCATTGTTTGTGTTGTGTTCCATAGATGTGGCATGGTGTGTTATCTGTCAGCTTTACCAAAAGTAGTGCAAGCGATTATTGAATATTTGTCAGTCAGTGGTTCAAATCTATTCTGTACCAAGGCTGATGAATCTCTGTGTTCATTAAAAGATTTGAGAGCCACATTCAGATCATTGGATTTATACACTCCTCCTTTCAAAAAGAAATACTTTTGTCCTCAAGCTTCACTCAGATATAGGAACACTCAATATCCTCCTTATTCATATTCACAACAGCAGAGACCTTCTAAACAATCTGTAGAAGGAAGGCTAAATGTTGAAAGAAGTCAGCTCCACTATCCTCTTCTGTAAGTAATCAGTCGGATCAGACACAAAAACATCAAATTTGATGTGATGGTCGAGGATCTTGGACTAATTTATAAAAGTGTTGTATATCCTTTACTTCACCCTTTGGTTCCCATCTATCTTATTTCCTGGAGACTTGGATGGCAGTCACCACAGAGCAATGGGTCCTTCAAGTGACTAGGGATGATTCTGCTGTTCAATTTCAATCCCTCCTCCTTGCCACTCTCCTTCCTGGTCTCTTTTCAGGGACCACTCTGAGAATGCCAAGCATCAGGAGATAAACTGGCCAAATTCAGAGGAATAGAATGAGTCCCTCAGGAGTATATTGGAAAAGGTTTCTATTCTCACTATTTTTCATACCAAAAAAGAAAGGTGGCTTATGTCAGATTCTAGATTTCAGGAACTTCAACAAATTCATCTGATATGCCAAGTTCCACAGGGTAACTCTCGCTTCGGTCATCCCTACACAGGATCCCATGGATTAGTCCATTACACTTGACTTACAGGATGCTTACACATACACAATATTTGTTTTATGGCTCTGGGGAGTCAGTACCAATTCACAATTGTGCAGTTCGGAATTTCATCAGCACTGAGGGTGTATAGAAAGTGCCTATCAGTAATTGCAGCCCATCTGTGCATATACAAGGGTTGTATATTCCCCCACACAAGCCAATCATCTACGTAAGGGAGAAGTTGTGAACACAGATCGTAGTGGCAGTAAAGAAAGTGATTCATTTATTTCCATCCCTAGATTTGAGGATTAACTTTAAAAAGTGAAATCTGATTCCATCACAGTCCCGAGTTCATTGGTGCTCTCTTAGTCTCAATAGCAACGAGTGCATTCCTCCCACCATGTGGTTTTCAAATTAAAAAAAAAAAAAAATTGATTTTCCACTCCGCACTTACTCTCAAACAATAATAAAGAGGCGCCTCATACTTCTTGGTCATCTGGGTTTATGTACATTTGTAACTAGGGCCGGCTCTAGCTGTTTTGCCGCCCCAAGCAAAAAAAAAGGACGGCCAGAATGTGCCGCCCCTTAAAATGTGCCGCCCCAAGCACATGCTTCCTCTGCTGGTGCCTAGAGCCGGCCCTGTTTGTAACCCCATTTGCCAAGTTACATATCACTCCATTTCAAGTGTGGGTCAAGTCTGTTTACAGACCAGCAATCCCTGATATGCCAATGAAAGTGCTGATTCCAGATCAAATTCTATCCTCAATGGAATGGGATATGATAGAGGGAACTGTAGGTGTGGAAATTCCATATACCCTCTGATTTGTGTCTAAAACTTTGATAATAAATGTCTCCAAGATGGGCTAGGGCAGGGCCGGCTCTACCTTTTTTTGCCGCCCCAAGCAAAAAAAAAAAAAAAAAAAAGCCGCCCGGACTGTGCTGCCTCAAGAATGGAGGGAATTCCACCCCTTAGCATGTGCTGCCCCAGGCACGTGCTTCCTCCACTGGCGCCTGGAGCTGGTCCTGGGCTGAGGAAAACATTTATATCATATTCAGGCTCATGGCCTCTGGTCTCATCTAGAATCCACAATTCACATAAATGTACCAGAACTAAGGGCAGTGACATTAGTTTGCAAAGCATTTCTACCTATCATAAAGAATTCTTCAAGTTCTCACAGACAATTCCACAGCTACCTATTACTTAGACGGGATGGCACAAGATGAGGCCTTCTTTGACAAAAAGCCATAAAGCTTTGGGTATTGTGCATTCAGAATCACACCAATCTGAGAACTCTTTAACTCCCTAGAGAGAAAAATGGTCTAGCAGATTCACTAAGCAGGAAAATGCACATCCTATGAATGGGAATTAAAAAATTCAATACTAAACCAGATTTTTTAAAAGTGAGGGCTTCCCCAGATAAGACTTAATTGTATCAGTTCAAAACAGGAAATGTCCTATATTTTGCTCTCAAGAAGGAAAGAGTCCAGGATTTCTAGCAAGCACATTCACAACACTCTCCCAGTTCTGGATTTTTCCCAAAACCATGTGTTCTCCAATGTCCAGCACTAAGAGGAATAATAAAATTTGTTCCTCTAAAGACACAAAAACATATCACAAATCTTATTAACCTAACTGGGTGTAAATATATCCTTCCCTTTAAACACGGCACTGTTGTTTATGGTAAAAATGAAGTGAATTTATTAACAAAATATACATAGGATTAAGTGAGTTCAGGTATAAAGAACAAAGATAGTTACAAGTAAAACAGAATATGTTTCTGTCTAAAATTTAATATAGCCGGCTTTATTCAAGATGGTTTCTCTCACCAGTTTACCAGCAATGGCTGTCTTTCCCTCAGTCAGGACCTCCTAATTTCTCTTGTTGTCAAGGTACAACAAGGTACTAATTTCTTCATCTTAGATGAAAGATCTTTACCTAGGCATGTGTCAAGGCTGCTTCCCCACTCTGAACTTTAGGGTACAAATGTGGGGGCCTGCATGAAACTTCTAAGCTTAACTACCAGCTTAGATTTGGTCCGCTGCCACCACTCCCAAAGTGCTAATTCCTTTCCCTGGGTAGCCTTGAGAGACTCTTCACCAATTCCCTGGTGAATACAGATCCAAACCCCTTGGATCTTAAAACGAGGAGAAATTTACCATCCCCCCTCCTTTCTCCCACCAACTCCTGGTGGATCAAGATCCAACCCCCTTGGATCTAAAACAAGGAAAAATCAATCAAGTTCTTAAAAAGAAGGCTTTTAATTAAAGAAAAAGGTAAAAATCATCTCTGTAAAATCAGGATGGAAACTAACTTTACAGGGTAATCAAACTTAAAGAGTCCAGAGGAATCCCCTCTAGCTTTAGGTTCAAAGTTACAGCAAACAGAGATAAACACTCTAGCAAAAAGGTACATTTACAAGTTGAGAAAACAAAGATAAAAACTAACACGCCTTGCCTGGCTGTTTACTTACAAGTTTGAAATATGAGAGACTTGTTCAGAAAGATTTGGAGAGCCTGGATTGATGTCTGGTCCCTCTTAATCCCAAGAGCGAACCACCCCCAAAACAAAGAGCACAAAAACAAAAGCCTTCCCCCCACCAAGATTTGAAAGTATCTTGTCCCGTTATTGGTCCTTTGGGTCAGGTGTCAGCCAGGTTATCTGAGCTTCTTAACCCTTTACAGGTAAAAGGATTTTGGAGTCTCTGGCCAGGAGGGATTTTATAGTACTGTACACAGGAGGGCTGTTACCCTTCCCTTTATAGTTATGACAGCATGTTTCACACACATATTCGATTCCGGAGACTTCGATCTCCTGCTTGGTTGAGGAACTCATCTTACACAACTTGCAGCTTGTGTCTGTCTAGTGATGGATGCCAAAAATGGTTTTTGTCCTTGCTTATATCTCCCAAAGCTCAATGACTTTGTTTCAAGAGGCAGGATGACCTCATGCTGTTCTTCCTTTCCTGTGGGCTTCCCATCCCCCTATATTGGGTGGGCAAACTTTTTGGCCTGAGGACCACATTCAGGTTGCAAAACTGTATGGAGGACTGGGTAGGGAAGGCTGTGCCTCCCCAAACAGCCTGACCCCCGCCCCCTATCTGACCCCTCCCACTTCCCACCCCCTGACTGTCCCCCTCAGAACTCCTGACCCATCCAACCCCTCTGCTCCTTGTCCCCTAACCATCTCCTCCCAGGACCTCCACCCATAACCGCCCCTGGGACTCCACCCCCTATCCAACTGCCCTGCTCCCAGTGCCCTGAGTGGTCTGACCCCTATCCGCACCCCCGCCCCTTGACAGGCCCCCCAGGACCCTATGTCTATCCAATCCCCCCTGCTCCCTGTCCCGTGTCTGAACATAAGAATGGCCATACTGGATCAGACCAAAGGTCCATCCAGCCCAGCATCGTGTCTAGCGACAGTGGCCAATGCCAGGTGCCCCAGAGGGAGGGAACCTAACAGGTAATGATCAAGTGATCTCTCTCCTGCCATCCATCACCACCCTCTGACAAAGAGTCTAGGGACATCATTCCTTACCCATCCTGGCAAATAGCCATTAATGGACTTAACCTCCATGAATTTATCCAGTTCTCTTTTAAACGCTGTTATAGTCCTAGCCTTCACAACCTCCTCAGGCAAGGAGTTCCACAAGTTGACTGTGTGCTGTGTGAAGAACTTCCTTTTATTTGTTTTAAACCTGCTGTCCATTAATTTCATTCGGTGGCCCCTAGTTCTTATATTATGGGAACAAGTAAATAACTTTTCCTTATTCACTTTCTCCACATCACTCATGATTTTATGTACCTCTATCATATCCCCCCTTAGTCTCCTCTTTTCCAAGCTGAAAAGTCCTAGCCTCTTTAATCTCTCCTCATATGGGACCCGTTCCAAACCCCTAATCCATTTTAGTTGCCCTTCTCTGAACCTTTTCTAGTGCCTGTATATCTTTTTTGAAATGAGGAGACTACATCTGTACACAGTATTCAAGATGTGGGCGTACCATGGATTTATATAAGGGCAATAAGATATTCTCCATCTTATTCTCTATCCCCTTTTTAATGATTCCTAACATCCTGTTTGCTTTTTTGACTGCCGCTGCACACTGCGTGGACGTCTTCAGAGAACTATCCATGATGACGCCGAGATCTTTTTCCTGATTAGTTGTAGCTAAATTAACCCCCATCATATTGTATGTACAGTTGGGGTTATTTTTCCAAATGTGCATTACTTGACATTTAGCCACATTAAATTTCATTTGCCATTTTGTTGCCCAATCACTTAGTTTTGTGAGATCTTTTTGAAGTTCTTCACAGTCTGCTTTGGTCTTAACTATCTTGAGCAGTTTAGTATCATCTGCAAACTTTGCCACCTCATTTTTTACCCCTTTCTCCAGACTGCCCCGACCCCTATCCATACTCCTGCCCCTAACCACCCCCTGGGATCCCACCTACATCCAACCCCCCTGCTCCCATTCCCCTGACTGCTCTGACCCCTATCCACACCCCTTCCCCTTGACAGGCCCCCTGGGACCCTGCCTATCCAACCTTTCCTTGTCCCCTGACTCCTATCCACACCCCCACCCCCTGACAGGCCCCCCAGGACTCACGCTTATCCAACTCCCCCATCCCCTGTCCGCCCCCCGAACCTCCGCCCCATCCAACCGCCCCCTGCTCACTGTCCCCTGACTGCCCACTGGGACCCTCCACCCCTTATCCAACCCCCTGGTCCCCTTCCATGCCGCTCAGAATAGCATGTCTGGCAGCCGCGTTGCTCGGCAGGAGTGTGCCACCCCGCTGCCCAGAGCGCTGCCTGCGCGATGGCGTGGCTGTGGGAGGGGGGGACAGCGGGAGAGGGGTTGGGGTTAGCCTCCCCGGCTGGGAGCTCACAGGCTGGGCAGGACAGTCTTGCGGGCCGGATGTGGCCTGTGGGTCATAGTTTGCCCACCTCTGCCCTATATGATTACTATGTTAATGGGGCATCCATTGTTTCTGATTCCTCAATGCTTAATTTATGTATGAGACAGGTGGATAGGTGTGACATTCCCTACTGTCTGGATAAACTATACAATGACTCCATAATTCCTTACATAGTGTTAATCCATATACAGTATTTCACAATGATATTGATCACCAATATGTCATTAGCTTTCAGAAAAGACCTCACTCTATTCACTTTTATAACACAGTACTATTGTATACAGTCAGTTGGTTTAGTTGCTTATCACTTGAGGCTCTAGAAGGGCCGGAGCACTCAAACAGCTCAGGAGTTTTCAGAACCAGCTATGCAAATATTCCTGCCATATAGTCTTGTAGACGGACCGTCTATGCCTAATTTGTATGTGGAAATGAGGCATCCACCTAAGATAATGAAGGAAAACCCAGCATGTAAGCAGGGTATTTTCAGAGAGTTACTCAGTCTCTCAGCAGAGGCAGGATGGTTGCTGTTGGCACAGAGTGCACAGGGCAGGGGTAAGGCCTGGTGTGATGGATGGGGTTGCTAGGAATGCAGCCAGGGCAAAAAGTCCTATTTTCTAATGATGGAATTGATGCACTAAGCTTGGAGGCAACCCCTGCATTATGACCGGCTGCTTGGACTGTATCTGTGGAACTCAATTTATTGTATAGTAAGTAACCTCTCATTCTCCTTCAAGTGTATGGTGTTATAAGTGCTCCACTGTAGGAGACTCTGAAGTAGTAACCCAGTGTGGAGTGGGGTGCTGAGGAGGTAAATCCAAGATAGTTTGGAGGACTCTGTTATCAAAGTTGTGTCAGCCCTGGAAGCAGGTAAGATTGAAGTAATGCTTGGTGAATGTTGAATGAAGGACCAAGTTGCAGTCCTGCAGATTTCTGCTATGGGAACATCCTTCAGAAGGGCTAAAGATGTGGATTGAGCCTTAGTGAAATGGGCTGTCCTCTATGGGATGTGTGTATCCTAGTAACTTTATAGCAGGTCAAGATACAACCACAATCCCACTTGGACAGTCTTCAAGTGGAAATTTGCTGTTCATTTGGCAAAGGATATAAAGATTCTGGAAAAGGACCTAAAAAACTTAGTATTGTTGAGCTAGAAGGCAAGAGTCCTCCTGAAGTCTAGTGTATATGGACTAGCTTCCTCCCTCGAGGATAAAATACCAGAAGACTAATCTTCTGATGGATATGAAATTCTGATGAGACTGGGAAAGAAGCAAGGGGAGGGAGGTAGCATGGCTCTGTCATGGTAGAAGATAGTGTGTGGCAGGTCTGCCATGTATGCCCTGAGTTCCCCATTCTTCTGGCCATTGTGATGGCTATTGGAAATAAAGTCTCGAGGGAGAGGTATAAGAGGAAGCACATAGCCATTGGCTCAAAAGGTATTGACTACAAAATGAAGGTCCTATGTGGGAGCAAAGTTTCAGATAGGAGGAAATAAATTGTGTAAACCCTTAAGGAATCTAACCATGGTTGAGTGTGCAAAGACTGAAGCCCCTTCAGTAGGTGAATGGAAGGCCATGATAGCGACTACAAGTACTCTGAGATCATTGACAGATCTTGTGTCTTTTAGTCCGACAGGTAATTTAGGATTCTTGAAAGTGGGGCTTCTGAGGCTTGCAAAGAGTGGTGAAAGCACAAGGAATGGAAACATTTCCACTTTTGCAGTTAAGTCTTGCAAGTAGTGGGCTTTCTGCTAGACAAGAGAACCGACTGAATGTTAGGAACTGAGCCTTCAGAGTTGAGGGATTGGGATGGTTCAGGGAGCCTGAGGTCAGTGACAGGAGATTTTCCCCAAGGGGAAGATGGAGAGGGGATGTTATGGCGAGGTGAAGGAGGTTGGAGGACCACACTTGTCTTGGCCACAACGGTGCTATGAAGATAACATACCCCTCCTTGTCGTAATCTGAGCAAGTTTTGAGGAGTAGATGTATAAGTGTAGAGTAAGATGTGGAACCAGCATATTAGCAAGGCATCTCTCAGGGAGTGATGGCCATATCCTCCCTTGTAGCTGAAAGAGCGACATTTTTAATTGGTTGAGGTTGCAGAGAGGCCCCAGGTTTGGCAGATACTGTGAAAGAAGGAGTTGTTTAACTCCTGCTTGTGGTCCTGCTCAGGGATTCTGCAAGTGTGTTCTGAAGGCTGGGTAGATTACCTGCTGAGAGTTCTATCTGATGGAAGATGCACGAGTCGTAGTCTTGTCCAGCATTACCCAGATAGAGGCCTTCTATGTTGTGAAGGAAGTGGTCACAAGCATAGAGGACTGCCCTTAGATTTAGGATATAGACGTGGAGCGCTATTTCTTGTAGGGACCACTTGCCCTATGCTGTGACTCCTTGTGTACACACACACACACCCATTGTGAGGATTTTTCATGGTGGAGGACATAAGAATGGGTTTCCCACGCAGACCTTCAGTGGGTCTTCCCACCGCTGGAGAGAGTCTAGTACCTGCGTAGTCACCATGATTCGTTTGGAAAGACTGAGTCTGTTTAGGGTGTTCATAGTACTTAGTCAGGCCTGAAGACATCTGAGATTCAGTCTCACATGTGGCTTAATGATTGTGGAGGCCAACACATGTCTCAGAAGTTGTAGACAAGTCCTTGTAGTTGTTTGGGTGCTGTGCTGTAAAGATCAGTTTGGACATAGTGGAGAATCTTTCCTTGGAGAGTATCAGAGGGGTAGCCGTGTTAGTCTGGATCTGTAAAAAGCAACAGAGAGTCCTGTGGCACCTTTAAGACTGACAGATGTATTGGAGCATAAGCTTTCGTGGGTGAATGCCCACTTCGTCGGATGCATGTCACCCACGAAAGCTTATGCTCCAATACATCTGTTAGTCTTAAAGGTGCCACAGGACTCTCTGTTGCTTTTTCCATGGAGAGTTAGGTCCCGATGGTTAGGAAGTTTAGCATGGCTTCAATGAAGTTTACCTGCTGGACTGGTATTAGTGTAGACTTCTTTAGATTGGTGCAAAGGCTCAGGAACTAAATAAGACTAGGACCTTGGTGGTTGCTGACTGGGCCTCTTGTGTGGAGTGGCCCCCTGAGAAGCCACTCATCCAGATATGGAAAGACTGTGTTGCCCCACTGATTCAAGTGAATTACTACTGCTGAGGACGCCTTGGTAAAGACCCTCGGAGCTCTGGAGAGTCCAAAGGGGAGGATATAGTATTGGTAATGTTCCTAGCCTATGACCAAGCATAGAAAGTGATTGTGGGTGGGGTGAATAGCTATATGAAAGTAGGTGTCCTGGAGGTGAAGGGAAACAAACCAGTCACCCAGATCTAGGGATGGGAGTATGGTGGCTAGTATTACCGTCCCAGTGAACAGAAGCACCAAATGCAAGTTTTTCAAGGGGGTTGTCCCGGTGAAGGAGGAGAGACTACGTGACCTTTAGGGTGAATTTGTTAGTTTGTTTGTCGTGTGCCTGCTTGATTGAAGTTTAAAGTGTAGTCTCTTGTGGGAGTTGTTTGTTGAGTCTTGAAATGGAGCCCTGCACAGATACAAAATTTCTATCCGCTTCCTATGTGTGATCTGCAAACATGGTCCGTGTATATCCGTATCCATGGTTTGCATATATCCTCATCCACAGATATAAAGTGGATATCTGCAGATTTGCAAGGCTCTAGATGCAAAATTTGGATCTGCATCCATCTGTGATCTGCAAACATGATCCGTGAATATAAAGCAACTATCCACAGATTTGCAGGGCTCTACCTAGAAGCCTGGTAGGCAAGGCTGAGAGCTTCCTAACGAGGCTATAGCCTGCTATCCTTTGATCCCTAACCCCTTAAGAATTCCTTGATGAGTGGCAAGGGCTAACTCAGGGAGAACAGTGGTTTAAAAAGCCAGCTCAGAAGCGACCAGAGGAGCTAGTGAATAGGAGCATCAAATGGGAATTTTGTGGGGGAGTTTAGAGACGGCGCATGAGAGCCAGATACACCTCATAAGCATTCTCTAAACTTAGGCTAATAACCCCCTCCCCCCAAAAAACACTGGAAGAGTAAAAATAATTCAGGCAGAAGTCCTGGAGCAGAATGGAGGCTATCCAGTTTATTGCACTGAATGCAGCATGTACGATTCTCTGCCTTGTAGGAAGTTAGCATACATGTGCTTTTGGTGCAAGCGACTCTTGGCCTTCAGAGACCGTGAACAGGCTCTCGAGACCAGAGTGGCTGAACTGGAGGAGATAAGTGAGACAGAGAGGTACATAGAGGAGATTTTCTGGGGCACAGTAGAGTGGTCCCACCCCCAGTCTGACAGCCTCTGTGATGTTGAGGGGGGATGAAAGTCTTGGGGAAGGAGAACATTAAGCTAGAGTGGAGGGAAACGATCCCACAATTGAGGCTCTCCTTCCAGATAATGTCATGGTATCCTCTCACACTGAGGATACCCCTTCAGGGGAGGGGAACCCAGTTATTAGGAAGAGTCAGGTAATTGTCATAGGGCGTTCAATTATTAGAAATACTCATAGTTGAGTTTGTAGTGACCAGAAGAACCGCAAGGTGAATTGCCTGCAAAATGAAAAGGTTGTGGACCTCTTGAGACATCTAGACAGACATGCAGTGCCGGGGAGGAGTTGGTGTTCATGGTACATGTAGATACCAGTGACATAGGGAAGGATAGGAGAGAGGTCCTGGAGGCCAAATTTAGGCTGCTAGGTATGAAATTAAAGTCCACAATCTCCATGGTAGCATTCTTTGAAATGCTTCCAGTTCTACTCACAGAGCCAGTTAGACAGGCAGACTTTCAGGGACTTGGTGTGGGGATGAGACAATGCTGTTGGAAGGAGAGGGTTAGGAACTGCAAAACCTTTCGGGAAGGAAAGGCTCCACCTAAACCAAAACAGAACCAGATTGTTGGCATGTGAAATTAAAAAGGTCATAGAGGAGTTTTTACACTAATGACTTGGGGGAAGCCAACATATGGTTCAGAAAGACACATCCCTTAGGGGAGGATTTATTAAAGGGCATACTCGATATCTTAGTAAAGAGAAGAGGGTAGAAGTTGATGAAGTGCAGATAGGAACTAAGAGAAACAGTGAAATGAAAGAGTCCCATTCAGTTATATCACATGAAGGCAGACCAATAGTAACAAATTTTAGAAGTGCTTGTGTACAGATGCTAGAAATCTAAATATTAAGATGGGCGAACTTGAATGCCTGGTGTTAAATAAGGATATTGATAAATAGGAATCACAGAAACTTAGTGGAATGAAGTTAATCAGTGGGACATGGTCATACCAGGGTACATAATGTATAGGAATGACAGAGTAGGTCATGCTGGTTGGGGAGTGTTACTACATGTGAAAGAAAGCATAGAGGCAAATATAGTAAAAATCTTAAATGAATCAAATAGTAAGAGAGAATCTCTATGGATAGAAATTCCATGCTTAAATAATACAATATAGCAGTAGAAATATACTGACGATCACCAGACCAGGATGGTGATGCTTACTGTGAAATGTACCAGGAGATTAGAGAGGCTACAAAAACAGAATACCCAATAATACTGGGGGATTACAACTATCCCCATATTGACAGACATGTCATCTCAGAACAGGATGCAGAGATAAAATTTCTATATACCATTAATGAGTATATAGAAGCAACTAGTCCTGGAACCCACAAGGGGAGAGGCAATTCTTGATTTAAACCTAATTGGAACATAGGATGTGGTCCAAGAGGTGAATATAGCTGAACGACTTGGTAATGGCGACCATAATGTAATTACATTTAACATCTTTGTAGAGGAGAAATACCAAAGACACCCCACACACACACACAATAGCATTTAACTTGAAAAAGGGGAATGACATAAAAATTAGAAGGCTAGTTAAATGGACCAATCAGAAGAGAGAAATGCCTGCAAGCTGCATGGAAACTTTTTAAAAACACCATAATAGAGGTTTAAACTAAATGTATACCCCAAATAGAAAACAAGACAGTAAGAGGACCAAAAAAAAAAAAAAAAAAAAAATGCCACCATGGCTAAACCACAGAGTCAAAGAGGTAGTTAGAGGCAAAAAGGCATCATTTAACAATTGGGAGTCATATCCTACTGAGGAAAATAGAAAGGAGCATATACCCTTGCAAGTCAAGTGCAAAAGTATAATTAGGCAGGCCAAAAAAGAATTTGAAGAGCAACTAGCAAAAGGTGCAAAAAACAACAGCAATTTTTTTAAGTATATTGGAAGCAGGAAGCCTGCCAAACCGATCAGTGGGCCACTTATTGATTGAGGTGCTAAAGGAGCAATCAAGGCCATTGCAGAGAAGCTAAATGATTTCTTTGCATTGGTCTTCACTGCAAAGGATTCCCATACCCTAAGCCATTCTTTTTAGGTTATAAATCTGAGGAACTGTCCCAGACTGAGGCATCAATAGGGATGGTTTTGGAACAAATCAATACATAAAACAATAATAAGTCAGCCAGACCACATGGTATTCACCCAAGAATTCTGAAGGAACTCAAATATGAAATTGTGATGCAACCTATCACTCTCTGGTAATTAGCTAATGTGGTGACAATTTTTAAAAAGGCTGCAGAGGTGATCCTGACAATTGCAGACTGGTAAGCCTAACTTCAGTACCATGAAAATTGGTTGAAACTATAGTAAAAACAGAATTATCAGACACACATATGAACAGTGTGTTGGTGAAGAGTGAACATGTTTTTTGTAAAGGGAAATCATGATTTTTATAGATCTGTCATATCTCCCCTCAGTCATCTCTTTTCTTAAACTGAACAGTTCCAGTTTCCTCATGCCTCACCGATCTATTAGAATTCTTTGAGGATGTCAACATGCAGTGTGGACAGCGGTGACTAAGTCTATGTAGTGTACTTGGACTTTCAGAAAGCCTTTGACCAATGTCCCCCACCAAAAGTTCTTAAGTAAAGTAAGGAATCATGGGATAAGAATAAAGATCCTCTCATGGATCAGTAACTGGATAAAAGATAGGAAACAAAAGGTAGGAATAAATGGTCAGTTTTCACATTGGAGAAAGGTAAATAGTGGGGTCCCACAGGGATCTGTACTGGGACCAACATACATAATCTGGAAAAAAGGGATAAGCAGATGGCAACATTTTCAGATGATACTAAATTATATAAGAAAGTTAAGTCCAAAGTTTACTACAAAGTGTTACAAAGGGACCTCACAAAGCTGGGTGACGGCAAGAAAATGGCAGATGACATTCAGTTGTTGATAATGCAAAGTAATTTATACTAGAAAACATAATCCCAACTATACATACAAATGATGGGGTCTCTAAACTAGCTGTTACCACCCAGGAAAGATCTTGGAGTCGTGGATAATTCTCTAAAAACATCTGTTCAGCGTGCAACCGCAGTCAAAAAAGCTAACAAAATGTTAGGAATCATTAGGAAATGGATAGATAAGAAATATCATAATGCCACTATAGAAATCCATTGTACACCTACACCTTGAATATTGCATGCAGTTCTGTTCACCCCCATCTCAAAAAAGATATATTTGAATTGGGAAAGTTACAGAGAAGGGCCACAAAAATGATTAGGCATATGGAACAGCTTCCATATGAGGAGACTGGAACTGTTCAGTTTAAAAAAGAGACGACCGAGGGGAGATATAATAGAGGTCTATAAATCATGAATGGTGTGGAGAAAGTGAACAAGAAAATGTTCTTTACCCCTTTCTACTTTCATTGGGAGGTCAGTAATACAGCCAGCAGCCACTTGACAACATTGGTATGTTAGTGAATTTGCACAAAGCATGAAAAACACCAACACTTAACAGGCTCACCATGTGAAGGTTGTCTTGGTTTATTCCAGAAAGACGGGTTCAAATTGAATCACATCAGGACATCTCATGGGAGATGTGGACAACCCCTCTTTAAATGGAAAATGAGGCAAACACCTGTATGCGAGTGTGGTCACCAGGCACAAACAATGGAGCACATATCTGAGTGTCCCCTTAATTCTTTTGCTGGGGGCCTGAAGGACATTCACTAGCTCCTTGCTGCAGCAATGTGCTGGCTATCAGATCTAAATATAAATTTGTAGTCATTGCTGCCTACCCAAGCCATACAAAAGAAAATTATTTGCCCCTTCACATCAGACACAAACCATGGGTCACCCAATGAAATTGATAGGCAGTAGGTTTAAAACAACAAAAGGAAGTATTTTTTCATACAATGCAGTCAACCTGTGGAACTTGTTCCCAGGGGATGTTGCGAAGGCCAAAAGTATAACTGGGTTAAAAAAAAAATTAGATACATTCATGGAGGATAGGTTCATCAATGGCTATTAGTCAAAATGATCAGGTATGCAACCCCATCCCTGAGTGTGCCTAAACCTCTGACTGCCAGAAGCTGGGATTAGATGATGGGGGTGAATCACTCAATAATTAAAAAGAACAGGAGTACTTGTGGCACCTTAGAGACTAATAAATTTATTAGAGCATAAGCTTTCGTGGACTACAGCCCACTTCTTTGGATGCATATAGAGTGGAACATATATTGAGGAGATATATATACACACATACAGAGAGCATGAACAGGTGGGAGTTGTCTTACCAACTCTGAGAGGCCAATTAAGTAAGAGAAAAAAACTTTTGAAGTGATAATCAAGCTAGCCCAGTACAGACAGTTTGATAAGAAGTGTGAGAATACTTACAAGGGGAGATAGATTCAATGTTTGTAATGGCTCAGCCATTCCCAGTCCTTATTCAATCCTGAGTTGATTGTATCTAGTTTGCATATCAATTCCAGCTCAGCAGTCTCTTGTTGGAGTCTGTTTTTGAAGTTTTTCTGTTGTAAGATAGCCACCTGCAGGTCTGTCATTGAATGGCCAGACAGGTTAGTGTTCTCCCACTGGTTTTTGAGTATTATGATTCCTGATATCAGATTTGTGTCCATTAATTCTTTTGTGTAGAGACTGTCCGGTATGGCCAATGTACATAGCAGAGGGGCATTGCTGGCACATGATGGCATATATCACATTGGTAGATGTGCAGGTGAACGAACCCCTGATAGTATGGCTGATGTGATTAGGTCCTATGATGGCATCGGGCTTTGTTACAAGGATAGGTTCCTGGGTCAGTGTTTTTGTTCAATGATGTGTGGTTGCTGGTGAGTATTTGCTTTAGGTTGGGGGGTTGTCTGTAAGCGAGGACAGGTCTGTCTCCCAAGATCTGTGAGAGTAAAGGATCATCTTTCAGGATAGGTTGTAGATCTCTGATGATGCGCTGGAGATCTACAACGTACAAAGTGTACTTGCTTTTCTTTTGAAATCCAGTCACTGGTAAAACAATTGGTTTAAAAAGAAAATACTTTTACCATAACTCTTGTGTAGCACTTTCTATCTGGAGCTCTCAAAGTGCTTTACAAAGGAGGCATATATCATCATTGCTGTACAACAGTTGTGAAAACTGAAGCAGGGGCCTAAACCCCAGATTTAGATTCTACAAGGGGACAACACACTGCCACACAACCTTATCTCCGTGGTAACATTGTTTGGGTTCTGTTTTTGTTTTTACCATTAAATTTCCTAGTTTTTTGAACAGGGAAAGATCTGTTGCTGGTGGGAGTTAGTAGAAATTTAGGCAGTTGTACATATCATTCCTGCAATTTGCACCCTGAGTCAGTCAGCCTTCCCCTCCCATCAGCTGGGTCCCACCAGCCCTGATTTGGCCCCACCTCACCAGCCATGTCCCTGAGCCATTCACTGTGTTCCCCTCTACAACCTGGCTCTCTCCCCAGTACTGTACCCAGGACCTCCACCGTCATCAGGAAACGTTTCCTTGGTGTCCTCATTCCCTGGTATACAAATATTTCGATTGCTGTTACTTCCCCCCTCCCATAACCCGACTCACAAGCAGTGCCTGGAGCGAAGAGCAACTGTGTTACAGTGGAGCGGTGGTCCTGGTCATGTTTCACAATGGTTGGCAGGTGAAGTTTGTCACAAAGCCAGCAAGAGAAATCCCAAACAGGGTTTCTGTTCCAAAATACTGACAGTTTTATGGTTGAGACAAAGATCCTCTGACCCCTGTCCAATAGATGCACCCTAGTTCAGAGAAACAGTGAGGTGTTTTGAACCAAACTACCATAACCCTTTGAAACTTTGTGGGTGAGCCAAAGTCCCACTATGTTTTGTGTTTGTAATTCTTTGTCTTAAAGTTCATCTTAGGTTCAACCTAAACTGACCCTAGTCCTTTGTGTTAAACTAATCAGTTTGAACCTCTCTAGTTTGGCACCCTCAGGACCTGACCAGTGCCAAACCAGAGAATTTGCCAAACCACGGGAAGTCAATATTATAGCGAGCGGGTCTCTCTTTATTTTTATCTCACCAAGGCAAATAAATGGAACAATGCTTGCAACACCGCCTAGCCAAGGCTTACCGGCTCTCTTCATAACAAAGTGTTAGTGTTGTTACACAATTTTACTGTACTGGCACAAGAAAATAAGTAGATAAATCATAAAATAATATGAAAAAGAAATAGATAATAATAATATAGGTAAATCTATAATTTACTCACCTAAAATTATGCCTGAATTTCACTTCCAAAGTAATATGACAAGAACTGCTAACTCAAATTACATTTGAGTTACGTTGGGGTCTCTGCTGTAGGTATATTCGGGGTAGATGAAGTGGAGGCAACAGGATTTTTGACTGTAGAGTGCTGCTCACCACTCCTCTTCACTACCTTTAACCAATCTTCCAGCTTGGCTTGTCTCATGTATTTTGTTTTTTCTTTAATGAGTTTTTCTTGTATCATGTAGAGAGACATGATCTCTTGCTCATAAATGAAATGTCTTTGCTCCAGTCCTTCTATTAAATTTGTTGCCATCTGAATGCATTTATCGATAGAATTTTTTTCTGTGACATCCTCATCATCTTCCTCACCATCACTGGCTTCTTCGTTATCTTTGTTTTTTCTCTGCTGTACCATTTGCACAATTTCTTCATGCGTCATTTGACTAACAATTGGTACATCTTTGTTGACTTCCATCCAGTCTAGTAAATTTTCCTCTCCCAAATCCTTGGTTAGCTCAAGCACTACAGGGTGGGACATACCACTGGCATACTCCATTAACAATTTTTTGGTTTTCAAACACTTGAAATCCAGTGAACTCGGACTCGTCATTGACATCAGGACTGTCCTAAAACATTAGGACTGGACACAATTTGTGCCATCTATTCTTCAGAGTAGATGGAGTTACTCTTTCCCAGGCTCTAGCTAGTGTCCATATAATATTCTTGAGGTTAAAGTCTTTCCTAAATGTTGTCAAACTCTTCCCATCATTAAGCAATACTAGCAATTGGTGCATAAACTTGGGCCTGTACATATACTTCAGGGATCATAAGATACCCTGATCACAAGGCTGAATCAGTGAGGTACAGTTTGGCAGTAAATACAGTCCCACCACATTATCTTTGACAAGCAGCTCTACTTTAGGGTGGGCAGAGCAATTGTCAAGAATCAGCACAATTTGGCACTTCGGATCCAGACCTATCGAGGTGCAATGGGCTCTTGCCTCCGGTATAAAATATTTCTCAAACCACTCGAGACTAGATTAGTCGTTATCCATCCCTTTTTCTTGCCAAGGTATGTCACGGGGAATATTTTCACCCCTTTGGATGCCCTTGGGTTCACACTTTTTCCAATAACCATGAGCTTGAATTTGTATGTGCCTGCTGCGTTGCTACAACCAAGGACAGCTACCCTGTTTTTTCGACTCCTTCGTACCAGATGATGGTCCCTCTGCATCAGAAGCCAACTTTTTTTTTTAGGCATACAACGCCAGTAGAGAGCAGTTTCATTGGCATTCTATACCTGCTCTGGGGATAACTTCTAATTTACAACTAACTGTGCAAATTCGTCAACGTACTTAGCAGCAGCTTCTGTATCTGCACTTTTTCTCACCGCACACATGATGTAGATGAATGCCATGCCTGTTTTTAAATTTCTGAAGCCATCCTTGCAAATAGTCACACTCATGCTGCAGGTTAAGTTCTTTGTGGAATATTTTTGTTTGTGCTATCATCATCTCACCTGAAATGCTAACACCTTTGTTCCTACGAAGATTGAGCCAATGTATAAGCTGCTTTTCCCCTCCTTCAATGTCTTATGAACAATCATACTTTTTTTATTGTCACTTTTGGCAAAAAAAATTAAGCTGGTCTCTTAGAAGACATATTTAGGGGTAAATTAGAGCCAAATAACAGCACAGAACACTGAGAACCAGGACTGGTGGGACTTTGCCGGACCGTGGGAATCTTGGCCCCACCCACAATAAGTGGACACCCGGCTAACTAAAATCATGCTGGACCACGGATGTTTCCGGACCAGAGACTGCCGGACTAGAGAGGTTCAACCTGTAATCAGGAAAAGGTATGTAACCAATCAGTAGGATTGTACTTAATCATCCACTTTGCTTTTACTTAGCTGACCTAGTCCAAATGCCCCAAAAGGGACCACTTCTAATTAATATGGGGGAAATGTTTTCTGTGATTAATAAAATGATAATCTATCAAAAGATGCTTTTAGATTATGAGTCATAAAAAACAGATACTGAAAACAGGTTCACAGTCAATAGGTCATTTTTCCTTGATCTCTTTTCTGTTAACACCCATAATACATTAAGGAATGCCTAGTCCTATAGATTTGTACTGTCATGGACAAAATAATGTGCTATACCAGTTTTCCTTATCCATTTTATCAATTACTAATTTTATCTATTATAGTGCATTTATGAGTATCCCTTTTGACTGTGAATCTGTTTTCAGTATCTGGTTTCTATGATTGATAATCTAAAAGCATATAAAGCAGATATCCGCAGATTTACAAGGTCTTTAGATATCAAATTTGGATCTGCATCCATCCGCGATCTACAAAAATGGCCCACAGATATCTGCTTTATATGCGAGGATCATATCTGCAGATCATGGATTGGCTGCGGATACAAATTTTGTATCCGCACGGGGCTGTACAGATGTGTTCTATAATCAATGTAACAACAAACCATTATGTGATGTGTTGATTAATGAATGTCTAAAATATTAGGAGCTAAATATGGCAACAGATGCCATTGGCTTATTGATTAGGTTGAGACTATTCAAAATAACCAAAATGAGGGCAAAACCAATCCTGGGAAAAAAGCATAAGAAGATGTTCCCTGTTCTAAACTGGTATATAAAGGGTGAGTTTTTGGAAGATAGAAGTAAACTGAAGTACACTGCCCCATCACTTCTCCATTAACAGATATTGGTATGTATCTTTCCTTTCTGTATTCTGTAGAGTGCTGTATTAAGTATTGACTGACTGTCATACTTAAATAAAACTTCAGATGAGTTTATTATTTCACATCATGTCTTACTAAATCTGAGCATACAACAGGTGTCAGAGTTTGTAATGTTTCTATGCCATCCAGTACATTTTCTGGGCAGTCATGAGCCCTGCAATTTCCCAATTAATGTTCTTCCAATTCTTATTTATAGCTTTCAAATTTTCACTGTAGCAACTATCCAGACACTCAGCCAAACCAAAGAAAACTACTTCAAGTGTCTCCACTTAGGATTCTCCAGTGAGATAACTATCCTGCCATGAGAACTTATCCTTCAAAACTCTGCACCCTTTAGTAGAAGTCTTATGTACCCAAAGATTTAGGACCTTTCTGGCTAAGTGCATCAAGCTACAAATAGTCAAGGATGGTTACAAAAACTCTGAAATCACTTTGTTTTTAAATGTATTTCATGCCTGTGATCATCATGATATTGAAATGAATATGTAATATGGGTTTGTTTCTTGCAGCTTCTGCTGGATTACCGAAAACCTTTTTTCCCCAAAAAAGCTGTATTGGGGAAATAATTAACTGTAATAAACATCAACATGGCAGGTAAGGCGAGGGTTTCAGCATATATTCTGTTGTTTTCTTAATACATTAAGTATCTTCAACCACCCCACTTGTATTTTTTTTTAAGTCACATTATCTTTGTGCTGTTATATTTCCCGTCCCCAGTCATTGACTTCACTTGATTAAAATGTTATAGGTGATCTAATTAATTCAAAGGAAATTTTATCTCCAACAATAAAAAACAAACAGATTTTTCTAAACCACAAAACATTGGAACTTAAGAAAATTTGAGCTACGTACCTATGTAATTGTTGAGTTTGGCTTTCCATGCTTATAACATAGAATCAACCTCAAGAGTTCTTCTAGTCCAGCCCCCTGTACTCAAGGCAGGACTAAGGATTACCTAGACCATCCCTGACAGGTGATTGTCTAACCTGCTCTTAAAAATATCCAATGACAGAGATTCCACAGCCTCCTTTGGCAATTTATTCCAGTGCTTAACTAATTTCTGCAATTTACATGTCAGACCTACAAAATAATGTCCAGTTACTTTGCGGACAGATACTGCACATTTGCAATTACATAAATGTTTTCTTTTGTGAACAATACTCAGGAAAATCTTTTGAGGAAAAAAATAGCACAAGTTTTGGAATACAAGAAGAGTAACACATTCTAAAGGAATGAATAAAACAGTCAGACTTAACCTGCATCAATTTTCTGCTAACTTTTCTTTGGAAGGCATGCAGTATTTTTTTCATGTAATAGAATAGAATCATAGAATATTAGGGTTGGAAGAGACCTCAGGAGGTTATCTAGTCTAATCCCCGGCTCAAAGCAGGACCAACACCAACTAAATCATCCCAACCAAGGCTTTGTCAAACCAGGCCTTAAAAACCTCTAAGGATGGAGATTCCACCACTTCCTTAGGTAACCCATTCCAGTGCTTCACCACCCTCCTAGTGAAATAATGTTTCCTAATATTCAAGACCTCCCCCACCTCATCTTGAGACGATTGCTTCTTGTTCTGTCATCTGCCACCACTGAGAACAGCCAAGCTCCATCCTCTTTGAAACCCCCTTTCAGGTAGTTGAAGGCTGCTATCAAATCCTGCTCACTCTTCTCTTCTGCAGACTAAATAACCCCAGTTCCTTCAGCCTCTCCTCGTAAGTCATGTGCCCCAGCCCCCTAATCATTTTTGTTGCCGTCTGCTGGACTCTCTCCAATTTATCCATATCCCTTCTGTAGTGGGGGGACCAAAACTGGACACAATACTCCAGATTTGGCCTCACCAGTGCCAAATAGAGGGGAATAATCACTTCCCTCAATCTGCTGGCAATGCTCCTGCTAAAACAGCCCAATATGGCGTTGGCCTTCTTGGCAACAAGGGCACACTGCTGACTCATATCCAGCTTCTTGTCCACTGTAATCCCCAGGTCTTTTTCTGCAGAACTGCTGCTTAGCCAGTCGGTCCCCAGCCTGTAGTGGTGCATGGGATTCTTCCTTCCTAAGTGCAGGACCCTGCACTTGTCCTTGTTGAACCTCATCAGATTTCTTTTGGCCCAATCCTCTAATTTGTCTAGGTCACTCTGGCCCTATCCCTATGGTCCAGTGTATCTACCTCTCTCCGCAGCTTAGTGTGATCTGCGAACTTGCTGAGGGTGCAATTCATCCCATCATCCAGATAATTAATAAAGATGTTGAACAAAATCAGCCCCAGGACCGATCACTGGGGCACTCTGCTTGATACCGGCTGCCATTGATATTGAGCCATTGATCACTACCCGTTGAACCCGATAATCTAGCCAGCTTTCTATCCACCTTATAGTCTATTCATCCAATCCATACTTCTTTAACTTGCTGGGAAGAATACTGTGGGAGACTGTATCAAAAGCTTTGCTAAAGTCAAGATATATCACGTCCACCGCTTTCCCCATATCCACAGAGCCAGTTATCTAATCATGGAAGGCAATCAGGTTGGTCAGGCATGACTAGCCTTTGGTGAATCCATGTTGACTGTTCCTGATTACCTTCCTCTCCTCCAAGTGCTAGAATATAATAGAGGCATCGAATATAATGGAATCTTCATCTTATAAATGATGGGCCTGATCCCCCAGCACTGGGATTATTTGGAATATTAACATTAACTTCAGTGGGATCAGGATTGAGATCTTTTTTTATTTCAATTTCCCACAGAATCTCCTGTGCTGCATATTTAGCCACTGTAATAAATGTATTTGTCAGTTACATGACAAATGAGTATAAATTAAAAATATTACCAAAAAATGCTGTAAATTAACTTTAGTTCTCCGTTATGTTGTTGTGATGTAATGTATCCCGTATTCACACACTATTGTAGTAATCTTTGTACAAAGCATGCCTTGCAAGATATCATTTGAAAACTCATAACTTGATGATAAGTGATATCAGGGTAGAATGCATATCGCAATATGTGTAAAGTGATGAACATAAGATGAAATCATGACGAAAGTGTGTTTCCCAGATAAATCTGGGGAGAGGCTAAACCAGTTTCTCAAAGACAAAGGGCAAGCTGATGCCCCAGCCAGGTGTCAAGAACACTGATGGACTATCACCTATCAAATGGCCATTCTTTGGCAAGAAAGGGGGGCAGGGAGAAAGAGGTCTGCATCTTAGGCTATGTCTATTCTACTGCTTATGTTGAAATAACTTATGTCACTGCAGGTAGGGGTGTGTGTGAGAGAGAGAGAGTGACATACGTTATACAGACATAAGCGCTAGTGTAGCCAGTGCTGTGTCAGCGAGAGAGCTTCTCCCACCAACATAGCTACTGCTGCTCACAGGGGCTGGAGTAGTTAAACTGAGGGGAGAGCTCTCCCATCAGGTTAGAGCGGCTACATTAGAGAGCTTGCAGTGGCACAGCTGCATCGGTGCAGTTGTGATGCTGTAAATTCTCTAATGTAGCCATGCCCTTAGCAAAGAAACAGTATGAGGTCTCCTTCCTCCACCAGACCCCGTCTCTTGGTTCTCAGCTGGAAATGCTTTTCAAAGAGGGACCGAAATTATAAAAAGGAATGGCAAACATCCCCAGACATCCCTCTCTCTCTCCCTATCCATCTCACTCTTCGCACTTGAGAAGACAAAAGAAGCCGCCATTGGACTCTGGGGGAGGGGTCCTAACCTGAATAGTTTGGTCAGTAATACCGTTGAAAGTATGTGGTGAGAAACTTTGCTTTAAATCTAACATAGCTTGTTGAATTAGAGGAAGTGTTTTGTTTTTATTTTTCTTGTAACCATTTCTGACACTTATGCCTCTTCGCTTCTACTCACTTAAAATCTCTTTGTCGTTAATAAACTTGTTTTATCTAACTCAGTGTGTTTAATTTAAACTGTCTGGGTAACTCTAAGGTAACAAACTAGTGTATATTATTCCCTTAAAGGAATAACAGACAGTACAGTTGAACTGACCAAGAGAGGGCTGGGCAGTACAGGACATACATTTCTGGGGGGAAATCCCAGGACTGGGAATGTGTTGGGGTCACCCTGCAGAAGTAACCAAGGCTGGTAAAAGCCAGAGTATAACCCAAGTGTGACTGGCAGGTTGCAGTTACACATAGACCCTCTGGGTGTGGCTTGCATGCTGGAAGACTTTGTGAGGCAGCAAGACATTTTAAGGCACCCAAGTGTGACAGATTTCTGTTACCAATCTGCCTGAGGCATTAGGTGATCAAGCTGAGGCCACAGGATCGTTAGGGGAGGAGATGAAGGAGCACACCAAGTGACTAATTTTAAAGCTTTATTAATAAAATAACAGCGGTGAGTGCGGGGGATCCCCACATCACTCAAAGGAATGAAGAAAGCATTAGTGCCCGTGTCCTAACCCACTTTCATACTCAGACATGCATAACTCAAGGCTGGCCAAGCCTGGGTGTAACGTAAGAAGAAGAGGAGGAAGGGTGGAGTTCTGTCCTGTGCACAGGCCATCCAGGGTCCTCTGTTGATCTCTGACTTGCTTTGGCTCTCAGGAGGGTTTTTAAGTCTTGGGTTCTTTTGGGGGCGTTTCATTCAGGGACCTCTGTCCCCCGTGCTCTTTGTCCCAGTCCAAACTGGCTTTCTGCGGCTTCCTCAGCTTTCCCAAAACACACCGGCTTCAGGGATGCAAGACTTTGTTTTCCCCCTCGCTGGCCTTCACTGTCTCGCTAGTTTTTGCAGCCCCTGCAGTTCTGTTCAACTGAATCCTCCTTTCTACAGCTGGTCGGGGTTGGAATCCAGGCCCCCGTCTTTCTTGGCAGGCAGCTGAGAGTTGGTTGTGTGCTGTGACTTTGGGCTGGAGTCAGCGTCTTATCTTTGGACCTAGCTGGAGCGTCAAGTTATCCCATTCCTTTCTCCCTTCCTCCCCCTTCGGCCTCTTGCAACCTGCAAAGGAATCTTTCACTCCACACTCACATCTTTAACCCTTCCCAAAATGCCTTCCGATGCCTGCAACAGCGTTAGCAACATATAATGTTGATCTGCCTCCCCAGGGGACCCCCTGAGGGAGGGGGCCATTGGGTTGTGACACAAGGTTGCACAGAGGCGAGACACAGCCCCTCACTGGTCTAGATTGCACCCGGTATATGAAAGTTATCTAATGTATCCACAAACAGCAACAACAAGCCATATATTTTCACTGAGCAATGATTTATATTTTTTTAATTCAACAACTAATTACAACCCTATAGTAAAATTCCACCTTCTTTTGTATTCAAGCCATCACAGCTCATACTGTGTACAGATATCTTTTATATAGATACAATAACTCCTCACTTAAAGTCATCCCAGTTAACGTTGTTTCATTGTTACATTGCTGATCAATTAGGGAATATGCTCGTTTAAAGTTGTGCAATGCCTCCTTCTAAGGTCATTTGGCAGCCGCCTGCTTTGTCCACTGCTTGCAGGAAGAGCAGCCCGTTGCAGCTAGCTGGTGGGGGCTTGGAACCAGCGTGGACCGGCAGCCCCCCATCAGCTCCCCAGTCCCCTAAGTTCCCTGTGCAGCAGCTGCCCAGCAGGCTATCAGTTGCCGACAGTTCAGCTGTCCCTTCCCCCACTGCCATGTGCTGCTCCTGCCCTCTGCCTTGGAGCTGCTCCCCAAGACTCCTGCTTGCTGTGTGGGGGGGAGGAGAGAAAGAGGGGGGCCCGTCAGGGTGTCCCTCTCCCCCCTGCTCTTGCACCCCACTTACCCATCTTCCATAGAGCAGGGGGACACACGACAGAGCTCAGGACGGAGGGAGCTTGCTGGCAGCAGCTGCGGTCTCAGCAAGCTGATCTAATTAACAAGGCAGTGTACTTAAGAGTAGGGTCAGCGTACTTAAAGGGGAAATGGGCATCTCTCTCACACATGGTGTGTGTCTCTGTCTTTGTCTGCAATGCTGTCTCCCCTCCCTCCATTCCTGCTGCCTTGTAGAGTGTGAGAGTTAACCATTGAGGGCTCAGCCAATTGCTAGTTCATCATTTAGCAGTAAGGCATTCCCTGGGAAATATCCCACCCTCTGACTCCTCCACCTCAACCAGGCTTCACAATCATCATCACTGTGTACCAGTATTAAATTGCTTGTTTAAAACTTATACTGTGTGTGTGGATATGTATGTGTGTGTGTGTGTATATATATATATATATATATGTATATATATATATATATATTTTTTTTTTTTTTCTTTTGTCTGGTGAAAAAAATTTCCCTGGAACCTAACCCCCACATTTAAAATAATTCTTATGGGGAAATTGGATTTGCTTAACATCGTTTTGCTTAAGTCGCATTTTTCAGGAACATAACTACAACGTTAAGTGAGGAGTTACTGTATGCCTTATAACAAATCTATAAGTTGTGAAAATATATGATAATCGCTTAACTGCAACACTTGACTCCATCATCACATATCCATTTTCTCTGATTAGCAGACCGGGCACTTCCATTCGGCAAAAGATAGAAAGGTTGAAGTTGTGCACACCAGGAAACAAGCCCTACAAATCTTTGAACAGTATCATGGCAGTCCAAGGGCTGGACATCAAGGAATAGTCAAAATGAGAATTGCACTGACCTCAAGATACTATTGGCCAGGAATGATAAAAAACATCCCAGACTGGGTATGTAAAGTAATTAAATAAAATGCTGAAATATTTAGTTTAAATGTAAATACAAATTTTAAATTTGCAAATAAAGATATTTATACTTTTTGTGTCCAAGTGTAAACTCAGTTCCTTTGCAATAATATTTTAATACATGAATGCTAATGTCATATTATTCACTCCAAACTAGGTTGAGAGATGTCTGCATTGCCAGAAAATGGGAAAGGAATTAAATTTGGATACCACCTTGAAAAGTATAAAGGTGGATTTTGGAGGGGTAGACATCTACTACCTATCTTTTGAAATTTTGTTTGCATCCTTTCCATTGTCAATGCATTAGGAATTGTCTCAGTGCACACTACATTTATGTGGTACAAAGTCTTATTCCTTTCCATAGAAAGCAGTAAGGAATCTTTTAAAGAGTGATAATTGTTTATCATTATCCATGCTTATTATTGCTACACAATGAGGCATGACGTAGTGCAACAATGACCTCTATTGCTCTTTGGCATGGTGCATTTCTGTAGGTTATTCTTGTGTCATTTTTCCTACCCCTATTCCTATAGTTCTTTTGTTTTGTTTGTTTTTGTTTTCAAAAACAGAAATTAGATTCTTATGAGGTGGTTGGGGAAACCACATTACAGTGTTTACTCGCAAAAAGAACAGGAGTACTTGTGGCACCTTAGAGACTAACAAATTTATTTGAGCAAAAGCTTTCGTAGGCTACATCCCACAAAAGCTTATGCTCAAATAAATTTGTTAGTCTCTAGGGTGCCACAAGTACTCTTGTTCTTTTTGCGGATACAGACTAACACAGCTGCTACTCTGAAACCAGTGTTTACTCTATGTGGGCTTATTGCAGGGGTGGCCAAACTTTTTGGCCCAAGGGCCACATCCATATATAGAAATTGAATGCCAGGCCATGAATGCTCGCGAAATTGGGTTTGGGGTGTAGGAGGGCTCTGGGGTGGGGCTGGGGATGAGGAGTTGGGGGTGCAGGAGGTTGCTCCAGGCTGGGACTGAGGGGTTCGGAGGGCAGGAGGGGGATCAGGGCTGGGGCAGGGAGTTGGGGCATGGGAAGGGGTTGGTAGGCAGGCTTCAGGCAGCGTTTACCTCAAGCAGATCTCAGAAACAGCGGCATGTTCCTCCTCCAGCTCCTACGCAGAGGCGCGGCCAGGCGTCTCTGTGTGCTGCTCTGTCCGCAGGTGTCGCCCCTGCAGCTCCCATTGGCTGCGGTTCCCAGACAATGGGAGCTGCAGGGGTGGCGCTTGGGATGGGGACAGCATGCAGAGCCCCCTGGCTGCCCCTACGCGTAGGAGCCGGAGTGGGGGGGACATGCCGCTGCTTCCGGGAGTCGTGTGGAGTGGGGCAAGACCCCAACCCTGCTCCCTGGCTGGAGCGGGGCAAGCCCCAGACCCAACTTCCCGGTGGGAGCTCAAGGGACAGATTAAAATGTCTGCAGGGCCGTATGTGGCCCCCGAGCCGTAGTTTGCCCACCTCTGGCTTATTGAGAATATTTAATAAGAGAGATCCAAAGTAACCTGTACCTAGGACAATAGGCCTTGGGAATTGGTGGGAGTGGATGTAATTAGGGCTATTACCAGCAACAAACAAAGGATACCAGTATATCTTGACAGTCATGTATTATCTTCCAAAATGGGTGGCATAAATCAGCACATGAGGTGGGAAAGAAAATCTGTAAAATTATAAATTGATTTGGATGTCTATGGTGAATATTGACGGATCTTGGTTCTGAATTCAGTAATGAGGTAATGACTTATTTTTTAGATTTTTGTTCACTATTTCTTCAACCACACTATCGGGTCATAGATATTTGACACTGACTATGGGCTTCATTGTCTTCATGATTTTTTTTACTGTAAATTGTTGCTGACACATTTTTCTGTCTCCTTACCAATTTTTTTTATAACAAACTGATTGCAAACTTATTTTTCCATGTAGTCATTCTAAAAGATAGAATAGGAAACCATAGTAATTACGTGTAAAATCAATTTAAAATAGGAGAAGGAACATACATGCAGACATTTCCAAAGGAAACTTTATGGCATAATTTTATTCTTTCACTTTAACCTGGCCCTTTGTGGGGAAAAATGGGGATATAACATAGCTTCATCAGCTCATACCACCCACAAACCAATGGACTGGATGAAAACAACAAATCCATCAAATTTTAGAGGGGGAAATTTCAATACTAAATACAAGTAGCATGCACCAGGCCATTAGCTACATATTGGTAATACCTCTTCAAGATCAATTTATTACATTGCAACTCTTTTTATTGTATCAAATGTGAAATCAAAAATAATCAAAGCTCTGCACTGTGATGTCCTCCTCCTCAGACCTTCTTGATTCCATATAACCTGTCTCAATCAAGACATCATGTTAACTATTTGTTTTCACAAACTAATCAATCACCATTTCTTACAGAGCACTGTGGAAGTTGGTTGATAACACTGGGAGTAATTGGGATGAATTTTTTTATAACATTTTCTTTTCTTTTAAATCTAAACTGCAAATGAGAACAAAAATGTCATCCTTTCAACTGTAGTATGGCTTTGAAGCAACATTTCCAGACAAGGGCTCAGAGAATTATATAGTAAGTGTATTTAAATACCATCAGTACTTAAGTACTAAGTAGTAGCAAACACAGTGCTATGTAGGGGAATGAGTAAATACGGTAAGCATGTACTGAAATTGGGAAATACAGTTGTAGCCAATTAGTTCATTTAATCATCTATTTATTATTATGTCATGTGGTCTGGTCAATTCATATGCTATTTCATACATAATCAAATAGATTTAAGTTACTAGGCCATAGTCTTAAGCATGCTTGACATGAGTGGGTGATTTAGGAATAACCCTACACCAGTAGGTTACATGAGATTACTGCAAAAGATGTGCCAATAGGTAATGTTATGAAAAAAACAGATTTAAATTAACTGCAAGCTGTTGTCCAAGATCATGAGACACCTGATTGTAACATCATGGAAAGTCCTGTCCTGACTGCAGGGTACATGTTATGCATAGATGCTAATGAGAATAAGAGGAACTAAAAACAAACTATGTAAAATGAGGCACCCCAATATTCATGGGGTGTGGAAGTACAGATAAGGAAAAGAGGGTTTTCTGTAGAATATCTTTGAGGATGTGAGTATGACTAAATTCTTAAATTCTGCATTTTTGTAGGATTTACATGTGCATGGGTAATTGTAACTTTACTTATTGCTTTAATAAAACTTGTAGTACCGATAAAACTTGTGAGTATATCTGTGATCACTATCCTTGGACTTTGTGCGTTTCTAAAGTCTCCAAATTTGAGAAGCGCACCAGAGGTAATGTTCACTTTGAGCTTGAAACTGTAGCAACAGGAGTTAAACCCATGATAGTGTAATACAAAATTACTAAATTCAATTTAAATAAAAAAAGGCTACACAGTGTAATCTAGATTGCATGGTTTGCCTAATTGACAAGTACAACTGCATTTTTCTTTTTTCAAAGAACACAGACTGGAATGCAAAATGATGTATTATTTCTTCCTTACAATGCACCAGGTCACTGGGTTATTGCAGTAAGATGTTTTCTATTGTTATACTTTGGGATTGTATCCACTAATGTAGTACTACATAATAGGATTCAAATACAGCTGTGATATAATTTCTTATATTTTGTGGGTTTTCAATAAATTTAATAGATACAAATGAAAATGGAACTTCAATGTAAGGCTTGAAATGCTGAAGACTGCAGTTTAAAAATAAAATGCTAGTCTAAAGAATTTGTTGTTAGATTGGTAATGTATATTTAAAAAATACACCAAGAAATTCACAATATGATTTTCTGTTGTGTATTAGTGAGATATTACACAAGTATCTGCATGCAGTGTTTTGAAAAATCATCATAAAATTGTTGAAATTATATTACCAATAACGTATATATTTTTAAATTATATATTTTAAACTTGCATATAACATTCATGGAATCAAAAGAATTGTTAATAATTGAGCTCTTGTGTGATGAGACAAGAGATGTGAAAGAACGTTCTTGAGGAACTGGAGGTGATTTTTAGGTACTTATTTTCATACTTTACAGGTAGTGTTAGTGTGAAACTATTTTCAATAAAGATGATATAGCAACAATGAAGACAATATGATCCTGATAGCTACAAATAAAAATGGAAACAACACATTCTTGTACTCACTCTGTTTAGTACTGTACATTGACTGAACTTGTAGGTTTTGAGCATGGACTAACTACTTCATTGAATGTGGACCCAAAATACTAGCATTTAGCATGAGTGTGAAGGTGGTGTTAGCAACACATGCCATAGCAAATCAAATTATATATTGCATACGACTCTATACCATAATATGAAACAGTATGTGTGTGATATATATACTATGAGCATGAAGTAATTGCAACCATTCATTAAATAGAAAAATAAAGGAGTACTAAACATCTAGAGTACCTGTAAGAAAAAATGAAACCCACTTATAAAGTTGGCTACTATATGCCTTATACATTTCAGATTGTTCGTCTACCGAGAAACTGGAAAATCCATATTGGGACTCTGGAAAATTAAAATTGTGGAACACAGGAGACAAGCAGATGGGCACAACTGTGGGCCAGTCATTCTAAAATTATTCAGTGTAAAATTTTGATTATTTCTTAATGATGTGTAATTATGATGTGTTTTCTAATTAAAAGTGTTAGTTTGTAGAAATGTATTTAGACCATAAAGATATCAGTACTATGGAAACCACACAAGAGACTCTAACTATATATAGAAGAAAAATCACAATTCTTTAATGAAAGTCAGGTAATAACTTTGTTACAAGTACCTAGTGAGACCAGAGTATATGGGAAGATAACAGGCAGAGTGGAATAATGTCATATCACAAAGTTATCTTAATACACATACAGTAGGATATGTTATAGGTTTGGTTCTCTAACGGTCTCTCTTTATGATTAGTGAAAAATGGGGAGTGGGTAGATGGTTGACATTGAAAGAGCAATGAAATCTAATTGGATATAGTTATATCCACCAGCAGTCAACTAGAAGTTTGAGATAAATAGAACCAAATATAATTTAAAATATGACCCCCAAAAAGAAAAAATATTTGCAAATCAGTAACTTAATACTTGAAATAATTGACATTCATGAATAAATCAAGATTTCTATTTAGAGTTTTGGTCATAAGGTAATCATCATTTGATTACATTATATTGATTTTGCAGAGAGCATGAAGGAGTACTGCATGTCCTGCGCCTTGTCATACACAAAAATTAAAATGAAGATTGCATGCTGGTAAGAAACACAAAATTGCATAGTTAACACCATGTTTGAACAGATAAGTAAACAGAATACTGTATGATTGTTTATAGCACAAGAACAAAAGTCATGGCCCAAGATCCATCCACTTGCACATAGGCCTGATGGAATAGCTTCGCTAAGGATCAGAATTGTTGTAATAATTCCACATTAGTAAATATTTCCACTGCTGCTGACTAAGTTTCACTAATGCTTATATGTTCAAGGAATATTATTTTATAATTGTATGAATTAATTGAAATTATATTTAGCATAATTAGTTCTGTCATAATTTTCTCATCTATTACTTATCAAAGGTACAGTTTGACTCTTGTAAGAGGTAAGCATATGTGCCCTACCTTCCAGAGAGAACCAGTGAAGACATCCTAAGTGATAAGAAGAAAGAGCACGACTGCAGAAAATGTGTATAGTTGGGATGTTTACAAAAGATGTATATTGTATGATTATTTTCTTAAGGTCAATATTTTTATTTTCTTGTTGGAATACAAATGTGTAATAGAGAAGTTAAATTTTAATGTTCATTTGAGTAAAGGAACAATATATGTTAATCACTGTTTCTAAAAATGGGTTTAGATGCTTGATTTTGAAATAATGTTGAAATGTAAAGTAAGCTATTCTTGTTTATATACCTTGTTATAACAAGTTTTCAAAATTTGAAAAATACCTAGATAGTAGCAAATTGTGACAAGACAGAACAACCATCTATCACAATTTGCTACCTCTGGATTAGAGGATGGGAACGGTGGAAGGTGACAAATTGTGAGAGGGCAGCAAAACAAAACCTCCCATAGGTGTCAGTAACTACTACCAGTAGCAAAATGTGATGACAGCAGTTTTAGATATTACAGCGGGCCAGCGTCCCTGCTGTGCTGTGCTGAGACAAGCCGAACCAGGCTTTTTGAGAGTCTGTGCCAGATTGAGCTGAGACGTGCTGGGGTGGGGTCTGCTCTAAATTGTGCTGAGCTAGGCTAGATGGTGGGGTGGTCTAGTCTTTGCTGTGCTGAGCCAAGTTGGGCAGGGGTGTGCGCTATGCTGAGCCAGGTGTGGTGTGTGTGTGTGCTGAATTGTACTGAGCTGTGTTGGGTGGAGGGCTATGCTTGGCTGTGCTGAGCCATGCTGGGTTGGGGTCTAAGCTGGGCCATGCTGAGCTAGGCTGTGGGCCTGTGCTCAGTTCTACTGGGCAAGCTGGGGCTGTACTGAGCCATGCTGGGTGGTACGAGGTTGTAATAAGCCGGGATGTGCATGGGATGCATTCTGGGCTGGACAGGGTTGAGGAGGGGGTCTGTGCTGAGGGGGGTCCATACTGGACGATGCTGGGCAGGGGTTTGACATTGGCTGTGCTGGGGTCTGTCCTGACCCACGCTGGGGGTGGGGTGCTGAGCAAAGCTGGGCAGGGGCTGCGCTCCAGGGTGGGTGGGTGGGTGTGTGTGTGTCCGTCCCCCTCTGGGCTGGACTGTACTAAGCCACGCCGGGTGGGAGCTGGGCTGAGACCAATAGTGGTCTGTGTTGAGCCATGTTGGGTGGGGGTTTGTGGTGGGCTGAGCTGTGAGAGCCGGGATGGGGGTGGGTGCATCCCGGTCTGGACAGAGTGCTGTCTGTGCTGGGCTGAGTCAGGTGGCAGGTTGCGCTGGGGGCCGAGCTGGAGGTCCATGCTGAGCTCAGCCAAGGCAAGCCAAGCAGGGGTAAGAGGGCGGGTCTGTCCCATGCTGTACCGAGCCTGGCTGGATGGGGGTGAGATCTATGCTGGGCTATGCTGAGATGGGCTGCATGACAGTAGGGTCTGTGCTGGATTGTGCTAAGGGCTGGGCTGAACTGGGCAGGGGTCCGTGCTGCGCCAGGCTCTGATTATGCTAAGCCAGGCTGAGCAAGCGTCCGTGCTGTACTGCGCCATGCCGCGTGGGGAGCTGGGCTGGGCGGGAGTCCGTGTTGTGACGGGCCGGGCGAGCTCCGAGCTGTCAGGGGCTGTCCCCGGCGCTCGCTCCTTGGGCACCGCCGGGTACCGCTAGGGGGCGCTGGCCACCCCCTCCACCCCCCGGGGCTGGGCCTCTGCTGCGGGGAGAGCCGCGGCCGGGCCGCGCATGCGCCGTGCGCAGAGCCAGGCGGCGGCGGCAGCGATGGCTCTGCAGTGACGGTTGGCTCTAACGGTTGCTATTGACATTGCGGCGCGCAGCGGCCAGCGGATTCTGCCGAGCGCCCAGCAGGGGAAACTATTGGCTCCGCGCAGGAGGCCGCGGTCGCGGCGCGGTGATGCGGCGGTGCTGAGGCCTGGTGCATCCGCCCCCTCTCCTGCTGTTGGATCGGGAGTCGCGGTCCGGGCCGCCGCCGCCCTGCGCTGGGCTCGCGGTTCCTTCCCGCCCCGCGCCCCCATGCGGGGCCCCTGCTAAGCCGCCGGCGGGACGGGTGAGGGCGTGTGGCCGACAGGAGCAGGCCCGGCGGGCGGGCGGCCCGGCATGGCCCGCAGCCTGGAGTAGCGCCGCCGCCGGGCCCGCTGCAGGCGGAGGAGGAGCCTCGCGGCCGCCGGACAAGCCAGGCCCCGGCCCCGTGACACTGCCGGAGAGGGCCGGGCGGGCCCTGCGGGGCGACGAGCGAGCCCGGCGCAGCGCGGCCCTTCGCCCCGCCCAGCCCGCGCCGGGCAGCGCCGCGGCCTCCGCGCCCGGCTTGGGCTGCCGGTCGGCTCCAGGGGCCCCGGACCCCCGTTGACTCTCGGCCGGCGCGGACTAGCCGCTGCCCTTTCTTCTCACCCCGGAGCCGTGGGCGTTGGAGCGGCTGCGATGAACCCGGTGAATGCCACTGCTCTCTACGTGTCAGCGAGCCGCCTGGTGCTCAACTACGACCCCGGCGACCCCCAGGCCTTCTCCGAGGTCACCAAGCTCCTGCCTTACTTCCGACAGTCCCTCTCCTGCTGTGTTTGCGGTGAGGAGCTTTCTATTGTTCGCTGCACAATGAATTCGGGGCCTTGTGTACCCTTGGGAACCAACAGCGCTGAAGCCCGATTATTTTTACACCCATTTAAATGGGAAATGATAACGCAAATCTTACCGTTGTTTAACCCCTTTTCAGGGGTGTGGGGCACCTCTATAAGGTGTGACACCTGTTAGGAATCTGTATAGCTTCCAATGAAGTTAAATTTTTCCCCCCACTCCTATTGTATATTTTCCAGCAACTCCAAAATTGCTCATCTTGTCCCTCAACAAATTGGAGAAATGTAGAAAACATTCCAAGAATGTGTGTGCTGGGAACAAAACCCCTCTAATTTTTGAGGTCTTATAAAATACCCAATAAAGGATTTACCATGAAAGTTTCCAACTCCACTGGAAAACATGCAGATATAAAAACAACAAGGAGTCCGGTGGCAACTTAAAGGCTAACAGATTTATTTAGGCATAAGCTTTCATGGGTAAAAAACCTGCATCTGAAGAAGTGAGGGGTTTTTTTACCCATGAAAGCTTATGCCCAAATTAATCTGGTGCCACGGGACTCCTTGTTGTTTTTGTGGATACAAACTAACACGGCTATCCCCTGATACTTGACATGCAGATATAGAAACCTTGCTAATTGAGTCCAAATTTTTTAAGTATAGCTTTGTGCAAAAAGAAGCATTCAATACCTCAGATCATTGTATATAGTATCTTGTAACCGCTGTGTCCTGTTACAGAGAAGCTGAATTTGAACCAAAATGTTTTGGCAACAGGCATTGGAACCAAAACATTTACACGTGGGTGTACTGTATTTCCCTGTCTACTTGATTTGCAAAGCAATAGATGTGGCAGGGCAGTTCCAGCAGTGGCTGGGTGCGCTGAGTGAGGGGATATGATGCTGTTGGTGGAAATGGAGCTGGTGGCATTCTTGTGTGGATAGATTGGGAGAATGTGCAAGTTGTGGTAGGTTTGTATTGCTAGCTGGGAATGGAGAGTACAATTCTCAGCTGCCTTAAAAATTAGTTGCTCTTGACTGTCTTAAAAGACTTCTGGAAAGTGTGCAGTACTGGGCAAAAAAAACCAACAACAACAACCGAACATTGGGATGCATAAAGACAATAATACAGAAAGCGTGCTATTATAAAATCAAAGGTATACTGTCTCCTGAAATACTGTGGGTCAGTTATGGTCAGTCTACCTCACAAAGGATATACTGAAAAAGAGAACACTTCGCGGTGGGTGATAACAATGATTAGAAGTAGTGGGAAAACTTTCATTGACAGAACAGGAAAAAAAATTGGGACAGTTTTTTAGAAAGGTGATGAACAAGGGGGGATGTGACAAAAGATACACAAAGCGCAGTGGTATAAAGAAAGCAGACCAGGAACTTTTATTCTCCTTTTCTCATAATGGAAGAACAAAGGGACAGTCAGTTAAATTGAAAGGCAGCAAATTTAAAACTGACAAAAATTTTCACATACAGATGCTTCCCAGGTTATGCAAACCCAATTTACGGAAATCTGGACTTATGGAAAAAAGTTCCATAAGTTGCCTCTCTCCTTTCTTTTTTTTTTTTTTTGCATAATTGTCGGAGATATGTTCCTGACTTGCGCAAAATTCGACAGGGAGTCAGGGAGCTTCTGTAACAAATAATTACCCATATAGCTCATTGCCATAAGATACCATTGTGGCCAAGAGTGTAACAGGATTCAAAAAAGAATTGCAACAGAGGGTCCTGTGGCACCTTTGAGACTAACAGAAGTAGTGGGAGCATAGCATTACAGCAGTAAGGATTAAAATAGGCAAAAAATATTTGGAAGGGGTATAATCCCTCCTGCTTTTGGACAGAAATCTAACTCTCACAGGTGGGGTTTAAAATAAAATGCGGATAGGTTATTCCATAACTTCCTACTGTGTCGTTTCTTTAAAACATCTGATACTGGCTGTTATTGGAGACATGATACTGGTCTGATTCAGTATGTCAGTTCCTGTGTTCCATTTTATTTTGCTAATTCAGATCCTTATCCTGCAAAGGCTTATTATGCTTAACTTTATTACCAGGAGTAGTCCCATTGAGCTACTCCTGGTAGTGAAGGTAAGCGCACAAATGGGTAATTCAGTTTGATTTCAATGAGGCTATTCAGGATCAGGGCCTTAGCTGATAAGTCTTCTCAGTTAGTCTCAGATGGTGCTTCTTATGTAGGAGCTGCTGGCTCTTCCTGTGAGGGTATGTCTGCAGTACAGCACAGCTACAGTGCCATGGTGTAGACTTTTTGTACATCAACGGCAGGGATTTTTTGGTCAATGTGTAGTTAAGCCATTTCACTGAGAGGTGGTAGTTAGGTTGACGGAAGAATTTTTCTATTCATCTAGCTGCATCTGTAGAGTGGGTTCGGTCAACCTAACTGCATTGCACATGGCTTGAAACATTTCACAGCCCTGAGCAGTATAGCCATGGCCGGAGCAACCACTAGGTAAACTAGGTGGCTCCCTAGGGTGCCAAAAAGCGGTGCCCCAATTTTTTTTTCACATTCCCTTCACAGAGGTGGTCCAGGGCAGGGTTTGCCTTGAGGGGCTCGGAGGATGCTGTGCAGGGAGCGGGTTCCACTTGCGGCTCCAGTGGGGCGGCCAGGGGCGTGGGGGGAACCCGGTGGTGAATCTGGGCGCTCCCAGCTGTTACCTGCTTTCTGCTGTTTCCCGGGCTGCAGCTGGTAGGAGCCAGGCCCCACATACGCCACGGTGCCGCCCGCGGGCCGAGTCAGCACCCGCAGAGCCCGGTTGTACATGCCGGCTGGCCCCGCACCTCGAGACCCACCGTGTTGGGCCCCGCGGTGTCCATGGCCGGCGGCTGCAGTCACCATGGACACCGCGGGGCCCAACACGCCAGCCTTGCCACCTCCACAGCCGTCGGGCACCCACCCTACAGGCAACACTCCTCTCTCCCCCCAGACCCTTTCCCCTGTAACCCGCCCAGCAGCACTCCTCTCTCCCCTCAGACCCTGCCCTCGGGCACCTGCCCCGCAGCACTCCCCTCTCCACCCATAGAGCCTCCCCTTCCCCCCTGCAACCCACCCCACAGCGCTCCCCTCTCCACCCACAGAACCTGCCCCTTAGCACCTACCTCTGCGGGCGTCCTCTGCAACCACGGGCCCTGCTGGATCCCTCCGCTGCGCCCCACATCACTGCGCCCCCCCTGCCAGCCCCGAGCCGCCTCCTCCCCAAGCCCCCGAGATCTGTGCTCTGATCCCCAAAACAGCCCTTTCCAGATCCATGGGGGGAGAGGGGGGACAGGAGGGACTCTAGCCACGTGCAGGAGACCCAAGGCCATTTGTTTTCATTAAATATGTAGACTAAATAATGAAATTAATACATTTTCAAACTGAATGTGTATTAATTCTAATGAACAATGCCACATTATGCAGTATTCATTTTTGAAAGTTTATAATAAATGATGCTCTGGGGGGATGGGAGGGGGAAGGGAGGCTCAAGGTGGAAGTTTCGCCTAGGGCGCAAAATATCCTTGCACTGGCCCTGAGTACAGCTAGGTCAAACTAATGTTTGTGCCTTAAAATCATACAAATAAGAGGTTAGGTCAGATTGACTACTATCCCTACCCCTGCCTTCAATACCGAGGTAGGATTGTTTATTATAGTACAAATACTGCACCCATCTGTCTCAATGTTCTATTTAACCCTAGTCACTAACATTATATGATTCTTCTCCAGCCCCTCTGCCTGATCGTTTGACTCTGTTCTCTACCTCATTGGTTCTCAACCAGGGGTCTGGGGCCCCCTGGGGAGCTGTGAGCAGATTTCAGGTAGTCTGCCAAGCAGGGCTGACATTAGACTTGCTGAGGCCCAGGGCAGAAAGCCAACACCCCATTGCATGGGGCTGAAACCTGGGGCCCCGAGCCCCGCCACCTGAGGCTGAAGCCAAAGCCTAAGCAACTTAGCTTGTCGGGGCCCCCTGTGGGGTGGGGCCCGGGGCAGTTGCCCAGTTTGCTACCCCCCTAATGCCAGCCCTGGCTTTTATATGCAGAAAAACAGTTGTTGTGGAACAGGTGGGCTGTGGAGTTTTTATAGTATGTTGGGGGCGGGGGGGCTCAGAAAGAAAAAGGTTAAGAATTCCTGCTCTACCCCTTGACCTCCCTTAAGCCTTCTATCATTTTTTCTTGCTCATGCTTAATCTCTTTCATCAGGCCTCTTTACTTTTGTCTTCCCATATGCTATTTCTCTTCCCTTAATACCTCCTGTCTTTAACTACTGTCCCATCTCCCTCCTGCCCTTCTTAACCAATCTGCTTCATTTATTTTCATTGCCTTGACTTTCTCTCTGCTAACTTTCTCCTTGACCCTCTGTAGTCTTGTTTTCATGCCCTCTGCTCCAGAGATTGCTCTTTCTTAGGTCATCAGTGGTGAAGTTCAAGAGCTGTCTTTTCTTTTCCATCTTCTTCCTCCTTGCCTCTTCTGTCTCTTTCACTGTGGTAGACCTCTGTTTACTTGTCTCCATGGTTATTTTATCTCATACACTGCTACTTCAGTGTTTCCCTTGGTGGTTCCACCTCCTTTTCCCCCTCTTTTTCTTGGGATTTCCACGAGCTCCTTGTTCTCCTTCCACATCTCTCCCTTGGATTAATTCATCTATTCTCTCGGCTTCATATACCTTATCTACAATTATAGCTTCTAAATCTCTCTATCCCTGACTTCTTCCACTTCTGTTCAGTCTCATTATTATTATTTGTACTACAATAGTGCATAGAGGCCCCAACATAGTTCAGACCTCACCCTCCATTTTGCTAAATGCTGTGTGTTTGTATAGTAAGAGGCCTCCTTGCCACAGAGAGAAGGCCCCCCCTTGAATCTACAGACACTTAAGCATGTGAATAGTCCCGTTGAGTAGGAAAGCTTACAATGTGGCACTCAGTGTGTCAGTCATCAATTTAAACTCACTATGACCAAAAGACCTTGCCATCCCCTTTTCCCTACCTGCCATTCAAGTGTTCACTCCCTCTCCCACTTTTCTATCATGGCAGAAAATGTGTGATCTGTTTCTTTGGCCCCTCCAACTTTGGTTTCATTTTTCTCATTTACTCCCTGTATCCAGTTTGTTGCTAAAATCTATTACTCCTCAGTGGTTTGAGCAGTGGCCTGCTAAACCCAGGGTTGTGAGTTCAGTCCTTGAGGGGGCCATTTAGGGATATGGGGCAAAAATCTGTTGGATGATTTAATTGGGGGTTGGACTAGATGGTCTCCTGAGGTCCCTTCCAACCCTGATATTCTATGACTATATCCAAAATCTGTGTGTTCCTTTCCATCTCTACTGTCACAGCCCTTGTCAATGCCTTAAAGGGGACCTAAAAAAGATTAAACAAAACAAAACTGGATTTGTGCTGTTTTTGCTGCTTTATTAATGTGTAGTGGTGGCCTGAATTCTCCCAACTACTTCCTGCCCTTCCCACCAAAAAAAAATTATGCTTTTTGGTTTTTGTTTTTTAATTTAGGAATGTCAAGTATGATTTTTCCCTGGGTTTTTTTTTCTGGAATACATCAGAGTGTTTCATGGATGTGTATTGTAATCTCATTTCCTTATTGAAGAAGTGGAGTTGGGCAGTTAATGAATCTTTAACAGAGATGTACTTTCTCCAAAATATTAGTCATTGAAGTTAAATAGGTATTAAAGATGACTTTAAAATAACTTTATAATTGGAGTTGTTTCCTTTTTAGGCAATTTTAATTATTTTTAACCTTTTTGTTGGCTTTTAAATTAGAAATATCAGGAGAGTAAATCTGGGATGAGAAATAATGAGAAAATATGAGAGCTGTGTCCTGACTCTAATTGAATGGGCAATGGATGTTGGATCTTTAACAAATGCTTCCTTTATCCAAAATGTTAGTAATTGGAGTTAAACAGGCATTAACAAAAAACAAAGAATTTTAAGCAGTCTACCTTGTCTACATGCAGAAATTTTAATGAAACTGGTTCAGCAACTCATTTTAAAACCCCATTTAATTTAGTTAAACCTGTGCAAACTCCTGTATGGGCTCTGATGTAGGTTTAAACTGGTTTATGTAGATTTAACTTATTCCTGATCTTGTGCTCCAGGCACACATTCTCCTTTTAAGCCTTCCTCTAAACCAGAGGTGGGCAAACTACGGGCCACATCTGGCCCGCGGGATCCTCCTGCCTGGCCCCTGAACTCCTGGCCTGGGAGGCTACCCCCAGCCCTCCCCCGCAGCCTCAACTCGCTCTGCAGCTGGCACAATGCTCTGGGAAGCGGGGCTGCGAGCTCCTGGGGCAGCGCAGCTGCAGAGCCTGGCCTGACCCAGTGCTCTGTGCTGCGCAGTGGCACGGCAGTGCAGCTGTAATGCCGCCAGTCACTGGTGCTCCAGGCAGCGCAGTAAGGGGGCAGGGAGTGGGGGGGGTTGGATAGCGGGCAGGGGAGTTTGGGGTGGTGGTCAGGGAGCGGGGGTGTGGATAGGGGTTTGGGGCGGTCAGAGGGCGGGGAACAGGGGTTGAATGGGGGCAGGAGTTCCAGGGGGGCAGTCAGGAATGAGAGGAGGGATTGGATGTGGCAGCGGGGGGCACTCAGGGGCAGGGGCTCCGGGGGGCGGTCAGGGGACAGGGAGCGGGGTGTGTGTGTGGATGGGGCAGTGGTCCTGGGGGGGCCGTCAGGGAACAGGGGGCCCTCTATACAATTTCCGAAACCCGTTGCGGACCTCAGGCCAAAGAGTTGGCCCGCCCCTGCTCTAAACCCACATTGTTCCACAATCCTTCATTCAACTGTAAAAACAAATTGATCATTTCATTTTAAAAAAACGTATCTACTAAAATAAGAAATTAGTATGATTCATACTTTACCTCCCAATCTGTTTTGTGGAGTCTGTGCTTTTTGTCTGCTTCCTTTTCTCCAGTCCCTCTTTTTGCCTGTGTTTTGTTGATTTTAGATTGTGATTCTGTGATGCGGTGGAGCTCTGTTCACTTAAGTGGGGCTTCAGGTAGATCTAATGTCCCCCTGTACAGAATGTGTTGCCAGATTAGGGCCTTGGTCATAAAGTCTTCAGCGTCAGAATTTATTTTACTGTGTCAGTAAAGTGGTGCGCACATTTTGGATGCAGCATACAAAATAAAGAACAGTATATTGCAGGGGTCGGCAACCTTTCGGAAGTGGTGTGCCGAGTCTTCAATTATTCACTCTAATTTAAGGTTTTGCGTGCCAGTAATACATTTTAATGTTTTTAGGAGGTCTCCTTCTATAAGTCTATAATATATAACTAAACTATTGTTGTATGTAAAGTAAATAAGCTTTTTAAAATGTTTAGGAAGCTTAATTTAAAATTAAATTAAAATGCAGAGTCCCCCGGACTGGTGGCCAGGACCCGGGCAATGTGATTGCCACTGAAAATCAGCTCGTGTGCCACCTTTGGCACATGTGCCATAGGGTTGCCTACCCCGGTATATTGTATAGTCTAGTAGTTTTAAAGGTCCCAAGTCTTTAAACCATGATTTGAGGACTTCAATGGCTCAGACATAGGTTTGATAAAGGAGTGGGTGGGTGAGATTCTGTGGCCTGCGTTGTGCAGGAGGTCAGATTAGATGATCATAATGGTCCCTTCTGACCTTAAAGTCTATGATTCTAAGTGATAGGACTTCCCGCACTTCCCTTGGAAGATTATTCCACAGCTTAATATATCTCACTATCAGGAGACTTTTCTTTTTAATTTAACGTAAATTTCACCTTTTTTAAATTTTGTTCTGGTATGCTTAATTATTCTTCTGATACCACCCTAAAGATATCCCATTTAACATTCTAGGTTCTTCCAAAACAGAAATCTGTAAAAGGGCAAGCATATACAGTGGCTGAAATCAGTTTTGAGGTATAGTAATTCCTTAAAGCAGAAGAAATCTCACATTCTCTTGATAATACTTTTAAAACCGTCTTAGGGCTTGTCTGCAGACTGGTCTATGGAGGTGTGCATTGCAGAGAGCTCTGAACCACCCTGTGTATACCCTGCTGGCACAACTAAAAGGTATTTAGTGTGCACTAGGTACCTTTTAGTTTGTGCTAGCAGGTTCCACACAGGGCACAGTGCTATGTGTTAGAGCGCTGTGTACACCAGTCTTGGCAGAAGTTTTTGGAGCCACTTAGTGGTGGCATGACAATTAAAACTCTAACACAGGCCTGGTTTGTTAGAAACATTTCCACTGGTGTAACTATATTGATGAACTTACACCAGTACAAAGCCCTAATGTAGATAGGCTGCACCAATGTAAGTTACAAGAGTAAACTGCATCAGTGCATGGCCTCTACACTGTGGGTTTACTACAGTGTAATTGCATGTATGAAGCAACAGAGGGTCCTGTGGCACCTTTGAGACTAACAGAAGTACTGGGAGCATAAGCTTTCGTGGGTAAGAACCTCACTTCTTCAGCAAGAAGTGCTGTATGAAGTTACACTGATGCACATCTGGAGTGTAGACATGATCATACAGTGATAATTACTTTTACAGCACTATAGGTGAGCATGATGCTTTTACAGACAAATGCAAGAAGACTCTTCTCTAAAGAGCGGGTAATGTAGAAACAAACCACTCCAGGGTTTCTGTGAGGCATTGGTGCATTCCTTAGATGTGTTTGGGGCATAAAAATTAAGCTTACTAATGCACACCCTCAGGTCTCTTGCTGTTAAAATATGGTTTGTTAATATTACAATTCATTCGAAAACAAAGTTTTGTAAACAGTTATGCAATATATTCTTCCACTATGGAAAAAGTAGTTCTTCGAGTGCTTGCTCATATCGATTCCAATTAGGTGTGTGCGCGACATGTGCACGATCGTCAGAGAATTTTCTACCCTAGCAACACCCAGTGGGTCGGCTGTGGAGCCCCCTAGAGTGGCTCCTTCATGGCGCTGGATATATACCCCAGCCAACCCAGCGCCCCCCTCAGTTCCTTCTTACCGCCCTGACGGTCGTTGGAACTGTGGAGCGCGGCATAGCTGTTCTCCACTCTCCCTAGCTTATCCTGTTATTCTGTAGATAGTTGTAGTTATATTTGTTGTATAGTGTTAGATAGTTATTCATTTTACTTTTTAATAATTGTAAATAGTTAGCGGGGGTTAAGGGGGTTGTTCTCCCCCCTTTCCCCCCCGGCGCATAGCCGGGCTCATGCCCAAGGCTCCTGGCTTTAAGCCATGCGCGTCCTGCGCTAAGCCTATGCCCACGAGTGATCTGCACGACTCGTGTCTGAAGTGTCTAGGAGAGTCCCATCAGACAGATAAGTGTAAAATCTGTAAGGCCTTCAGACCGAGAACCAAAAAGGAGCGGGACTTTAGGCTTAGGCAGCTCCTCATGGAGGCCGCACTTAGCCTGGACCCTCCATCAGCGCGTCCGGCCCCGGCACCGAGCGCCTTGGAGCGCAGCGCCCCTGCGGCACCAACCGGTACTGCACCGCGGGCAGAGTCGGACAAGGCCTCACGGCACCGGCCTCCTTCGGCACCACACCCGCCACAGGGGCCTCGGCGCCAATCCTTGACTCCGGGACATAAGAAATCCCGCAAGGTGTAGGAGACTGCTGTCCTGAAGACGCCGGCTCCCCCGGGGCCGGGGGTGGAGCCACGTCCACCTTTGGACTACCAAAAGCAAGTGCCTGCTACGCCGTCGACTCCGGCTCCGCGGCCGTTGAGTCCGGTGCGGACAGGATCACCACCTCGGCCGGTGGTGGAGCCTTGTCTTCCGTCCACCCCACAGACCTTCGCGACGGAGAGAGACCTTATTGCTCTCACGGAACCGGCACCTCTCCAACCACCAGCACCGTTGGCTCCTCGCGCGGTGCAATCCGGGGGCAAGCCTGCCCTGGTGCGCCCGCCGTCTCAGGGCATGGACTCACGGCACTGCTCCAGGTCTCGGAGCAGGTCCCGACGCCGCTCGCAGTCCCGGCGCCGACTATCACCTCGGCACCGGTCGTACTCGCGGCCAAGATCCTCGTCGTGGCACCGCTCTACGTCTCGGCACCGTCACGATCATCGGTACCGATCGGACTCCAGACGTAGTTCCCGGCACCGGTACGAGCACCGCTTGAGTTCGAGGGGCCGCTCCCGGTACCGTGTCTACTCGCGGTCATCCTCATCCAGGTCCAGGTCAGGATCTCGGCACCGACATGGACATCAGCACCGATCCCAGTACCGCTCACCGGCACTGCGCAGGGACCGATCATCTCCGGACCGGCACCGATTGGCACCGTATCATCCGGAGCCGATTTCGGCGCAATCGGCACCGCCTTGGCCTTCGAGATCGGCGTCTCACTCCTCCGATGGGGCCTCAAGATCGGCATACCCTCCTCAGGGGCAGGCTGCTGAGGCTGACTTGGGCCACTGGCGGGAGGTGGCGGAGGACCCTGCACAGGGACCTACGCACTGGTCGTTCTGGACCCCGTGGGCGCATCAACAGGCGCAGGGGGCTCCATCATCAGCCTCTCGCTCGGCACGCTCTGAGCACAGGGCCCCGGAGGCCACCATCTCCCGCCCTCCCCGAGGGGGCATGGAGGCTCCCGTGCCTGCACCACCTGAGGCCCTGGACCCAGGGACAGGCAATGCTCCACTTCAGGGACCCTTGGAGCAGGACCCGCCATTAGACCCCTTGTCACCTGAGGCATCCTCCTCATCTTCCCCAGATGAGGCGGTGGCGGGCACAACCGCCACAGGTCTGCCCCCGATAGATCTTCTGGCACACCAGGACCTATTACGTAGGGTGGCGCGTAATATGGACCTCCAGGCAGAGGAGATAGTGGAGGTACAGGACCTGGTTGTGAGCATCCTCTCCGCGGATGCCCCATCCAGGGTGGCATTGCCTTTGATTCGGACGATTCAGGCTAATGCCACTCCAATGTGGCAAACTCCTGCCTCTATTCCACTCACAGCCAGAGGGATGGAAAGAAAGTACTTCGTCCCTTCCAAAGACTATGAGTACCTATATACTCATCCCCAACCGTGTTCACTAGTCGTGTCATCGGTGAACGCAAGGGAGCGTCACGGCCAGCAGGCTGCAGAGCCCAAATCGAAGGACGCTAAGCGCTTCAATTTGTTTGGGCGTAAGGTATATTCAGCCGGAGGGCTGCAACTTAGAGCGGCCAACCAGCAGGCGCTCTTGAGCCGCTATAACTTTAATTCCTGGGACTCTATGGGGAAGTTTAAGGGGTTGGTTCCCCAAGACTCAAGGGAAGAGTTCGGGGCCTTAGTGGAGGAGGGTAAGAAGGTGGCACGGACCTCCTTACAGGCCTCCTTGGACATAGCGGACTCGGCTGCGAGGACGCTGGCCTCAGGTATCGCCATGCGGCGAGTCTCCTGGCTCCAGGTCTCGGGCTTGCCGCCGGAACTGCAGCAGACCCTGCAGGATTTACCCTTTGAGGGACACGGGTTGTTCTCGGACAAGATGGACTCTTGGCTGCAGAGCCTCAAGGACTCGAGAACAATCATGCGCTCCCTGGGGATGCATGTCCCAGGACCCCAGCGCAGACCCTTTAGGCCCCAGTCTCAAAGGTTCTACCCTCTCCCGCCTCATCCGAGACAGGACTCCACCAGAAGGCGGGGATGAGGTGGTAGGCGAAGGTCGACCGGCCCTCAACCTGGTCAGAACCAGGGGCCACCTAGACCACCTTCAGGTCCTAGGCAGAACTTTTGAAGGTGCGGTCGAGGACGGCGCCCCAGCCACTACCAAGGATCCAGCTCCCTCCTTTTGGGATCGCCTCTCCCATTTCCACCGTGCTTGGTCCCTTATAACCTCGGACCGTTGGGTCCTTCGCATGGTGGAGAGGGGATACGCTCTCCAGTTTTCTTCGTTCCCTCCCTCCCACTCCCCCTCCCCGTCCCTCTTCAGGGACCCTCCTCACGAGCAACTCCTTACACAGGAGGTTTTTACGCTCCTGTCTATGGGGGCCATAGAGGAGGTCCCACCAGAATTAAGGGGCAGGGGGTTTTATTCCCGCTACTTCCTGATCCCCAAGTCAAAAGGGGGTCTGCGACCCATCTTAGACTTACGCGGACTCAACAAATTCATAGTAAAGTTGAAGTTCCGCATGGTATCATTGGGGACCATTATCCCTTCCCTGGATCCTGGAGACTGGTTCGCCGCCCTCGACATGAAGGACGCATATTTTCATATAGCAATCTACCCGCCTCACAGGCGCTTCCTGCGATTTGTGGTAAACAAGGTGCACTACCAATTTGCAGTCCTTCCCTTCGGCTTGTCCTCGGCCCCCAGAGTGTTCACAAAATGTATGGCTGTCGTGGCAGCATACCTTCGTCGACAAGGGATACAGGTGTTTCTTCTTCGAGTGCTTGCTCATATCGATTCCAATTAGGTGTGCGCGCGCTGCGTGCACGATCGTCGGAGAATTTTCTACCCTAGCAACACCCGGCGGGTCGGCTGTGGAGCCCCCTAGAGTGGCGCCTTCATGGCGCTGGATATATACCCCAGCCGACCCGGCGCCCCCTCAGTTCCTTCTTACCGCCCCTGACGGTCGTTGGAACTGTGGAGCGCGGCATAGCTGTTCTCCATTCTCCCTAGCTTATTCCGTTTTGTAGATAGTTGTAGTTATAGTTGTAGTTGTTATATAGTTAGATAGTTGTTTAGTTTACTCTATTAATAGTTGTTATATAGTTAAAGGGGATTAAGGGGGTTGTTCTTTCCCCCTTTTTCCCCCGGCGCATAGCCGGGCTCATGCCCAAGGCTCCCGGCTTTAAGCAGTGCGCGTCCTGCGCTAAGCCTATGCCCACAAGTGACCCGCACGACTCGTGTCTGAAGTGCCTGGGAGAGTCCCATCAAACAGATAAGTGTAAGATCTGTAAGGCCTTCAGACCGAGAACCAAAAAGGAGCGGGACTTTCGGCTTCGACAACTCCTCATGGAGGCTGCACTTAGCCCGGACGCTCCTTCGGCGCGTCAAGCCCCAGCGCCAAGCGCCTCGGTGCACAGTGCCCCGGCGGCACCGACTGCCCCGGCACCGCGAGTGGCGTCGGACAAGCCTCCGCGGCACCGGACCCCTTCGGCACCGGACCCGCCGCAAGTGCCTCGGCGCCGATCGTTATCACCGGGACATAAGAAATCCCGTAAGGCGCAGGAGACTGCCGTCCTGAAGACGCCGGCCCCCCCGGTGCCGGGGGTAGAGCCGCGTCCACCGGCGGAACACCAAAAGCAGGTGCCTCCGGCACCGTCGACTCCGGCTCCGAGGCCGTTGAGTCCGGTGCAGACGGGATCACCACCGCGATCAGTGGTGGAACCGTGCCTCCCGTCGACCCCGGAGACCTTTGCGACGGCGAGAGACTTGATTGCTCTCACGGAGCTGGCACCGCCCCAACCACTGGCACCGTTGGCCCCTCGTCCGGTGCAATCCAGGGGGAAACCCGCCTTGATGCGCCCACCATCTCAAGGACTGGAACCACGGCACCGATCCAGGTCCTGAAGCAGGTCCCGACGCCGCTCGCAGTCCCGGCGCCGAATATCACCTCAGCACCGGTCGTACTCGCGGCTAAGATCATTGTCGCTGCACCGTTCTACGTCCCGGCACCGTTATGATCGTCGGTACCGTTCGACATGGAGACGTAGTTCCCGGCACCGATAATAGCGACGCTCGACGTGGAGGGGCCGCTCCCGGCACCGGGCCTACTCGAGATCGCCGTCCAGGTCCAGGTCGGACTCTCGGCACCGACGCGGTCATCGGCACCGATCCCGATCTCGGCACCGCTCACCGGCACCGCATAGAGACAGATCGTCCCCAGACCGGCACCGTACGGCACCGTACGGCACCGTACCTCCCAGAGCTCATCTCGGCACGGTCGGCACCGCCATGGCCTTCGAGATCGGTGTCTCGCTCCTCCGATGGGGCATCGAGATCAGCATACCCCCCTCAGGGGCAGGCCGATGAACCGGACATGGGCCACTGGCAGGAGATAGCGGAGTATCCCACTCAAGGTCCTTCGCACTGGTCGTTCTGGACCCTGTGGGCGTACCACCAGGCACAAGGGGCTCCACCACCATCAGCCTCTCGCTCGGTGCACTCTGAGAGAAGGGCCCCAGAGTCCACCATCTCTCGCCCTCCTCCAGGGGGCATGAAGGCTTCCGTGCCCGCACCACCTGACGTCCTGGACCCAGGGGCAGGTGATGCTCCGCTCCAGGGCTCATTGGATCAGGACCCGCCTTTGGATCCCTTACCACCTGAGGCATCTTCCTCATCTTCCCCAGATGAGGCAGTGGCGGGCACCTCGAGCACAGGTCCACCCCCGATAGATCTCCGGGCACACCAGGACCTATTACGTAGGGTGGCCCGTAATATGGACCTACAAGCAGAGGAGATAGTGGAGGTGCAGGACCCCATTGTAAACATCCTCTCTGCGGATGCCCCATCCAGAGTGGCGTTGCCCCTGATCCGTACGATCCAGGCTAACGCCAATACGATATGGCAAACTCCTGCCTCTATTCCGCCCACTGCCAGAGGGGTGGAAAGAAAATACTTTGTCCCCTCAAAGGACTATGAGTACTTGTATACTCATCCCCAGCCGTGTTCACTGGTGGTGTCATCAGTGAATGCAAGGGAGCGCCACGGTCAACAGGCCGCAGCGCCCAAATCGAAGGAAGCTAAGCGCCTCAATTTGTTTGGGCGTAAGGTTTATTCAGCCGGGGGGTTACAACTTAGAGCGGCTAACCAGCAGGCGCTCCTGAGCCGCTATAACTTTAATTCCTGGAACTCTATGGGGAAGTTCAAGGAATTGGTCCCCCAAGACTCCAGGGAGGAGTTTGGGGCCTTAGTGGAGGAGGGTAAGAAGGTGGCACGGACCTCCTTACAGGCCTCCTTGGACATAGCAGACTCGGCTGCGAGAACCCTGGCTTCAGGTATCGCTATGCGGAGAATCTCCTGGCTCCAGGTTTCGGGTTTGCCTCCGGAACTGCAGCAAACCCTGCAGGATTTACCCTTTGAGGGACACGGATTGTTTTCAGATAAGACGGACTCTCGTCTGCAGAGCCTCAAGGACTCGAGAACAATCATGCACTCCCTGGGCATGCATGTTGCGGGTCCCCAGCGCAGGCCATTTAGGCCCCAGCCTCAGGGATTCTACCCCCCCCCCCCTCGTCAGAGACAGGACCCTGCCAGAAGGCGGGGGCGAGGTGGTCGGAGAAGGTTGACCGGCCCTCAACCTGGTCAGAACCAGGGGCCACCAAGGCCACCTTCAGGCCCCAGGCAGAACTTTTGAAGGTGCGGTCGAGGACGGCGCCCCAGTCATCCCCCAGGATCCAGCCCCCTCCTTTCGGGATCGCCTCTCCCATTTCCACCGTGCTTGGTCCCTTATAACCTCGGACCATTGGGTCCTTCGCACGGTGGAGAGGGGATACGCTCTCCAGTTTTCTTCTTTCCCCCCCTCCCACTCCCCCTCCCTGTCCCTCTTCAGGGACCCTTCTCACGAGCAACTTCTTATACAGGAGGTTTCTACGCTCCTATCTATGGGGGCCATCGAGGAGGTTCCATTAGAGTTAAGGGGCAGGGGATTTTATTCCTGCTACTTCCTGATCCCCAAGTCCAAAGGGGGTCTGCGACCCATCTTAGACTTACGTGGACTCAACAAATTCGTAGTAAAGTTGAAATTCCGCATGGTCTCTTTGGGGACCATTATCCCTTCCCTCGATCCTGGAGACTGGTTCGCCGCCCTCGACATGAAGGACGCATACTTCCATATAGCAATCTACCCGCCTCACAGGCGCTTCCTACGCTTTGTGGTAAACAAGATGCATTACCAATTTGCAGTCCTTCCCTTCGGCCTATCCTCGGCCCCAAGGGTGTTCACAAAATGTATGGCCGTCGTGGCGGCATACCTTCGTCGGCAAGGGATACAGGTGTTCCCGTATCTAGACGACTGGCTGGTACGCGGTCGCACCAGAGAGCAAGTTCGAGCTCACGTCCACATAATAGTGCACACATTCAACGAGTTGGGCATCCTACTCAACGAGGAGAAATCCACTCTAGAGCCTACCCAGAGAATAGAATTTATTGGCGCAGTCCTAGACTCCGGACGTGCACAAGCTATCCTACCAGACAATCGCTTTCATACCATCACGAGCCTCATTCAAGGGCTCAGGGCCTTCCCAACTACCACGGTGAGGTCGTGCTTTACCCTGCTGGGTCACATGGCTTCTTGCACGTACGTAACCAGGCATGCCAGACTTCGGCTTCGCCCACTCCAGACCTGGGTGTCATCGGTATACCGCCCATATCGGGACAGCCTGAACATGGTGATCACGGTCCCGAACTCGGTCCTGACCTCCCTCACCTGGTGGCTAGATCACAGTGTGGTTTGCGAGGGGATGCCGTTTCACGCCCCACAACCCTCTCTGCACCTGCTCACAGACGCTTCATCTCTGGGTTGGGGTGCCCATCTCAACGAACACCATACCCAGGGCCTGTGGACTGCACCCCAGCTATCCCTGCACATCAATGTTCGGGAACTGATGGCGGTGCGTTTGGCGTGCCAAGCATTTCTCCATCTCCTACGTGGCCGCTGTGTGTTAGTTCTCATCGACAACACCACGGCCATGTTTTACATCAACAGGCAAGGAGGAGCACGTTCGTCGACTCTATGCCAAGAGGCCATTCGCCTATGGGACTTCTGCATCGCCCACTCAATCCATCTCACGGCATCGTTCCTCCCTGGAGTCCAGAACACTTTAGCGGACTGACTCAGCAGGTCCTTTCAGACGCACGAGTGGTCTATCCGTCCGGACATCATCTATTCCGTTTTCCAGAGGTGGGGGTTTCCCCAGGTAGACCTGTTTGCATCTCGAGCCAACAGGAAGTGCCACGTGTTCTGCTCCCTACAAGGGCGAGCTCCGGGCTCTCTATCGGATGCGTTTCTCCTCCCCTGGAAAGACCACCTGTTTTACGCCTTCCCTCCATTTCCTCTGGTCCACAAGGTGCTGCTCAAATTACGCAGAGACCAGGCACAAGTAATTCTAGTCGCTCCAGCGTGGCCGAGACAACACTGGTACACCACACTGTTAGAGCTCTCGGTTCAGACACCGATCCCGCTCCCGTTGTGTCCAGATCTCATCTCTCAGGACCACGGCCGACTACGTCACCCCAACCTACAATCACTCCACCTCACGGCGTGGTTGCTCCATGGTTCACCCAGGCAGAGCAGCAATGTTCGCACTCTGTCCAGCAGATTCTGCTGAGCAGTAGGAAGCCTTCAACACGGACCACGTACTTGGCCAAGTGGAAGCGGTTCTCCTGTTGGTGCGAACAACGAGCCACGTCCCCGTTACAGGCACCTATTCCTCTCATATTGGAATATCTCCTCTCCCTAAAACAGCAGGGTTTGGCGATATCTTCAATTAGAGTTCACCTGGCCGCTATATCGGCCTTTCACCCAGGGGAACTCGCGTCCTCGGTATTCTCTAACCCGATGGTCGTTAGATTCCTCAAGGGCTTAGACCGGATGTACCCACAACAATGTCAGCCCGTTCCGACGTGGGATCTCAACCTGGTTCTCTCCAAGCTCACAGGTCCTCCATTCAAGCCACTGGCCACCTGTTCACTTCTGTACCTATCCTGGAAGACAGCCTTCCTCGTAGCCATCACCTCAGCAAGGCGCGTTTCTGAGTTTAGGGCACTTACATCCGAGCCCCCATACACGGTTTTCCATAAGGACAAAGTGCAGCTTCGCCCACATCCTGCCTTTCTTCCTAAGGTGGTCTCACCGTTTCACATGAATCAGGATATATTTCTCCCAGTCTTCCATCCTAAACCACATGCTACTCGCCAAGACCAGCGTTTGCATTCTTTGGACGTACGCAGGGCCCTGGCTTTCTATATTGACCGCACAAAGCAGTTTAGAAAGACGACGCAACTCTTTGTTGCAGTGGCCGACCGAATGAAAGGCTCACCGGTCTCCTCACAACGCCTATCCTCCTGGATCACATCTTGCATCCGGACTTGCTATGACCTGGCAGGTGTCTCAACACCGCACCTCACCGCTCACTCCACGAGGGCCCAAGCTTCCTCGACTGCTTTCCTGGCTCAAGTTCCGATCCAGGACATTTGTAGAGCTGCAGTTTGGTCATCAGTCCACACATTTGCAGCTCACTACGCACTGGTACAGCAGTCCAGGGATGATGCTGCATTCGGATCAGCGGTTTTGCACACGGCAGTGTCTCACTCCGACCCCACCACCTAGGTAAGGCTTGGGAGTCACTTAATTGGAATCGATATGAGCAAGCACTCGAAGAAAAGACGGTTACTCACCGTTGTAACTTTTGTTCTTCGAGATGTGTTGCTCATATCCATTCCAAACCCGCCCCCCTTCCCCACTGTCGGAGTAGCCGGCAAGAAGGAACTGTGAGGGGGTGCTGGGTCGGCTGGGGTATATATCCAGCGCCATGAAGGCGCCACTCCAGGGGGCTCCACAGCCGACCCACCGGGTGTTGCTAGGGTAGAAAATTCTCCGGCGATTGTGCACGCAGCGCGCGCACACCTAATTGGAATGGATATGAGCAACACATCTCGAAGAACAACAGTTACAATGGTGAGTAACCGTCTTTTCCTATTTGAGGGGAAAGGTTATAAGTGCTTTTTCTACTGCTTTAATATATTTTTTCTAACTTTTTTTCTAGATTCCCAAGATAATTTGTACCACTTCAGGGCTTGTTCAGAAGTTTAGCTGACTTTTCAGCATCAGCTTACCACCAATTTATAACTCTTACTTTTACAAAAACTAAATTTGGAAAACTTTAACTTTCCCAGTTAAACTTTTATACTAGAAAGTGAGTTAGCTTAACGTGGCCACAAACTGCCACAGAAATACTAGCTTAGCACTTTGCAGGGAGAGACAGTTCTAAAGGTGAACCTTAAAGGATTTTTTTAAAAGCTGGGCTTGTATCATTTTTTTACTTTCGGATGTATAAAGAATGCCCAAAATGTTGATTGTTTATTTTACAGATGTTTTCTGTTTTTGTTTTTTTAAAACCTTAAAAATTACAGGAATGACAGGTTTGGCTTTCCTTGGTTTTGCTTGAGGCCTCCGGGATGCCAGCCTTCCATCATTCCTTTCAAACCATTATTAGTGATATAAAATAGCTACATAATATCTGTTTTAGAATTACCCTGAAAAACTGTCACTGTGGTGCCCTAGAGTATTTGTTCTTGTGGCGATCATTATAGGGGGAAAAGTCATTTTCATGCAGTTTTTGTATCTGTCAGTGGCTTTCAACCTTTCCAGACTACTGTACCCCTTTCAGGAGTCTGATTTGTCTTGCATACCTCAAGTTTCACCTCACTTAAAAACTACTTGCTTACAAAATCAGGCATAAAAATCCAAACGTGTCACAGTTCACTATTACTGAAAAATTACTTACTTATTTTTACCATATATTTATAAAATAAATAAGTTGGAATATAAATATTGTACTTACATTTCAGTGTATAGTATATAGAGCAATATAAACATGTCATTGTATGAAATTTTAGTTTGTACTGACTTTGGTGATTTTTGTGTGTCTGTTGTTGTAAAACTAGGTAAATATCTAGATGAGGTGATGTACCCCCGGAAGACCTCTGTATACCCCCAGGTGTATGCATATCCCTGGTTGAGAACCACTGGTCTAAGTGGATTAGGCTGTGTGTTGAAACTTTTACAGGTTAGCTAGGATTCCAGATCATGTAGCGTTTAGGGCTCAGGCAGCATCTCCATGTTAGTCTGGTACATGGAATTGCTTTTTTCTGCATTTTTCTCTTGTTTCAGCATCCAGGGCTGAAGTTATCTTTGGGAGGGCAATTCTGCCATCCTTGTTTAGTTAGAACAGCTCAGTCCACCTTCCCAGGTGTACTGCTCACTAAACTCCCACATCTAAAAATATGCAAAGGATATCTTAGAGGAAAGGTTACGTATCACTAACTGGAGTTCTTCAAGAGTTGCCTGGAGTTCTACATTAATTCCCTGAAGTCTAATTTTTAACTGAAAGGATGAAGGCAGTTGGGGCCATATAATCCTTATACGTGCTCACTTCGGCAGCACATATACTAATAACCTCTGCTCTGAACTTTCAGGGTCATGAAGATGTTTGTGTGGCTCCCACATGGTTCCAAGTTCCAAGGCGCTCAGGTGCCTGGAAATGGAAGGGGGAGGTGTCCCACAGGTGGGAATTGGCAGAAGCAACACATGCAAAGAACTCCAGTTACTCATACATAACTTCAGTTAAGTGAATACAAATATTGGGCTCTCCCTTATGGTTGTGGATGATTCCTCACAGAATAAAGACTAACCCTATTAAATAGAGGTGGTTAAGTGGAGTCCTAGAACACTGCATTTATGAGCATTCTTCCTAGGTCAAGTGGAATGAAGGCTGAGTAGTCATTGAACTAGATCCTAGTGTTTCCTTTCACATTAGAAAAGCAGCCTGGATTGGTTCAGAGTTTGACAAATACTTTTCATTGACATACATTTTTCTTTTTTTCCCTTCCATCTTCACTGATGGAAAATAGCATTGTCTGGTTTTCAAATACTGGCAGTTTTAAACACATTTTACCATTCCTGCCCTTGAAAATGTACACGAAGAAATACCAAAATACACCTCTTTCAAAGTTTGTGAATAATGTGACTTCTGTGGGCAGGTAGACAATCGCCAGTGGGATCAACAGGATACCTATATATGGCCCTCCATTGCAACTGCCCTTCCTCCATTCCCCTGATGATCCCCAGCATAATTTATAAAAATCTCTCCACTGTAGCAAATAGGGGAATGTTTAAGTAGTTTTTTTTTTTTTAAAGGGAAAAGGTTGTGATATTTGGAAAATGTACATATAGTTGCTATATGTGGTGGTACATGGGAAAGAGGTGGCAGAGGGGAGATGGAAGAGTTAACTTTTGTAGGGTTTAGCCCCTTTCCAGAGGAACTCTTTTCCATAGAAGACCTTTTGCAGGAATTTTAGCTAAGATTAGCCCTAGTCATGAAGAATCAGCTCCTGGGCTTTACACCTGGGAAAACTCCTTGTTTAGGGTTGCTTGCTGTATATCGCATAGGTCTTGACTACACAAGAAGGTTATACCAGTTCAGCTTAAATTCGTTCTAAACCAAAAAGTTCTTCCTTTGGCTCAGGATAAGTTGAAAAGTAATCTGGAGGGAGGATTGACCATGCTTTTTCCAGCTAATATAAAATAAGAGTTTCTGCTGAAAAACTGTCTGTACACTGGCTGAGGTCTGGTATGGAATTAAAATGAACCTAAAACTGATTTGTAGGTTGCCCTCTTGCACTCCAGAGATCCTTGCTGGGGTTCTCAGGTTCCTCCTTGAGGTGCTGGAGACACTGAGGCTGGCCATGCCGACAGACATCCATACCCACACAGATGATTCTTCTTTTGGATTGACTCAGGAATTAATGCCTGCCATATGTGTAGCTGTTGTAGATGGTTGCTGTCTTAATCCATGGCTGGCCACATTTTGGTTCCTGTATCTGAGATGAGACTGACGTTTGATAATGCAGGATTATACCATTGTAATGGACTGACCATTACATTCTATAATTTGAGATTGAAGTATTTCTGTCCTGTTGTGGAGACGGGAGCTGAAGAATCTGTTTTGAGGAAAAGATTCTTTTCCGTCTAAACAGCTAGAGCATAAAATAAACAATTATTTAAATAATACTTGGTCAGATTTAGCAAAAGACTATAGCCATCTAGTAGTCTCCTTACTTGGTTCATTAGTAAAACCAGAGTAACCTGTGAGAGCAAAGCCCAAGAAGAGGGCATTTGGGGGTCACTGTATTGATTATCATGGACAGAAGATGAAGCCCCACCATTGTAAACCGTCAACAACCATCAGTCATATTACCCCTTTTAAGATCTATAAAATCTAACCAATTCCATCAGTCTTCTCTGGCAGGTCACCAAAACAGATCATAATCTTCCATCTCCTCTGACTTTGTCATAGGACACCATAACTTTTCTGGGTGGTGAACTGCCTGGCTAATCCAAGAAGCCAACACCTTACAAGTTTTTGGCAATGAATTCAATTTTAAACCCCTCAGCTCTAGATTTCATTCCGCACCATCATCTTGGTCTATGTTGAGTTCCTGGATATTTTAACCTTTTAGTAATACTGAACTCCATCTCTCTTCTCCCATGCATTTTAGGAGAGAAGTTTATTTATTGTTGTAATATTGTGGAGATAGCTATTTAATTTTGATGGAATGAGAACCCTTTTTGTTTTATGCGATTTCAGAGTACCCAGATAACATGACGCAAACCTTGAATGCCTTAGGAGTCATTTTAAAGTACCGGTATTTAAATCTCAAAAAGTATTTACTTCAGTTAAAACTTTCAGAACATGTTCTAGCTGTCAGTAGGACAGCCATAAACATTAATTGAATGCATTAACTACGTATAGTGCTTTGAAATCCATAACAAAAATAAATTAACGTTGCTAATTACAACAAATGTATGAATTTTCAGAGATTTGATTATACATAAAGAATGAAGAGGTAAACTGCTTTTGAGCAAAAGGGTGACACAAGTCAACTTCAGGTCAAGAATGTATTTAATGACTTAAGTCAAAAACAGTTTGAATTTTCAAAATAAATTTCTCTTGTTATCAGAGTAAATCTGGCAAATTTTAAACTAATTTTGCCAACCCAAAAATTAGATGTTAAATCAATATTGAATGGCTTTCTAAAACGGGGATTGGCAACCTTTGGCACGCGGCTTGCCAGGGTAAGCCACACCCCTCGGCCCACGCTGCTTCCCGCAGCCCCCATTGGCCTGGAGCGGCGAACCGCGGCCAGTGGGAGTCATGATCGGCCAAACCTGCGGATGCGGCAGGTAAACAGACCGGCCCAGCCCACCAGGGTGTTTACCCTGGTGAGCTGGGTGCCAAAGGTTGCTGATCCCTGTTCTAAAAGCTAGAGCATGTGAGCTTGATTGAGAAATCACTGGGTGAAATTCTGTGGTCTGTATTACGCAAGAGGGCAAGTTAGATGACCATAATGATCCCTTCTTTAACTTTTTTCATAATTTCAAAGCCAGGAGTGCAAAATTAGGCTTTATAGTGGCAACTGATTGCAGTCTTAACTGCCAGGACAGATTTACTTAGTTGGCAACAGAGAATATTTCTGCAAAGTATGAAGAAAATCAAATTGTATTTTTGTGATTGTAGTTTGTGGCCCAATGCTGTTCCCACATGGGGTATGAAAACACCAGAATTTTTATACCCCTAAAAAGGAGACAAGCCAGACAGAGACTTCATGAAGTCCATTAGGAACTTTGGTATTGCTAATCAATTTTATTTTGAAGGTGCTCAGATATTGGGTTCTTTTATTATCAGATCTTGAGATAGAGTTTTTTTTTGCCATTGACTTCAGTGGGAGCAGGCTAGGTATTATATTTTAATGGCCATATTGCCTGTTTGTTTGCAGCTTAGAAATAACATAGATCCTTCTATAGGTAATAGATATTTCTTTAGATCAGTGGGTCTCAAACTTTTTTACTGGTGACCCCTTTCACATAGCAAGCTTCTGAGTGCGACCCCTCCTAATAAATTAAACACTTTTTAATATATTTAACACCATTGTAAATGCTGGAGGCAAGCAGGGTTTGGGGTGGAGGTTGACAGCTCGTGACCCCCCATGTAATAACCTTGCGACCCCCTGAGGGGTCCTGACTCCCAGTTTGAGAACCCCTGCTTTAGATCAAGCTGCATATGTTTGTTATTTTGGAGCGTGGCATGTGTCCTGTCTCTCCAGGTTTGTGAGTAGTTGCTCCTCTATAGCTAATGCTTTCATAGGGTCACAGAGTCTGGTCTATGCCCCAGCCTATATCCAGTCTCCTGGAAGTGACTCCTTTAGTGTGCCAGGCCCCAAGGACCCACATGGTTCCACGGACAAGCATGTGGTCCCCAAGATTCCAAGACTGGACTGTCAGCATCAGCAATCCCTGTCTCTCTCCATGATTCCCTGCAGAGAATCCAGCCAAGCCAGACCTCTTGCAGGAGGTTTATACTGTACCCCTTCAGTGCATGTCTACACTTAAAATGCTGCATTGGTGCCATTGTAGCACTTTAATGAAGACGCTTTAAGCTGATGGGCGAGAGCTCTCCCATTGGCTTAGTTAATCCACCTCTCTGAGAGGTGGTAGCTATGTCGCTGGGAGAAGCGCCGACAGCGCTGTCTATGCTAAGTATTAGGTCAGTATATCTACGTCACTCAAGGGTGTGAATTTTTTCACATCCTTGAGCAACGTAGTTATACCAATATAGGTCTGTAGCCCAGATGTCAGTGAGGATTTACAGCACACAGGCAGCCTTTTCAAAACATTGTAACTGTTTATTAGTCCCTTGGCACACACGGTCTGAAAGTCCTTAGGTCAGCACATAGAAATGAAGGTTAAAGCATAATCCATTCTGGTTAACCTAGAGCCCGAGCCAAGCTGTAGTGAACCACATATTCAGGCTCTGTCTCTCTGTTTGACCTTTTTAGTTACCAATGAGAGAGCTCCCAGCTTCCTCCAGAAACCAGCACTTTATCCCTCCACTTCACACCTTCCATTCCTTTGTTTTCAAGCTGGAACCTATGCTCAGCTTCCCTGCTGAGGTAAAGGAAATTCATCTCCCTCTTGGTTGCTAGGTGTCCATGTCCTGGGGATTGGGTTTCCCATTGTCAGCTCAGATTTTCCATTTATATGGGTTGGTATTTGCCAGTCCTTTTTAATGATGCATTCAGGCTCAGATGCATACACACACCTGCAACTCCAAGCTTGTCCTGAGAGCACACTAGACTTCTTTTCCCCCACTGGGTAGCCATGCAAAATATAGGGGAAACTGAGGCACACACAAGCCCCATTAGAAAACCACAGAAAATTCCCACTTACTCTCAGATGCATGCAAGTTTTTATGATTGTCTCTATTCAAAACTTGCACAGCATCTTCTTTCAGAAACTGGATAAGAGCTTTTCAAGAATAAAATTCTTAAAACAGCTCCTATTTGAACTTTTTAATAGTGTGATTATCTAGTCTGACTTCCTCTATAACACAGGCCATAGAACAGAGGTCTCAAACTCAATTTACCTTAGCGCCAGTGCCAGTCCTCAAATCCTCCCAGTGGGCCAATAACGTCACTGAAGATGGTGTTCATAAAATAAAACATTTATATTGTATTTTTTATTTCGTATTTCTTAGAAATAAAAAAAGTCATATAACTATACAATTATTCCCCTGCCAGAGAGTTTTTAGTGTTTGCCAGACACCTGACAGCGCTTCAGTTCTGTCAGTTTGTTGATGTTTGGCCTCAGTGACTGAGCAGTTGAAGCCTTTGGATTGCAGCAAGGTGTGCATCAGATAGTTGTTTGGTATTTTGACTTGTTTATATTCATTGTGGAAAAAAGTGATGCTGCCTTCATGGCTGACTCTGCCGGGTAACTAATGATGCTGCCTCCATGGCTGACTCTGGCTGGTGACTAGTGATGTCCGTTTCCCGCAGCCAATGGGAGCTCTGAGGGGCGCAGCGCCAGTAGCAGACATTGCCAGCAGCATGCCTGAATGCGTCTCTCCTCCGTGGGCCGTAGTGGGGAGGTTCTCAGGCCACAGATGGCCCGCAGGCCGGCTTTGAGACCCCTGCCATAGAACTTCCCCAGAATAATTCCTAGAGCAGATCTTGTAGAAAAACATCCAATCTCAATTTTAAAAATTCTCAGTGATGGAGAATCCACCACAACCCTTGGTAAAATGTTCCTGTGGTTAATTATTCTCACTGTTAAAAGTTTACATCTTCTTTCCAGTCTGAATTTATCTAGCTTCAACTTCCAGCTATTGGATCATGTTATATTTCTCTGATAGATTGAGGAGCCCTTTATTAAATATTTGTTCCTGTGACAATTTGCCACTTACCTCTCCTCTCATGAATACCTCCTATCAGTTGCGTATGAACCTGTACTCTCTCTCTGCTCCCAGCACCCCCTGTCGGCTGTTAAGTTCGTCAGGCTGGTCTTCAGTGACTCAGCCCTCCGGTTAAGTCACGCATAGTTTAATGCATGAATGAACAAAACCCCTTCCGGGGTAAAAGGTCCAACAGGGCCTGTCCCTGTGCCCTTGTTACTGTCTTTGACTCTGTCTCTGGGCTCAGTTTTCAGCCTCTTCCTGTCTAGCTTTCAATCTGTCCCTGTCCTGTTATAGAGCAGTGCCCCCAGGGCCTTCTCACTGGAGACTGATTCCTGCCCTTCACTTGGGCCTCTAAACAACACTTCTCCCAGGGATCCTACAAATAGCAGTCACATGCTGCTTCCTTTAATTTTGTTGCTGCTACTATTCCTTGGGCCACTTCCCACATAGCCCCTTTCTCTTTACCTCTCGTGGCCATTCCTCCACCTAGGAACATGTCGTCACTTCCAGGATGCCATGTGGAGCCAGATAGGGAGCCTGCCAGCCCCACGCCAACCGGACTACAAACCGGACTTTCTATGAAGATTAGAAATGCCAGTTTATAGTGCTTTCCAGTTGGTACAGGGTCAGATAACACAGCTTTTACTGGTTTTAGAGTGGTAGCCGTGTTAGTCTGTATCAGCAAAAACAACGAGGAGTCCTTGTGGCACCTTAGAGACTAACAAATTTATTTGGGCATAAGCTTTCGTGGGCTAAAACCCACTTCATCAGATGCATGGAGTGAAAAACACAGAAAGCAGTATAAATATTACAGCACATGAAAAGATGGGAGTTGCTTTACCAAGTGTGGGGGGGTCAGTGCTAATGAGGCTAATTCAATTAAGGTGGAAGTGGCCTATTCGCAACAGTTGACAAGAAGGGGTGAATATCAAAGGAGGAAAATTACTTTTGTAGTGCTAACGAGGCCAGTGCAATCAAGGTGGACTTGCCCATTTTGAACAGTTGACAAGAAGGTGTGAGTATCAGCAGAGAGAAAATTACTTTTTGTAGTGACCCATCCACTCCCAATCTTTATTCAGGCCTAATTTGATGATGTCCAGTTTGCAAATTAATTCCAGTTCTGCAGTTTCTCGTTGGAATCTGTTTTTGAAGTTTTTTTTGTTGAAGAATTGCTACTTTTAAATCTGTTATTGAGTGTCCAGGGAGATTGAAGAGCTCGCCTACTGGTTTTTGAATGTTACAATTCTTGATGTCTGATTTGTGTCCATTTATTCTTTTACATAGAGAGTGTCCGGTTTGGCCAATGTATATGGCAGAGGGGCATTGCTGGCACATGATGGCATATATCATATTGCTAGATGTGCAGGTGAACGAGCCCCTAATGGTGTGGCTGATGTGGTTTGGTCGTATGATGGTGTCCCTTGACTAGATATGCAGACAGAGTTGGCAACAGGGTTTGTTGTAGGGATTGGTACCTGGGTTAGTGTTTTTGTTGGGTGCTGTGTAGTTGCTGGTGAGTATTTGCTGCAGGTTGTGGGGCTATCTGTAAGCGAGGACTGGCCTGTCTCCCAAGGTCTGTGAGAGTGAGGGATCGTCCTTCAGGTAGGTTGTAGATCCTTGATGATGTGCTGGAGAGGTTTTAGTTGGGGGCTGTAGGTGACAGCTAGTGGCGCTCTGTTACTTTCTTTGTTGGGCCTATCCTGTAGTAGGTGACTTCTGGGTACCCTTCTGGCTCTGTCAATCTGTTTCTTCGCTTCACCAGGTGGGTATTGTAGTTTTAAGAATGCTTGATAGACATCCTGTAGGTGTTCGTCTCTGTGTGAGGGATTGGAGCAAATGCCGTTATATCTTAGGGCTTGTCTGTAGACAATGGATTGTGTGATGTGGTCTGGATGAAAGCTAGAGGCATATAGGTAAGTATAGCGGTCAGTTGGTTTCCGGTATAAGTATAGCAGTCAGTTGGTTTCCGGTATAAGGTGGTGGTTATGTGACCATCGCTTATTTCCACTATAGTGTCCAGGAAGTGGATCTCTTGTGTGGACTGGTCCAGGCTGAGGTTGATGGTGGGGTGGAAATTGTTGAATTCCTGGTGGAATTCCTCAACGGCCTCCTTCCCATGGGTCCAGATGATGATGTCATCAACGTAGCACAAGTAGGGTAGGGGTGCTAGGGGACGAGAGCTGAGGAAGCGTCATTCTAAGTTAGCCATAAAAATGTTGGCGTACTATGGGGCCATGCGGGTACCCATAGCAGTCCCGCCGACTTGAAGGTATAAATTGTCTCCAATACAGCTTTTATTGTATATTGTTGGGTTATATTTAGGTTGTGATCTACTGTAACTCCCAGATCCTTTTCTGCAGTACTCCTTCCTAGGCAGTCTTTTCCCTTTTTGTATTTGTGCAATTGATTATTCCTTTCTAAGTATAGTACTTTGCATTTGTCCGTAGTGAATTTCGGCCTATTTAATTGAGACCATTTCTCTAGTTTGTCAAGATCATGTAGAACTCTAATCCTGTCCTCCAAATTGCTTGCAGTTCCTCCAAGCTTGGTGGTATCTGCAAACTTTATAAGAATACTTGCTGAGTCATTATCCAAATCATTTATGAAGATATTGAATAGAACCAGACCCAGGACAGATCCTTGCAGGACCCCACTCAGTATGTCCTTCCAGCTTCATTATGAACTACTGATGATTGCTCTGAGTGTGGTGTTTGAGCCAACTGTGCACCCACCTAATACCAAAAGCCTTACTAAAGTTGAGATGTCTGACATCTACTACTTCATCCCCTATCCACAAGGCTTGTTATCTTGTTAAAGATAGTCGTTTTTTTGACATAATTTGTTCTTGACAAATCCATGTTGACTATTACTTATGTATGACCTTATCTTGTAGGTGCTTACAAATTGATTGTGTGATTATTTGCTCCATTATCTTTCTGAGTATTGAAGATAAGCTGACTGTTCTGCAGTTCTCTGGGTTGTCTTTATTTCCCTTTTTTTAGATAGGTATTATGTTTGCCCTTTTCTAGTTCACTGGTGTCTCTCCTGTCCTCCACAAGTTCTCAAAGATAATTGCTAATAGCTCAGAGATCTCTTCTGCTAGTCCCTCAAATATTCTAGGATGTATTTCATCAGGCCCTGCTGATTTGAAGACATCTAACTTGTCTAAGTCATTCTTAACTTGTTCTTTTCCTACTTTAGCCTCAGATCCTACCACATTTACACTGATGTTTGCTATGTTAGTTGTCCAGTCGCTATTGACTTCTTTGGTGAAAATGGAAACACTTTTGCCAGTGTTGCATTTTATGTCATTGTCTTTCCCTCCTCATTTAGTAATGGGCCTATCCTGTCCGTGGTCTTCCTCTTGCTTTGCATGTATTTATAAAACGCTTTCTTTTTACCCTTTAAATATGACTAGTTTAACCTCGTTTTGTGTCTTGGCCTTTCTAATTTTGTTCCTATGTGCTTATGTTGGGGTTTTTTTTTTTATATTCATCCTTTGTAAATTTACCTAATTTTCTCTTCTTGTATGAATCTTTTTTTGAGTTTCACATCATTGAAGATCTGGTTAAGCCATGGTGACCTCGTCCCGTATTTCCTATCTTTCCTATGCATTGGTATAGTTTGCTCTTCTGCCCTTATTAATGTCTCTTTAAAAAAACTGCCAACTCTCCTGAACTTTTTTTTCCCCTTTAGACTTGCTTCCCAATTCTGAATTTGCTGAAGTTTGCCTTCTTGAAGTCCATTGCCTTTATTCTGCTGATTTCCCTCCTACCATTCCTTAGAATTATGCCATGCCAATAAATGAGGGCATCATTGAATGAATCATGGACCTGTGGTTCACTGCAATTTCCTTCCCTCCAACATGGAAAGGGGAATATTGATACTATCAAGTGGTTTAAGTTGTGGAAGCTTTTTTCTGCAGGAAAAACTACTGCACCAATGTTCTGGAAATGAGCGTGGTCCTATTAGTACTAATACCTGGTATCCTAAAAAATGGACTTGATTCAAATGGGTGGTCAGTCCGCCATGTTTTACATAAATAAGTAAAGCGGTTTTGCATTGTGCCTTCAGTCAGTCAGCCGTGAAGGTTTGGCAGTGAGCTCCATCCCACAGTTTTTCCTGCTTTCATACCTGGCAGGGTAGGGGGTGGGAAATCAGTTGGTTTGTGCAAGATCCTCACAAGTGGATCTGTTGTTGATGTATCAAATCTTTCTCCAGTGGGAGATGCCAGCAATTTATTTGCTACCAACCTGAGTAAGTATCTGCCAGCCATCAGCTCTTCATGCTGAAAAAATACCAAGTTAGGAAGGAATGCCTTCACCATTCACATTGACAACTCCTTTACCATCTATCCACTGGTATTTCTAATTGCAAAGGTTCTGTTTTAACTCAGTAGCACAAACTCCCTTTCTCCTTAGAGTGTTTTCATCCCCTCTCCCCCCAGGTTGTCCCTTACTTGATTAGCTAAATTCTTGAGATTTTGATTGGTTTAAGCCTCATATTTTAAGAGGTATTCTTATTCCTCCTGTGTGTGTGTTTTTAAATGTCTAGTATTGTCTGTTTAATACAGGGGTGGGCAACTATGCCTCGGGGGCTGCATCCAGCCTTCCAGAAGTTTTAATCCGGCCCTTGAGCTTCTGCTGGGGGGTGGGGTCCGGGGCTTGCCCTGCTCCAGCACTCCAGCTGGGGAGTGGGATCGGGGGCTTTCCCAACTCCCTGTGACTCCCGGAAGCAGTGGCATGTCCCTCCGCTGCTCCTACACATAGGGGCAACCAAGGGTCTCCACAGGCTGCCCCTGCCCCAAATGCTGCCCCGCAGCTCCCATTGGCCTGGAACTGTGGCCAAAGGGAGCTGCAAGGGTGGCACCTGCGGACGGGGCAGTGAGCAGAGCTGCCATGTAGGAGCCGGAGGGGGGACATGCTGCTGTTTCTGGGACCTGCTTGAGGTAAGGGTCACCCGAAGCCTGCACCCCGACCCTCTTCTGCACTCCAACCACCTGCCCAGCCCTGATTCCCCTCCGAATCCCTCGGTCCCAGCCCGAAGCATCCTCCCACACCTTGAACTCCTCATTTCTGGCCCCACCCCAGGACCTGCACCCCCAGTCGGAGCCCGCACCCCCTCCCACACCCCAGCCCCCAATTTCGTGAGCATTCATGGCCCGCCATACAATTTCCATACCCAGATGTAGCCCTTGGGCCAGAAAGTTTGCCCACCCCTGGTTTAATATATTTAAAAAAACAACCTGTGTTGAGCATTGGCCTTATTTATTACTGCCCATACTAGTATTTTTGTCTTGCTTGTTTTATTTTGCAACCTCACGTGAGCTACTTATTCTCCAGGACTGACACAGAGGATAACATACTCTCATCCATAAAGTTAGTTTAACTCTGCTTCTCTGAAGAGGTAATGCAGGACTGGTAGTTGCCAGTGTCTATTCCCTAATTGTATGGAGAAAAGCGTGAGGTGTTGCAGGGTGGATTTGATTTAATTCACTAGTCAGGAAAACTTGATTTAATCATGGTTTTTACATAAAAGTGCATTCTTGGTTGTTATAACCTTAATACATATTCTTCACAACTCAGAGATAGATGTAGGTTTAATTTTTAGAAGGTACACATTATACATTTTTAAAGTGATTTATTTTGAAAACTTTTCAGCTTAGTTTTACAGCTATATCAGAAAATAAATGATTGTTTGGTTATTTCATTTACCAGAGGTAATGGAAGCAGATATTTATGAAGTGACTGGGATGTGAACTATCTCCAATTCAACAGGTTAATCATTAATATTTGGAGGATTTTCTTGCCATGCTGTATTAGGAGGAGAACGTCACCAGACAGACATTTAAATTGTTTTATTTAACTAGAACAATGTTATGTATTCTGGATTTTTTTTCATCAACAGCAAACATATAATATTTTTAAAAAAAAAGCATATGAATTTTTGAGTTTAGTTAAATATTCAAGTTTTTTAAAATCAGGTTTGTTTTTGTTAAAATTGTTTTTAACTAATATAGTTAAATGAAAAAAATATATATATTTTAAATTAAATTGACTATGTCAACCAGGTCAACATGAGAAACTTAAAATATTGGCTTCTGCAGCTAACTCAGTCATCTTCACCTTCATTTTCCTGTTTGTTAATAATCTGGAAAAGAAAAACAAGCTTTCCTGCTTTTTCAGGTCCCAAACGATTTCTCAATTTGGAATGAATTAGTCCAAAGGAAGAAAATATTCTTTCCACCCCGGCAGAAGACTCTACTGCTGTTAAAAGTGAGATCATCATTTCAACAGTTTCTGAATCCAAGTGCTTAAGTGGCTTCCACTAGTTCAGTGGTGTGACTTTCTTTAAAACATTTTCAGCTAACATATATTTCTTGAATGATTCATCCTTAGCTCTGAAGTTTATTATAGTTGTCGTTATGGAGGGATGATTGCTGGATGTCCACGTCATAGCCAACTCCTCTTCTTCAGCAGTTAAGGTTTGACCCTGGTACCGAGTATTGAGAATATTTGCAAGAAAATGAGCTTGAGATAGTGCTTGTCCCGTTCGTTTTTTTAATGCTTGGAATTTAACTCCGTCATTGCATATTTCTCTTTTTAAGATCTCACACCGTTCCTTCCAAATTTCAACAGCATCAGCAATAAAACAGCTCTTTCCCCTGCATTTTGTTCAAGGCTACAGAAATAGGCTTCGGGTACTCAGCATGTGTTCAATATTTGTCTTAAGCCCAATGTTGAGATCTTTGGCTGTGACAGTGCCATCTATTTTTTCGTGATTTTGTTCACAAACTGTCATCAGATTAGGCCAATTCTTGATATAGTGCTCAAAACAGTCCACTACTGAGTTCCATCGCACTTCTTGTGGGAGAGTTAGCTTGGTTCCTCCCACTTTCTTCAGAGCAGCTGCTGCAAAGTGGTTGTCACAGATGTATTTTGTAATTTCAACAGTATTAGCCTTTATTTCTGAAACACTGAAGTCTTTGGCTAGGAGGTGCATCAAATGAGCACTGCAAACATATGTTATGAGCTTGGGACTCTCTTCTTCTCATTGTGGATACATTTGCAGCATTGTCTATGACCAAGCTGCATAGTAGACATTTGAATTTTTTTTCACAGTTATAGCTTTTACTGCTACTTCTTGTAAGTATTCTTCTGTGTGTACATTTCCTGATATATCAATTGTTTCTGTAAGGAATTCATTCCCTTCTTCTGTTGTAACACAAGCACGTACAACAGGATCATTGTGGACATTGTTCCACCCATCAAGACTCAGGTTAACAATTTCACTCTCTAGACCTTTTGCACACTGCTCAATTTCTCTTTCATACACATTATCCAGGAATTTGCCTGCGACATCTGCTCTGTTGGATGGACTGTATCCTGGACTTAATGACTGAACCATGTTAATGAAGTGTGGGTTCTCAGTCATACGGAAAGCAGAGTTTGTTGCATAAAGAAATCGGGCAATTTTTTCATCAATTACCTCTTTTTGTAATCTGCTGGTTCATATCACAAACTTGATTATGGTTGTTTCTGGATGATGGAGATTTTTTTTTCTTTTTGCTACAGGCGATATACTGTGGCTATGTGACTGACATTCATGATGTGACTGAAACACTATCATTGGCAGATAATTCTGAAACTATAGAAAATGGTGGTGATCTTGAAGGTGGACAGTCTTCAGAATCCTGTATGTTAAGGATGGATTCTCCTAAACAAAATAAGTCAATGTAGTTATTTAATTATTATTACCATACTGCTCATTTAATATTATTCATTGCATTTACTGACACTCAGTACTACTTTAAAGGTGAAGTTGTAAAAGGAAGATCTGCCTATTTCAGCTATTTATTTTTTATCACAACTGCATCTAAAATGATAGTACCATAGAGTAACAATTATATTTTTTGCTCAAACATGAGAATTCAAGATTAGTCCAGAAAGAAGACAGGCAATCCTTAAGAAAGAAGTATGAAATAAAAAAGTTTACCAACCTGAATATCCTGCATGTTCAGACATGTTCCTTTCACCATCTTCAACGCAGCTTCCTGCTGAGAAGGAACACTTCTCATGATGTTGTTTCATTTGGGCAACCAGGCCTTGCATTTCTTTGTTGCACTCTTTGCATTTTGCATGCATGCCTGACTTACTCACAGGTAGAGGAACTTCAGTAAAATATTCCCAAACAGGGTCTCTTTTACAGCCTGCTGCCATCATAGATTTTCCCTTCCAGTGAGAGAATGGTATGGTAGATCTCAAATCAGTGAAGGCTACACTCAGAAAGACCTCAAGATTTCTGGAATATGCTGCTCAAACAGTTTCACTTTTGTTTCTACTGCCTGTCCTTGCCTTCTCACATTTATCTCCAGACTTCTTCTTGTCCAGATCTATTCCGCCCCCAACAATCCTCTATTCGTTTAACTTTTTGAAACTGCACTTTTAGAGAGAGGTAAGGGATTGACTCTGTGTACACAAATTTGCAGAGGGACAATAGAGTTGAGGTCTGTTATTTCTCACCTCTACATATTTATTTATTTAACAGCTTGTTAACAGCAAAAATGTTTTTATCTCTGGAGACACAAATCCACAGTTTGAGAACTTCAAAACTAAGCATCTCTGATGGTATCTTCTAAACTGAGCACTGAGTCCCATTGGGTAAATAAAAAGATTAACCTAAATAATCTATACAGAAGCCCCTGGTACCCCATAAAATTGGGTCACTAATCCATGAACTAATGGAACTCATTTACAAAAATGTTCTTAAACATTATCTGAATATATTGTCTCATACTATAGAATTAGAATTTATAATCCCTATTCTATGTAATGTATCTTAATTAAAACTCTTTAGATAGGATTTTTCCTCAACAAGCATTTTATTAAAAAAAAAATTGATTAGTTTTTTAAAAATCATTTACTTTTGCCCACCCTGGATTTAGGTCAGATATTAAGAAAAACTTTCTAAATCTAAGGGTAGTTAAGTACTGAAATCGCTTACCAAGAGAGGTTGTGAAATTTCCATCACTGGAGGTTTTTAAGAACAGGTTATACAAACACTCCTCAGAGATGGTCTAGTATACTTGGTCCTTCCTCAGCGTGGGGGGGATGGACTAGAGACCCCTCGAGATCCCTTCCAGCCCTACATTTCTATGATTCCGTGATTACAAAGTAAATGTATCATTTGACATTCCCATAAATGCATTGCATAGTGCTGCTTGTTTCTTACATTTATAACAAAGTAAGGCTCCCATCCTGTTTTTTGTAGTAGGCAGACCAATGCTCTCATGCAGAGCCCCAGTGAAGTGTTTGGGGTTCCCCATGGGTGCAGCACTGTATCTGCATGCTGCCTGAAGGAGGATTGAGGCTACAAAATTGTACCTTTTTTATATAACCTGAAGTTTGCATTCTGTAGAATGTGAATGTGCCATGTGGGCTGCAGATACATCAAGTAGGCAGGATGTTGGACAGTTCTGACTTAAGTAATTTACAGGTTTTTAAACTCATATACATGCTTTCTGAGATGTATTTAGCTGAGGAAAGTCAAGTCATCATTTGGTAAAAGAAAATATATCTATTAAAATTATTTTTTTCCTTTAAGTGAAACTGGTATGTAGACAAATTCTTCAGTTCTGCGTAACATTTCACAGTGCCTGACCTTTTGAAGTAGAAACTTCTAGTTTAGTTCAATATAGTTTTTAATTCAAATGGGGTACACGTGGTGTTTCAGTATTGTTGCGACTTTCCTTAAAGATTTAACAGAGTATTAATAATTGTCTTTGACAAGTCTGAAATGTTATCATTAGGAGGGTTTCATCAATGGCCTGCTGATGGTTCAGCTCTGTTTTCCATCCACCCATTGTCAGCTTATGGAAAGTGGAGTGGTGTTGGCTCAGAAAGCAAATTGTTAAAGCCATTCTAGGCTTTTATCTGGACTTTTATCCAGATTATCTCCTTTTGAGATGTGATCTCTAGTGAATTAGTGCCATGCTTATGAAATCAGCATTTGGAGAAGATGACATTTGTATGGTTATCTGGACCTTATTAATCTTGTTAGCCATGTATTCATCTTTCAGACAGACCTCTCGGCATCTGTAAATGACCTCTTTGTTTGCCTGTTCCTGTGTTGTTTCTACTATTTTCTGAGTGTGTGTGTGTGTGTGTATCTATATCTATATATCTCTTTATCTGTGGCTCAGTTTTGCTTTCAAAATGGCAGAAACTTGTTTTTGTTTATAATATTGATTTTGCTCTGTATAACAGAAATCCCAGGACTCTCATCTCTCTTCTTTAGAAGAAATGTTCTCTAGAGATACCACTTCCTCAAGATTCTCTCTTGAGTTTCATATTCCAGTGTAAATGAGGGAAACTCCCCTAAATCGTAGAAGTGTGGGCCACTGAAGCACCTGTACGGCTGCTCCGTGGTACTACCCCAGTGTTTCTCAAATGCAGTCACCAGGGACTTTTCTTGAGGCTGCAGGGTCCTGGGCGGTGATGGGAAGGGGGCAAAGCAGTGGCTCCTACCCTGGGGCTGTCAGCATGGGTTGGGCCCTACCCCCATCTGGAGGCACAAATGCCAAAGGAGTAGGCAGCCAGTATGAGTTCCCCATCTTCCTGGGGGCAGTGAGGTTCAGGTTTCCAGCTTCAGCCCTTGGGCGGTAGGCTCCAGCCTCCAGCTGCGGGGTGGCGGGCTCCAGCTTCAGATGCCAATCCCCACTGCATTCCCCGGCCCCCAAACATCCTCCCCATTGCCCCTAGCCCCCACTGCCTCCCTACCCACCTCTCCATCCAGGGCATAATTTGTCCCCCGGCTTGCTGGGGTTGAGTAAGTCTGCTGTGAAAAGTGGTATTTGTATGTTTGTTGATATTACTTTTCAGTGCCTCCCAACTGGCTAACAGACTTACTAGCTTGCAAGTCTAAAAAATAGAAGCAACCAAAAAAGCAAAAGAAACAACCAGAAAACACAAGAACATGCAAAGCAATTTATTTGTTTCTTTTCTGTTTAGCTCCAGTAAAGAATACAGGTCTGTCTCATCTTATGCGGGGGTTCCGTTCCGTGGTTAGCGCGTAAAGCGAAAACCGCTTATAGTCAAAACCCCATTGAGTTCAATGGCGGGCGAAATCGCTCGCACTACAGGTATAGTATTAAAACTGTTGTTTTTCTCTTTTTTTTGTTTTTGTTTTTGCCGACTGCGTAAAGTTGAAATTGCGCATGTTAAATGCGCGTAAGATGCGACAGACCTGTAGGACAACTACATTATTTTTATTATTGAGTCTGCAAACAAAACCCTAGATAAATAAATTACAATGATTTTGACATGTATGTGTGCATATTTATTTGTTTGTCCTAAAGCTAATTAAATATTTTAGGAAAACTTGTCAGAACGGCCAACAGCAAGATTGATAGCTGCATTCTGAGGCCACCAAAAAATTTATTGAGAGAACCCTAACTACAGGTATGTCAGGGGCCTTAGAATACTATGTCCCTTTCCAGCCACAGTGCACAAAGGAACTCTTGGGAGCAGCTGCCTAACCGTTCTAACTATAGCTCTATAGCCCTTGATGCTTATTCTACTTCAATTAATTACATTTTCATTGATTTTGTTTGTCTGAGTCCTGTGCTTTGGATGATTTTGTTACTCTTTCCTGGTTAGGTAGTCTATAGCAGACCCCTACCATGACATCACTCTTGTTTTTTACCTCTTTTGTCTTTACTCAGAGACTTTCAACAAGTTTGTTTCCTATATCCATCTCAGCCCCAAAGCAAGAGTATACATCTTTGTTATACACCTCTACCCTGATATAACGCTGTCCTCGGGAGCTAAAAAATCTTACCACATTATAGGTGAAACCGCATTATATCGAACTTGCTTTGAGTTACCGGAGTGCGCAGCCCCGCCCCCCCGGAGCACTGCTTTACCGCGTTATATCCGAATTCATGTTATATCAGGTCACGTTATATCGGGGTAGAGGTGTACAAGGCAACACTGTGACACTGCACCCCATATTCTTCACAGTGATATTATGATAGGATTATGGCAAAATTATGATGCATTTTGTACAAAATAAGTCATGCAAGGTGTCATTGGAAAAGTTATGATTTGCTGAATATGATTATCCTATTTGTATGCATGTATAATTTTTGCATCTGAAGTTATAAATACTGAATATGTATCTGTACTTCAAATGTAGTTACACTTAGGTAACGCCCACTAGACAAAATGCTTTCAGTCTCAATAGCTGGTGGTAAAGGGCCTTTTCAGGTTAATGGGGCCATTAGAAAGAACAATAGGCCTCAGGAGAAGCTTATCTCTAAGGCTGCCTGTCTGTCATGGACCTCCATGACTTCTGCAACACTCGGTGTGGCTGGCTCCAGGCTACCTCTGGGGCAGCCGCACTGGCTGCTGCTGGGGCAGTCTCGGGCCACAGTGCCCCCCTCTTCCCCCAATAGCAGCAGTAGTTTGGGTGTGTGAGGGGGCTCAGGGCTGAGGCAGAGGGTTGGGGTGCAGGGCGGTGCTTACCTTGGGGGCAGCCGGCATGTCCCTGAACCACCTAGGCAGAGGGGCTGGGAGCTCTGCACGCTGCCCTTGCCTGCAGGCACTGCCCCCGTAGCTCCCATTGGCTGCGGTTCCTGGCCAATGAGAGCTGCAGAGCTCCCCTGGCCTTCCCTCCCCCTAAGAGCTGCAGGGACATGCCAGCCACTTCTGGAGAGCCGCACGGAGCTGGGTAGGGAGCTTGCCAGCCCCGCCAACCCTCCCCACCCCCAAGCACCAGTGGGGGTCCTGGGCCACGTGCCACTGCCTGCCCCTCCCAGCACCTGCACCACCACCCCTGTTGCTCCCCTAGCACCGCAGCGCCCCACAGCACCCCAGCCCAAGTTTTAGTTAGGGGTATATAGTACAGGTCATGGACAGGTCACAGTCCATGAATTTTTGTTTACTGCCTGTGACCTGTCCAAAGGGTGATTAGATAGAAAGTGTGAAAAATCAGAACGGGGTGGGGGGTAATAGGCAATTATATAAGAAAATGCGCTAAATATTCGGACTGTCCCTATAAAATCGGGACATCTGGTCACCCTACCCGTCCATGACTCTTACTAAAAATACCCATGACTAAAATGTTGCCTTACTTATCTCCCACCTGGTGGGCCTTCCTGAGATCGCTACAGACAGCCTGTGAATGATGGCTGTTGTGTCTCTACAAGGACATGTGACCAGGCCACGTGATGCTGGACTCTATCTTAGGATGTCAGTATTTTTCCACAGACTGGTCTGGGAACCAAGCTTTGGAACAAAGGGTTCCCGCCATATGCAAAAGCTATATAAGGCAGTCATGACATCTGTGGTTCTTCACTCCCCGCATAAGAAGACTCCGGGAAACACTTGAGGAACAAATACTGAACTGGGGGAAGTGCTGGACCCAGGCTAAAGGAATTTCTAGCCTGTGTATGAAACACCTGGGGATTCCAAGCTGCAAAGCCAACTGTAGCTTGTGCCTTAAGAATCTACAAGTCTGCCTGTACCATCAGTTAGGGTGAGAATCTGCTATTCATATCCAATCTATCTAGTATATTAAGCTTAGGTTGCATTTTTGTTTATCTGCTAGGTAATCTGCCTTAATCTGTTTCCTATCACTTATGATCACTTAAAATCTATCTTTTGTAGTTAACGTGGTTTTGTTTTAATCTAAACCAGTGAGCTTTGACTGGAGGGGGAAGGGATAGCTCAGTGGTTTGAGCATTGGCCTGCTAAATCCAGGGTTGTGAGTTCAATCCTTGAGGGGGCCATTTAGGGAACTGGGGTAAAAATCTGTCTGGGGATTGGTCCTGCTTTGAGCAGGGGGTTGGACTAGATGACCTGCTGAGGTCCCTTCCAACCCTGATATTCTGTGATTCTGAGTGCTTGGGGAAAATCTCTGCTTGGTTACCACAAGTGTGCATTGCTCTCTTCACAGTGAGGGAGAGGCAAACCGGGCATTATACCCATATACTGGCCAGATTTGGCCACGGCAGGACACTACTGTTCTGGGGTCCCAGACTAGGAAGCTGGTGGTTAGAGAGCCTGTGTGTAACTGCAGCTGGGTGTATCCCTACCTGTATGAATGCTGGTGAAAGTGCAGGCTGGAGGGCTTTGCAGCTTGTCACAACAGTACAGTGTGAGAGGGAACCCAGGCTGGTGGGCTAGGGGGCTCAGTGGTACCCCAGTTCCAGGTGGCACCCCAGGGGGATCTAGTCACAGTGGCGTAATCGTACAGGATCATATGCACAGCTGCTTGTTCTGAGTGAGATTTGCACTTCATACGCTGGTGGCGATTTTAAGTGAGATTTAAGTGGTGGTGGCTGGAGATCAGTCAGAAGTTACCAGTTTGTTATTTTCTGTTTTCTTATTTCGAGATAGGGAAGTAGGGACAGAAAGGCAGGAAAATGAGTGAATGAAACTAGTAAGAAGCTGGAGCAGTGCAGATTGCAGGCAGAATAGATAGAAAAAGAACACATGAGACTTATGTAATTAAAAGAGCTGGAATTTGAGATAGACAAGAAGCTGCACACCGAAGAGCCATAGAAGCAGAGGATGCTAAGCAAAAAGCTGCACACCAGAGAGTTTTGGAACTGAAACAGATAGAGGCTGACAAAGAAATGGAGATCCAGAAATTAGGCCTGGAGGAAAAAGAAAAAGAAAGGAAGCACCAACTGGAGTTGATAGAGAATCAGAACCCCCCCCCCCCCCCCACACACACACACACACACCAATGAGTCCCACCTCTCCAAAAATCCACAAATGGGAATGTAAAAAGCAACAGAGGGTCCTGTGGCACCTTTGAGACTAACAGAAGTACTGGGAGCATAAGCTTTCGTGGGTCAGAACCTCACTTCTTCAGATGCAAGTAATGGAAATCTCCAGAGGCAGGTATATATCAGTGTGGAGATAACAAGGTTAGTTCAATCAGGGAGGGTGAGGTGCTCTGCTAGCAGTTAAGGTGTGAACACCAAGGGAGGAGAAACTGTTTCTGTAGTTGGATAGCCATTCACAGTCTTTGTTTAATCCTGATCTGATGGTATCAAATTTGCAGATGAACTGAAGCTCAGCAGTTTCTCTTTGGAGTCTGGTCCTGAAGTTTTTTTGCTGTAAGATGGCTACCTTAACATCTGCTATTGTGTGGCCAGGGAGGTTGAAGTGTTCTCCTACAGGTTTTTGTATATTGCCATTCCTGATATCTGACTTGTGTCCATTTATCCTCTTGCGTAGTGACTGTCCAGTTTGGCCAATGTACATAGCAGAGGGGCATTGCTGGCATATATAACATTGGTGGACGTGCAGGTGAATGAGCCGGTGATGTTGTAGCTGATCTGGTTAGGTCCAGTGATGGTGTTGCTGGTGTAGATATGTGGGCAGAGTTGGCATCGAGGTTTGTTGCATGGGTTGGTTCCTGAGTTAGAGTTGTTATGGTGCGATGCGTGGTTGCTGGTGAGAATATGCTTAAGGTTGGCAGGTTGTCTGTGGGCGAGGACTGGCCTGCCTCCCAAGGTCTGTGAAAGTGAGGGATCATTGTCCAGGATGGGTTGTAGATCACTGATGATGCGTTGGAGAGGTTTAAGCTGAGGACTGTAGGTGATGGCCAGTGGAGTTCTGTTGGTTTCTCTTCTGGGCCTGTCTCGTAGCAGGAGTCTTCTGGGTACACGTCTGGCTCTGTTGATTTGTTTCTTTATTTCCTTGTGTGGGTATCGTAGTTTTGAGAATGCTTGGTGAAGATCTTGTAGGTGTTGGTCTCTGTCTGAGGGGTTGGAGCAGATGCGATTGTACCTCAGTGCTTGGCTGTAGACGATGGATCGTGTGGTGTGACCGGGGTGGAAGCTGGAGGCATGAAGGTAGGCGTACTGGTCGGTGGGTTTTCGGTATAGGGTGGTGTTAATGTGGCCATCGCTTATTGGGAATGGTTATGTCCTGCATACAGTGAAACGGGATATTGCTGAATATTGTATCACCTTCAAGAGGCTGTGTGTACTTCATGAGATTCCTGAGGACCAACATGTGCCCACTTTGGTTGCAAAGTTGTCTGGGAGAGCTCTGGATATATTCAATAAGATGCCAATTAGAGATGCTTCAGATTATGGTAAATTCAAGGAAATATATTTAAAACTGTTTCAGATTACACCTGAAACATCTAGAGTAAAATGTAGAAGCCTTAAGAGGGGTGCTGGGATGAGTAATGTGGCATATGTAAACCTGATGAAAGATTTGATGGAAAAGTGGGTAAAGGGAAAAGGTGTTACAAGCTTTGAAGGAATGTGTGATCTTGTTGCTCAGGAACATTTTCTGAGTATATGTAGAGATGATGTGAAACAGTGTTTATGGGAGTAAAAAGATGAAAACTTGATGAACTGGCTACTCTAGCTGATCAATTTGAGCAAACCCAAGCATCTATTGCAGGAGTAGACAACCTATGGCACGCATGCCAAAGGCAGCACACAAGCTGATTTTCGGTGGCACTCACACTGCCTGGGTCCTGGCCACCAGTCCGGGGAGCTCTGCATTTTAATTTAATTTTAAATGAAGCTTCTTAAACATTTTAAAAATCTTATATACTTTACATACAACAATAGCTTAGTTATATATTATAGACTTAGAGAAAGAGACCTTCTGAAAACGTTAAAATGTATTACTGGCACGCGAAACCTTAAATTAGAGTGCATAAATGAAGACTCGGCACCCCACTTCTGAAAGGTTGCCAACCCTGATCTATTGCAAACAAACCACAGACAGAGGAGTTTAAACCTGGTGGGAAGCAGAGTTCCCATTTTACTCTTGGGAAGAAGGAGAGTGGAGGGGAGTCTGGGTGCTCACCTCCCCAAATCCATTCCTCTAGTCCTCGTTCCAAATCTCCTGTAAAAACAGAGGAGCCCAGAAGGTGCTATCACTGTACTTCCACTGAGCACCTGAGGAATAAATGCCCCGTGCTGGGTGGGAACAAGCCGCAAGCAACTCATGGAAATGCTGCTACCCTGAGCACAGAGGCACTTCAGGCACAATTGCCACTTACCATACAGGGTTGTCCAGCCAGGCATCAAGCACATAAAGGCTGCCAGGATTAATGGCAGAGAACACCAGGGGTGGAAAGACACGGGGTTGTGCAAGAAAGTTACTGCCAGGGCAGATGGCAGAGCTTTTATTAGTGGGAGGTTACAAAATCCTTGTGCATATAGAAACTGAGGATTTGGAAGCTGTATTGGCTGTGGTAAATGATAACCCGACTGCTTTGAGAATGATTTCTTCCATGTAGCTCGGGCTGTCAAGGAGAAATTTTATGCTGGAACCCCAGAGGTAAAGAGCAAAGTCTCAGGAACCGCTGGAGGAATGGGAGAGTGTCTCTTTAATTCCTCTGCAGCAGTTGAAAACTGTATGCTTCCAGGGGTGGGTGTGGTTGACGCCAGCTCCTGCCACCTGGTAGCTAAAGGCAGGGTCTCTTTGCGGGGGGAACCCGTCACAAACACCTCTCCTTTTTTTCCCCCTGCCTGTCCTTCCTCAGCAAGATGTTCCCTTCTGTAGCAATATTCCAGTCATGTGTATTATCCCGCCAAGTCTCTGTGATGTCATAGCTATGTCATAGTTGTGATTATTTACTAGTATTTATAGCTCTTCCTATTTATTCCTCATACTTCTTGCATTAGTATATACATCTAAGATACTTATTTAATTTCCACACTGTTCCCTCGTTTCTCCTTTGTCCTTGTTATAATTGCCTCATGCTTCCTTTAGATTCAGACCCTTCACCCATGTCTCCATGTTTTTGGCTTACCTGTGAGCTTTTGTCTCCTGACCCTGTTAAATCTAGCTTAAAGCCTTCTTCACTAGTTTAGACAGAGTGGAACAAGGAATTGGGAATAGAAGATTGTTAGAATACCAGTATCTCCTTTCTTTCACTGAGAGAAGAGGCAACAGGAACTATGTTAAGAATTTCCGTCTTCTGCTAAAGAGGTTTTCAGGAATCCAAGCATAACTGGATGGCACCATTGCCACAGTTCTCTCTTCCCTACTGGGAGGGTGAACTCTGGGTGAATAGAAGTTTTGTCATTTCATAAAAAGTTACTTTCAAGGACTATATTGCCTCCTTAAGAGGAGAGGAATGCTCAACTTTTTTGTCATTGTCTGAAGGTGTAGGAATTTTTAAATTCTGGTAATTTTGTGGAGGCATCCATGGGGACATTTAGGTCAGATTTGTATATTTTCAGTGAATATTGATGCTATGTTTTCCAAAAGAGCTTGTTGGGAGGCTTAGCTTGTATTTGCCCTATAGGGTAATTTGTCTGTCTGATCAGTAACAACACTTTTGAAGTCCAGATGCCAACTGAGATTGACTTTATATTGATGCAGTACTTGGGGTTCATGAAGTATTATCTGTGACAGGCTGCAGACACCTCAAAGGGAAATCAGAAATTTAACACATTAAAAATGAGCAGTTGGTTTAACTGATTGTGTACTGTGTTGTATTATAAAACTATGTTGAGTAAGGTATTTTTCTGCAAGCTTCTGATGTTCTGAACTTGATGGTCATTATGAGATGTATACAGACTATGGTTATTAATTTATGTATTTGTGAATATAGAAAGCTATGCTCATAGTCTATGGGGCAGCTTCAGCTGTATCTTACAGTAGAGTGGTGAAGCAGTCAGATAGGGAGGGGCACCTTCCAAACCAGTTGTTTACACAACCCCAATTTAAAGTACCCATATATTGTCCAGCTCAGGAAAAGAAAATGATGGACCATTAGAGTTAATGGGGAGACATTGAGACATCCTGGCTAGAATTTACCCCACTCTGAATAATCATGAGTTATCATGCCAGGAGAGAGAGAGAGTTTAAAAAAAAAAAGGGCGGGGGGAACCAGTTTCAAGCTTCCTTTTAAAAAGGAAGTTGTCATCCAGAAACTGAGGGACAGCCTCTATGAGGGAAGCTGTTCATGAACGTAGGATCCTCCATATAGCTAGGGGTATGCTGAGAAACTGTTGAAAGGCAATAAATAACTTGTATTTTTATCTTCAAGTATCAACGCAGGGAGACGATATGTGATAGTAGGGGGCTCTATAATCTAGCAGACAGAAACATAACAAGATCCAGATGAAGCTAGATAAATTCAAACTGCAATATTTTCCAGTCTGAGTCCTTGTGGTTCTTCTCTGAACTCTTCCTGTTCTTCTTTGAGTGGTTGCAGACATGTATTCCATTCGTGTGTGAGCACCCAGCACACCAAAGCCAGGGAACTTTGCCTAGGAGTACCTGTAGAAGTGGCATTTAACATAACGGCCATATTGGGTCAGATCAAAGGTCCATCTAGCCCAGTATCCTGTCTTCCAGCTTAGAGACTAACAAATTTATTAGCGCATAAGCTTTCGTGGGCTACAGCCCACTTCCTCGGATGCATATAGAATGGAACATATATTGAGGAGATATGTATACACACATACAGAGAGCATGAACAGGTGGGAGTCGACTTCCACCTGTTCATGCTCTCTGTATGTGTGTATACATATCTCCTCAATATATGTTCCATTCTATATGCATCCGAGGAAGTGGGCTGTAGCCCACGAAAGCTTATGTTCTAATAAATTTGTTAGTCTCTAAGGTGCCACAAGTACTCCTGTTCTTTTTGCGGATACAGACTAACACGGCTGCTACTCTGAAACCTGTCTTCCAACAGTGGCCAATGTCATGTGCCCCAGAGGGAATGAACAGAACAGGTAATCATCGAGTGAGCCATCCCTGTTGCCCATCCCCAGCTTCTGACAAACAAAGGCTAGGGACACCATTCCTGCCCATCCTGGGTACTAGCCATTGATGGACCTATCTTCCATTAATGTATCTAGTTATTTGTTGAACTCTGTTTTAGATTTGGCCTTCAAAACATCCTCTGGCAAAGAGTTCCACAGGTTGACTGTGTGTTGTGTGAAGAAATACTTCCTTTTGTTTGTTTTAAACCTGCTGCCTATTAATTTTCATTTGGTGACCCCTAGTTTTCTTGAGTAGTTTTGTATCTGCAAATTTTGCCACCTTACAGTTTATCCCTTTTTTCAGATCATTTATGAATATGTTGAATTATAGTGGTCCCAGTACAGACCCCGGGGACGCCACTATTTATATCTCTCCATTCTGAAAACTGACCATTTATTCCTACTCTTTGTTTCCTATCTTTTAACCAATTTCTGATCCATGAGAGGACCTCCCCTTTTATCCCATGACAACTTACTTTGCTTAAGAGCTTTTGGTGATGGAGCCTGTCAAAGGCTTTCTGAAAATCTAAGTACACTATATCGACTGGATCCCTCTTGTTCACATTCTAGTTGACCCCCTCAAAAAATTCTAGTAGATTGATGAGGCATGATTTCCCTTTACAAAAACCATGTTGACTCTTCCACAACAAATTATCTTCCTTATACCCCCTTCATGTTTTCATCTGTCTCTCAGTGCTACTTCCCTCTGAACTGTTTCCATTTTGACTTCCATAATTTTAATCTTTGATTTTCAATTTCTGTTTTAACCCTTCCCACTTTGTACAGCTGTAGCTCTCTTGGTTAGTGCATTAGGGACATTGCATAGTGTGTCACCATATTGAGATGAATGTGGTGTTTATGGGGCAATGGTGATACTGTTTTCCTTGACACCGTGTTTTCTAAAGGCTGGGTTAATGGGCATAAACAGATCAGATTATGTTGAAATTTTGCTCTGCAATATGGAAAACTTCTAAACCCAACATTGTTTTAAAACTGTGGGTACAGCAATTGTAATGAGTCTAAAATCTCACAGTTCATACTGTTTGCACACCTTTGATTTTTCTCATGACCTTGTTCATCACTAAACACTATACAGGCAATTCATACTGCTGTAAATTAGGAAGTCCCTCTTATGTTACCCTGAAAGCCTATGCCAGTTGGTCTGCTGTAATAACCTTCTTTTCTTTTTCCTCTTAGGAAATTTGCTACAGGATCCTATTGCTCCCACCAACTCCACGTGTCAGCATTATGTCTGCAAAACTTGTAAAGGCAAAAAGATGATGATGAAACCATCATGTAGTTGGTGCAAAGACTATGAACAGTTTGAGGAAAATAAACAGTTGAGCATTCTAGTGAACTGCTACAAAAAACTGTGTGAATACATAACACAGACTCCATTGGCACGAGACATAATACAAGCAGTTGACTGTTCTGCAGATCTTTTGGCTTTGCTCAAAGATGGATCACCACTCCATGAAGACACAGAAAACATTTCTGATGCAGCCATGCCTTTGTGTTTGACACATTCTCCATTACCTTCAACCTCAGAACATATTAATGATCCTCAAGCTAGTTTTTCTTCAATACCTGAAAGTACACATAATATTGATATTAGAAGTTCTGTTATCAATGGATTGCCCAATTGTAATGGGCTTTCAGTGGATAAACTTGGAGTAAATATTCCTTCCCCTGAACATGCAAATACAATTGATGTGTGTAGTACTGGAGAGTACATAAAAACTGAGGATATCTCTAGCAGTCTTCAGCCTGTGTGTGACACAGTTTCTACTAGTGACTTGTGTACATCAGGCCTTGACATCTGCAGTTTCAACGAAGATATAAAGCCTGGCTCGCTATTGCTTAGTGTTGAGGAAGTTCTCCGAAGCTTAGAAACTGTTTCAAGCACTGAAGTCTGTGGTTCTGATTTGCAGCCCAGCTTGGAAGCCACCATATCCAATGGTCCTTTCCTGCAGCTTTCTCCCCCACCTCTTAGCCATAATGTTTTCATGTCCACAGGTGCTTCTCCTCATGGGATCTCATGTACAGCAGCAACACCTAAGGTAGTTAAGTTAAACCGGAAGCGATCTCGATCAGAAAGTGACAGCGAAAAGGTTCAGCCACTACCCATTTCCAGCATCATCTGTGGCCCAACGTTGGGAGCATCAGCTCCAGTAACAGTAAAACAGGAAAATAAAATGTCTTTGCAGCCTGTAGCAACTGTACCCAATGGAGGCACTACTCCCAAAATAAGTAAAACTGTACTCCTGCCTAATAAAAGCATGAAAAAGAATCTAGAACATGCCCCCAAGAAATCTCACCCGAAAGCCAAACCAGGAATACTGAAAACAAAAGACAAAGCAAAGGAAAAGGTTGCTAGCAGTAATGTTATGCCAGGAAGTCCGACAAAAACTGCATACAAAAAGCCACAAGAAAAGAAAGGGTGTAAATGTGGTCGCGCCACCCAAAATCCAAGTGTTCTTACATGCCGTGGCCAACGCTGCCCTTGCTACTCTAACCGTAAAGCCTGCTTAGACTGTATATGCCGTGGCTGCCAAAACTCATATATGGCTAATGGGGAGAAGAAGCTGGAAGCATTTGCAGTGCCAGAAAAGGCCTTGGAACAGACTAGGCTTACTTTGGGCATTAATGTGACAAGCATTGTGCGCAGTGCCAGCACAAGCACCAGTGTAATTAATGTGACAGGGTCACCAGTAACTACATTTTTAGCTGCCAGTACACATGATGATAAAAGTTTGGATGAAGCTATAGACATGAGATATGACTGTTAAATCTTTTTTTTTTTTGTCTTTTCCCTGCCCTTAGTAGGGGAACTGCTACAGTTTTAAGGCAGCTATGGTTCTGTTTAACTTGCCGAAGCTCCTGCCTATAGATCACTTGTATCAAGTGTTTTTCATTGCTATGTTATGTGTGTTAGTGTCTGGGAAATAGTTTGCAGATAATGGAGGAGTTACCCTAAAACTATGTCTTTAGATCTCACAGCACCTCATAGTTTGAGATCAGATGCTGATGTAAATGGTTTTAATACAAGATGACCTTTGGAAAGGAACATATTAACCTCATTGTACCAGTTAATGCTTTGTGCTCAATTAAAACTTCCGATTAAATGTAAGGAAGTGGTATCTAGTCAGTCTATCAAAGTTGTGCTAATTTATGATGTGTGAAAGTAACTGCCAAATACACTGCCATAGGGAGTCAGTGTTGCTAGCAAATCACATCCCATTCCTGTTGAAAGTACAGTATTAACGGAGGACTGCAGTCTTTGAATGACACATCTTTTTTGATCTTGAGCGTTGGTTATCTAGAGCATGGAACAGTACAAATCAGTAATTTCATGGAAAGAAAAGTTGTCCCTCATTGGAATTGGCTAAGAAGTAACTGGGCAATCAACTGGAGTCAGTTGTAAAGTGGCTGTCCCTCCAGATCCTGCTCAAGTTTCTGTGTAATCGCTTCATTCACTTTTTCTAAACAGCCTGCAGGTGGATGTGTGACTGGTATATTTTATGCCCTGTGGCACTAACTCCATTCATCTTTGGCATGTTGCTGTTCACTTCATCAGGAGAGGGGAAACAACTGATAAACAAAGAAGGGCCAAATACCACATATGTAAACCCATTGATTTCAGTGGGAGTTGCTGCAAGTGGTATCTGAGAAGAATTTGACCCTAGGTTACAAATATAAAAAATAAATCTGGGCTGGGTTAAAATCTTTGTCCATTGGTGCCCCCCAATACATCCTGGTTTATACAGCCTTTACCCACCATTGGTTTCTCTTTTCTTCACTTAAAGATATAAATGAGGTTAACACTGTATTGTGATACACTTGGGATCTATTTACTCTAGGAAAATAGCCCATTGTTACTTGCTTCCCCTCAGTCAGGAAAGAGAACTGATGGGTAAACAGGATCAAGTTATTTTCAGTACTCATTAGGTAAAGTATGCAATACAGCATCTTCCACCAAGTGTTCAGCTCACTCGTCTACATTTAGTATGCCCAACTGGTTGATTTCCTGTTAATCCCTGAAAATAAGGAAATAGTTCAAAGAAGGCTTTTTGCATTTTGCACAACATTACAGCAGTTTTAAGATTTTTTTTAATGCCATTCTAAAAAGTCAGACTTCCTCATGATGCAGAGATATCTCCTCTTTAAATGGCACAGCACCAAAAAAAGATGGTCTGACTAGTATACAAAGCATTATCCTTGTAATTTAAAGGACAATTACTATTTATAACAGCATGTCTAAAGAGAAACAGTGCTTGAATTTTTCAAATTCCATTTTATGGCAGCCATATTTTTATTAATTAAATGAAATCTCCAATGAATTATGACATAATGGATATATTTTGATTGTGCACAAAGCATGTACAATGATGGTTACCTGTCTAAGAAATAAGCAAAAACTTTTTGGACACAAATCAAATGACACCACCTTTTGTTTTTGTAGTGTACTATGGTGTCATTTTCTGTGAATGTGGTCAGATAATTTTTTTCGTTTTGTTTTGTATTGCCCCCCGTCTTTTTTTGTGGGGTCGGGTAGGGTGGGGTGTTAAAGCCATAGGAAGAAAAATGTGATGTATGTGTCCAGTCTGTACTATTTTGTTTTTGTTTTGCAAGAAGAGTTGAAAAATATTTTTGATAACGAGAGTAAATGGTGGAAAATGCTTCTTAGTATTCTTGTCTTTATTTGCCAATCCAAGTACCTGAATTCCCTTTTTTTAACCCTTATGAGGCTTAATGATGTCCTATTAAAACATATTTAGTTACATTTGTATGTGATTTTGTGTGTTGACCAAGAGACTCCTACCATTTTCTACTTTGGTGGTTTGACTTTAACCTACTCATGTAAATCTGTGTTTATTATTCCACTACATGTAAGTAAAGTAATCAAGTGACAAACAGATTTTAGTGGAGTTTGAGCAACATGGGTAGTAGCTTCTGAACACTTCCGCAAAGCTGTTAAGTTTTGCTGAGATTGTTGTTAGTACATTTATTTGTACTCTAAACTATATACTTCAGTACACATTCCTCAATGTAGGAGTAGTTTGGAATTATTTATTTTTTACTGTTGCATTAAGTGAGGTTCCAGTTGTTGGAGATTTAGGTGAAGTGTTTTTTGGAAGCATTGATAGGAGACCCCTGATCATTAATGTAACATTGCTAAATGGTAAATTCAGGTTGTTTTAAAAACAAGTTTTCTTTTATGCTACCACGTTCTTTAAATGTGTATTAAAATGTAAATTGATTAATAAATGTTAGTTTTCTAATTCTATTTTGTAACTGCTGGGGGCATCAGTGTGGCATGTCTGAATGCTTTTTAGTTTTCAAAAGAAAATTACTTGTTTCTTCATAATTTAAAATTAGCTTTTGTTTCTTTTCATTTTCTGCCTCCCCTGTATGTTGAGTAAATTAAGCAGTGGAAAAGGATTATGAGTTTGGAGGAGAGAACTGCAGTGAAATTGGTCCTGTCTTTCTAGGACCATTTAAAGCAACCTAAATAGTAGCATAAATTATCTTTACCTTCACGCTGGCTGTTTTTTGCCTATCTACACTAGTGAGTACCACAGTTGCTATTACAAGTGGCGCTGCCCCCATGGAGTGGTGCAATAGTGGGAAACCTTGAAGTCTTTGCTAATGTAAATAAGACCACTTGGGGCTACCCTGCATTTGGTACATGTGTGCTCTTTTTCTCTCTCTGAGTTTTTGAAGTAATGCATTACTCTTGCAAACTTTCTTCAAATTCTCTATAATTTTAGAACTGCATCAGCAACAAAATGTAGCTGGTGAAGGACCACTATCCTCAAAGATATTTCTGATGTAAGTTGTTTTTTAGCTGGGAGTATGCTGCACAAATTGGAAGATCAAAAACTTGCTTTCAAAAATTGGATCAGTAACTTGTCTGTCCTTTTCTGGGATGTGTAATATTTCTCTTGGAAAGGTCCAGTTCATCTGGCACAAAATTAATGTGGTGTTCACATCCATACCATCTGAATACAAGAGTGAGAATCCTTTGTCAAGGAATAGACACATTAAAACGTTTTCCATGCACCAAACTACTAAAATATATATATATATATATATATAATGTGTGTGTATATACATATACACAAATATGTCCAAGTTGCAAGCGCATCTAGTTTGGCTATACTTTCAATTTATTATTTTTACAGTAACAAAAGTATGCTTCATGTATGCTTCAAAAGTATGTTTAAAGAAACATAAAGAAAAAAGGTCCCTGCCCCAATGGTCTTAGATTTATCTAATTGTAAACAGGCACTAAGAGGGAGAGAAACAAATAGGATAGATGAAGTAATAAGTAATTTGGGCACTTGCACGTCATGAAATTATGTTGTGTATAAACAACTTCGGAGTGTTTTTTCACCTTGTAGCTGATATGGCAAAAGTGAGTTTTAAGAGGGATTAAAATAAGGTAAGGATGGTGGCTTGATAAATGTATATTGGGAATATGTTCCACACTGGAGGGACAGTGTGAGGAAAAGAATGTGTGGGATTAGGAGAAAGAAACGAAGGGAGATGTTGAACAGAGCTTGAATTGCAGGGGGAGGAGGGGGGCTGGGTCTCATTATTTTTAGGGTCTAACCAGCTTTTGATTTATTCAAAGGCTTGGGGCGGGAAGGGTGATTTGGCCCCCTTCTCCCTTTGTGGCCAGCAGTAGGGTCAGGAGCTACCAGGAGATCAGCAGCAGCAGGTGCTGCCACCCCATGGTAGGGGGAGCTGGAGTGTAGCAAGGAGAGAGTCCACAATCACAGCTGGTCCTCCTGTTCAGACTTGGTACTTCACTGATGTATCCTAGGCTCTGACACCCCACTCTGGAGAAGCCCCTTCACCCCAGCAGGAAGTGATAGGTGCTGTCTGGTGCCTTGGCCAGCTGCTTGACAGAGATCAGTTCCCACCACTCGTCCAGCAACAAGGCTGAGGGAAAGGGGGTTAGAAATTAGGTGAGCTGGGGCCAGAGGGGAGGTTGTAGACCTGTTGAATTGGGAGGAGAGGGGACTTGGCATCTACATGGGGGAAACTGGATAGAGAACTGGTAGTCGAGGGTAGAAGGGGTGCTGTGGTAGGTGCAGAAGTGGGAGTTACGTGTGGGGAGCAGGCAGGGCAGAAGGTGGGGGGTTATGCAGTAAGGACAGCCAGGAAGAAGAGGAGGGTCAGAAAGGGGCAGTTTAGGAGTAGGGAAGGCATTGGGGCAGAAAGGGGAGTTAGGGGCAGAGAGAAGAAGGCCGTCTTGCTGCAGCTGAATTCAGCTTTGCAGCACCAAGGTGCTAATACAGGAGTCTCCAGGGGATACTCTGGCACCTCAGTCCAGCTGCCTCCAGGGCCATTCACATTCATTAAGGGCTCCATTCATTATGGTCAACCCCTACTTTTCCCCCCCAGGATTCGATCATTGGTATTGAGGCTGATGACATTTTGACATTTGTGGATCAGTCAAAGTTGGGGGAATGCCCTGGCAGACTGAGTCACGGATACAGATCAAGTTGCAAATGAGCAAGGTCCCTGAACATGTGAATGAGAAGTTTTGACCTTGATGATCAGGGTAATGGGAATTGTTGCAGGCTTAAAAGATGTGGGCAATGTGATCTGAATGACATTGAATGAAAGGATTTTGGGGGAACATGAGGGGAACATGCAATCAATAATCCCCATGCTATGACACCTCAGTAGAATGAATTACTTTTAATTTGAAAAACAGACCAATGCAAAGTAAAACAGCAAAGGTAAAACCATGCAGCACAAGCGATCTCCATGCTACCTCTTTGAGTTTCAGAACCTTTGCTATTAAGTCTCTATTTCCTGCAAACATCACCTAATTATATATAAAAAGCAGGTTAAAATACATACAGATTAAATTGCAAGCATTGTTTAAATCTATAGTTCTTACAGTAGTTTGTGTTCTTTATTGGAGCTCATTTTTGATTGCGTGGATTTAAGATACTGTGATTTTTTTTAAAAAAGCATATTTTTCAAGTTGCCTGTACAAGTGGTATCCTCGGTACCGTGCAAGCATCGAAGCCTGACATCTACAATGCTTGCAGTGTGCCCACCATCACTGGTACCATTGACCCCAGCTATGGCAATCTCAGCTATGACATTGGTACCAGTGTCCTTTCCGGCACTGTAGGAGTTCCAGTACTTGAGGGACATCTCATTGTTGGAAGAGCCAGAGTCCCCGTTATCAGGTACTAAGCATCTTTTGGTACTGAGACCTCATTCTCTGAGTAGCCATTCCATGTCACAGGACTCTCCTCCAACCTCATTGGCTGTCCCCATGTGGAGGAAGAGGACTGCTAATCAGTCTTCTTGATTTCTGAGGTGTTCTCCTACATACCCCTTTGGGAATCTGCCTTTGTGCCAGGAGGACCTTGCAGGTCATCAAGGATGGTGGAACCAACCTTGTATGCCACCCCTGCTTCCTTATGAACCCCGCAGTGGCCGTAGTGGGACCCGTGGGCTGCCTATTGACAGCACTTTAACAGACCACAAGTACCATCCCTCAAAGAGACCGGGATTTCACATTCTCCCTCTACCCATCCATGACAGAAGGAGACATTTCAAGAGCAGGAGGCTAGGGCATATGAGGAAGTCATCTCTGAGACTCCCATTTCATCATCACCAGATGAAGCAGTTATTTCTCCACCACCTTCCATGTCCAATGACTTCAGGCAGTTTCAGGACCTCACTAGAAGGCTACCTGACATCCTACAGATCCCTCTGGAGGAGGTCAAAGATCTGCAGCACAAGTTGCTAGATATTTTGCAGTTGGCAACACCCTCCTGAGTAGTGTTACCTATTAATGAGGCTCTCCTGGATCCAGCTAAGACGGTACGGTAGATGCCAGCCACTGTTCCACCAATATGCAGTTGTGAATGCGCCGTAGTTGTGAATGAACAGAGTAGGCAGCACATTTTGAGAACTACCCCTATGACAAGGACCAAAAGCAACTGAATGTCTTTGGACCAAAATGTTACTAGTTCAGAACTGTGCAATTCCAGATCACAATCAGGCTGTCAGCCAAATATACATTATTGAGGCCAGGTCTACACTACCACTTATTTCCCCATATCTTATGTCTGTGAATAAGCCACCCCACTCACCCATCCTGAGTGACATATGTTCCACTGACCTAAGCACTGGTATGGACAGTGCTATGCCCCCCGACATAGCTACTGGGGGGAGGGATAGCTCAGTGGTTTGAGCATTGGCCTGCTAAACCCAGGGTTGTGAGTTGGATCCTTGAGGGGGCCACTTAGTGATCTGGGGCAAAATCAGTACTTGGACCTGCTAGTGAAGGCAGGGGGCTGGACTCGATGACCTTTCAAGGTCCCTTCCAGTTCTAGGAGATAGGATATCTCCATTAATTTTTTTTATTGTTATTTTTTATTTTTTTGAATTACCACCTCTCATGGAGGTAAATTTATTATGCTAACGGGAGAGCTTTCTCCCATCAGCATAGAACATCTTCACCAGACGCGCTACAGTGGCATGGCTGCACCGACGTAGTGCTTCTAGTGTAGACTAGCCCTAATTAAAACAAGCTTGTGGCTTTTATGGAACAGCAGCCACACAACTGCAGGAAGCAGTTCCAGTCCGTAGTTGTGGAGGGTCAGCTATTGGCCAGAACATCTCTCCAGGCATCCCTAGCTGCTGTGGACACTGCTTCCAGATCCATGGTGTTAGCAGTGCTCTGGGCATCTTGGCTTCAACTTTCAGGGTTTCTGAGAGATTCAGAACACTGTGGAGGACCTCCTCTTTAGTCTAAGCTTTTCTCAGAAGCCATGAATGACTCCAGGGCTACCTTGCGTTCCTTGGGCATTTACACATCTATGAACAAGAAACGTTTCAGCAGGTCACAGAGATCATACCATGCTCGGTTCTTGGAGTACCCCTGGAAATAGAGACAAGTTTCAGAGGAAGAGAGCCACTCAACCGCCCTCCATGACCACTCAGGCACCATCTAAACAGCAGTTTTGATAGGTTGGTTGAGGCTTTGAATCCTCCCACTCCTCTGACTTTACAGTTGCAGGGATGGAGTTCTACTCAAAATACTTCCTAGTGCCAAAGAAGGATGGAAGTTGGAGGCTGATTTTTAGATCCAAGACAGCTGAACAAGTTTGTGAAGACTCAAAAGTTCAGGATGGTGACTCTAGCAACTATAATTGCTTCACTAGAGGAAAGGGATTGGTTTTCATCCCTCAATCTACGTGACTACTATTTCTATAATACTATACATGCATCGCACAGGAAATACCTAGCTCACCATAGGCCAAGATCATTTCCAGTACTGAGTGCTTTCCTTTGGCCTATATTGGCCCAAAGGGTGTTTTCAAAGGTTCTAGCAGTAGTGGCAGCTTACCTTCTGGAGGAATCAGAGTAGCAGCCGTGTTAGTCTGTATCCGCAAAAAGAACACGAGTACTTGTGGCACCTTAGAGACTAACAAATGTATTTGCGCATAAGCTTTCGTGGGCTACAGCCCACTTCTTCAGATGCATAGAATGGAACATATAGTAAGGAGATATATATACATACAGAACAGGAAAAGGTGGAAGTAGCCATACCAACTCTAAGAGGCTAATTAATTAAGATGAGCTATTATCAGCAGGAAAAAAAACCTGTAGTGATAATCAAGATTGCCCATTTCAGAGAGTTGACAAGAGGTGTGAGGATACTTACCAGGGGAAATAGATTCAATCTGTATAATGACTCAGCCATTCCCAGTCACCATTAACTTAGGCTTGAATAGAATCTAGTTTGAATATTAATTCAAGTTCAGCAGTTTCTCATTGGAGTCTGTTTTTGAAGCTTTTCTGTTGCAAAATTGCCACCTTTAAGTCTGTTACTGAGTGACCAGAGAGACTGAAGTGTTCTCCTACTGGTTTTTTAATGTTATGATTCCTGATATCAGATTTGTGTCCATTTATTCTTTTGCGTAGAATGTCCGGTATGGCCAATGTGTATGGCAGAGGGGCATTGCTGGCACATGGTAGCATATATCACATTGGTAGATGTGCAGGTGAATGAGCCCCTGATGGTATGGCTGATGTGATTAGGTCCTATGATGGTGTCACTTGAATAGATATGTGGACAGAGTTGGCATCGGGCTTTGTTGCAAGGATAGGTTCCTGGGTTAGTGTTTTTGGTGTGTGGTTGCTGGTATTTGCTTCAGGTTGGGGGGCTGTCTGTAAGTAAGGACTGGTCTGTCTCCCACGATCTGTGAGAGTGAGGGATCATCTTTCAGGATAGGTTGTAGATCTTTGATGATGCGTTGGAGAGGTTTTAATTGGGGGCTGTAGGTGTCGGCTAGTGGCGTTCTGTTATTTTCTTTGTTGAGCCTGTCCTGTAGTAGGTGACTTCTGGGTACTCTTCTGGCTCTGTCAATCTGTTTTTTTCACTTCAGCAGGTGGGTATTGTAGTTTTAAGAATGCTTCATAGAGATCTTGTAGGTGTTTGTCTCTGTCTGAGGGATTGGAGCAAATGCGGTTGTATCTTATAGCTTGGCTGTAGACAATGGATCGTGTGGTATGTTCTGGATGGAAGCTGGAGGCTTGTAGGTAAGTATAACGGTCAGTAGGTTTCCGGTATAGGGTGGTTATGTGACCATCGCTTATTAGTACAGTAGTGTCCAGGAAATGGACCGCTTGTGTGGATTGGTCTAGGCTGAGGTTGATGGTGGGATGGAAATTGTTGAAATCATGGTGGAATTCCTCAAGGGTTTCTTTTCCATGGGTCCAGATGATGAAGATGTCATCAATGTAGGGCAAGTAGAGTAGGGGCGTTGGGGACGACAGCTGAGGAAGCATTGTTCTAAGTCAGCCATAAAAATGTTGGCATACTGTGGGGCCATGCGGGTACCCGTAGCAGTGCTGCTGACCTGAAGGTATATATTGTCCCCAAATGGGAAATAGTTGTGGGTGAGGACAAAGTTCAGTCACCAGGTTTGCTGTGACGTTATCGGGGATACTGTTTCTGATAGCTTGTAGTCCATCTTCGTGTGGAATATTGGTATAAAGGGCTTCTACACCCATAGTGGCCAGGATGGTGTTTTCTGGAAGATCACTGATGGATTGTAGTTTCCTGAGGAAGTCAGTGGTGTCTCGAAGATAGCTGGGAGTGCTGGTAGCGTAGGGTCTGAGGAGAGAGTCCACATAGCCAGATAATCCTGCTGATAGGGTGCCAATGCCTGAGATGATGGGACGTTCAGGATTTCCAAGTTTATGGATCTTGGGTAGCAAATAGAATACCCCTGGTTGGGGTTCTAGGCATGTGTCTGTACAGATCTGTTCCTGTGCTTTTTCAGGGAGTTTCTTGAGCAGATAGTGTAGTTTCTTTTGGTAATCCTCAGTGGGATCAGAGGATAATGGCCTATAGAAGGTGAAGTTAGAGAGCTGCCTAGCAGCCTCTTGTTCATATTTCAACTTATTCATGATGATGACAGCACCTCCTTTTATCAGCGTTTTTTATTATGATGTCACAGTTGTTCCTGAGACTGTTGATGGTGTTGTGTTCATCATGGCTGAGGTTATGGCTCATCTTAATTAATTAGCCTCTTAGAGTTAGTATGGCTTCCACCTTTTCATGTTCTGTATGTATATATATCTCCTTACTATATGTTCCATTCTATGCATCTGAAGAAGTGGGCTGTAGCCCATGAAAGCTTATGCGCAAATAAATTTGTTAGTCTCTAAGGTGACACAAGTACTCCTGTTCTTCTGGAGGAAGTTATTCCTGTCTTCCCACAGTTCGGCTGTTCCTTTTGAGACAGTGTTATCAACCTAGAAGACCCTAGCTCTCTTCCAAGAGTTAGCCATACAGCTGAATGTAAAGAAATCCACGCTTGTAATGGTACAAAGGATATGGTTTATAACTGTGTATTTGGACACACTGACACCCAGAGCATATGTCCCTTTAGACATATTTGTGACCCTTTCAGGACTGGTAGGAACAATTCAGGGAAGCCCTTGGACCATAATAAGGAACTGTCTTCAACTTCTTGGCCATATGGCAGCTTGCACTTTTGTGACCAGTCATGCAAGGCTACACCTTTGCTGATCCAAGGTTGGTTGAAAACTGCTTATTCTCTGACCAGGGACACCTTGGACAGGTAGGTGGCAGTCCCCTTGAACATGAAGAACTCTCTAAACTGGTGGAAGGAGCAATTCCATGTCTGTGTGGGTGTCCCTTTCTGTCACCCAACCCCATCAGTGACTCTAACAACTGTCGCATCCCTGTTAGGGTGGAGAGCCCACTTCAACACCCTGACAGTTCAGGTCAGATGGACAGCTCATGAAACCAGTCTCCACATCAACCTATTAGAGCTCAAGGCAATAAGGAATGCTTGCCTCTATTTCCTGCCTCTCATCAGGGACAAGATGATCAGATTCATGATGGATGACATCCTGCATGCTTTACATCAATAACCAGGGAGGAGCAAGATCCCCCTCCTTGTGCACCAAAGCAATAAAACTCTGGAACTGGTGTATAGCCCCCCCCCACATCCAGATTTCAGCAGTCTACTTCCCAGGCATCTGGAACACCACTGCCAATGCGCTCAGCAGACACTTTCTCCATGACTGACATTCAGGTCCTCCAAAACATATTGCAGAGATGGGGACTGCCAGAGATTGATCTTTTTGCCACCTCTGAGAACAGCAAGACCCCGCTCTTCTGTTCAATGGGAGCCTGGGTCACCGCTCCCTTGGAGATGCCTTCCTTCTACTATGGAAGAAGAGTCTGTTCTCTACCTTTCCTCCAAAGCCCATAATTTGAAGAGCAGTGAACAAGATCAGGCAGGGGAAGGCCAGAATTATCCTTGTAGAACGTACTTGGCCAAGGCAAGGTTGGTACCCTTATCTGCTTCACATCTGTGTCCACCTGCTGACCAAGATTCCTACCATCCTTCATCTATGGGGCTACTATTTCTGCTCAAAGGCTTTGAAATGGATATTGGGTTGCATCTCTACTAACTGTGGTATGTAACCTATCACTTAAATCAGCCTCTGTACTACCTGACTGGGGGGTCAGCTAATGTACACTGATTTTTTTTTAAAAGGCTCCAGAGGGGATCCTGGCAATTACAGGCTGGTAAACTTCAGTACCAGGCAAATTGATTAAAACTATAGTAAAGAACAGAATTATCAGAGACATAGATTGGGGGTGAGGGATAGCTCAGTGGTTTGAGCATTGGCTTGCTAAGCCCAGGGTTGTAAATTCAATCCTTGAGGGGGCTATTTAAGGATCTGGGGCAAAAATCTTTCTGGGGATTGGTCCTGCTTTGAGCAGGGGGTTGGACTAGATGACCTCCTGAGGTCCCTTTCAACCCTGACATTCTATGATTAACTTGATTTGTTGGGGAAGAGTCAACATGGTTTTTGTAAAGGGAAATCATGCCTCACAAGTCTATTAGAATTAATTTAAGGGGTCAACAAATATATCAACAAGAGTGATCCAGTGGATATAGCATATTTGGACTTTCCAAAAGCCTTTGACTAGGTTCCTCAACCAAAGGCTCTTAAGCTAAGTAAGCAGTCATGGGATAAGAGGGATACATGCATTAGTAACTGGTTAAAAGACAGGAAACAAAGAGTAGGAATAAATGGTCAGTTTTCGGAATGGAGAGAGGTAAATAGTGGGGTCTTCCAAGGATCTGTTCTGGGACCAGTGCTGTTGAACATATTCATAAATGATCTGAAAAAAGGGTTTAACAGTGAGGTGTCAAAGTTTACAAACAATACAAAATTACTCAAGATAAGTCCAAAGCTGACTGCAACGAGTTACAAAGGGATCTCACCAAACCAAGTGACTGGGCAGGAAAATGGCAGATGAAATTCAGTGTTGATAATTTGAAAGTAGTGCATGTTAGGAAACAATCCTAATGATACATACAAAATGATGGGGTCTAAATTAGCTGTTACCACTCAAGAAAGAGACCTTGGAGTCATTGTGGAGAGTTCAAAAAGCTAACAATGTTAGAAACCATTAGGAAAGGAATAGATAAGACAGAAAATACCATAATGCCACTGTATAAATCCATGGTATACCCACCCTTTGAATATTGCAGGCAGTTCTGGTTGCCCCATCTCAAAAAAAGATATATTGGAATTGGAAAAATTAGAGAGAAGCCCAACAAAAATTATTAGGGGCATGTGATAGCTTCCATATGAGGAGAGATCAAGAAGATTATGACTGTTCATTTTAGAAAAGAGATGAAGAATGCGGGATATGATATAGGTTTATAAAATCATGAATGGTGTAGAGAAAGTGAATAAGGAAGTGTTGTTTATCTCTTCACATAACACAAAGAACCAGGGTCACCCAATGAAATTTAATAAGCATCATGTTTAAAACAAACATAAGAAAATACTTCTTTACCCAATGCATGGTAAAGCTGTGGCCCCACTGATTATTTAGTAGACTTCCTGCGTCTGATGTGATTAAAACAATTTTTGCTATTAGTTTTTGTGTTTTTTCTAGTTGTTCTTTGAATTCTTTTTTGGCCTGCCTAATTATGGTTTTATACTTTATTTGCCAGAGTTTATGCTCATTTCTATTTTCCTCAGTAGGATTTGACTTCCAATTTTTAAAGAATGCCTCTTTGTCTCTAACCACCTCTTTTACTTTGCTGTTTAGCCATAGTGGCAATTTTTTGGTCCTCTTACTATTTTTTTTATATTTTTTTTTCAGCATACATATAGTGTGAGCCTCTTTTATGGTGGTTTTTAATAGTTTTCATGAAGCTTACAGGCTTTTCACCCTTGTGACTGTTCCTTTAATTTCCATTTAACTAGCTTCCTCAGTTTCGTGTAGTTAACTCCACCACAGTATAATTTTAGTTTGGTATTTCCCCCTTATGAGGATGTTAAAAGTAATTACCTTATGGTCGCTATTACAGAGCAGTTCAGCTGTATTCACCTCTTGGACCAGATCCTGTGTGTTAGATCCCTGCGTGGGTTTATTTTTAATCCCGCTCCTGCTATTATGGCAGCGGATCCTGTGGGATCCTGGTCCTGCTGCAGGGCTCTACTATGTGCCACTTAGGACGAAGTAAAAAATCTTGCTTCTCAGTCTCACCGGTGTCCTGTTCTTTGGTGGGTCATGCACTGCAACTCTGTTCCTTTCACCTATATGATAATGAGGGCAGATGTGTTGCCAGCACCATGGGCTTCTGGGGTTCTTCTTGGGGACAGGAGGTGGTTACTATACTCATACAAATAGAAGGGAAATTAGTGGCCAGCCTAGTGGATTTGGGATGTGCCTAGCCATGGCTGCAGGAAACTTGGTGGGATTTGAGTGCCTTTGCCTATGCAGAGAGGACTTCTGCGTGATAGCTCCCCTGTGCGTGGGAAATCAGGGGCTGACTCATTGTCCAGGCCCATTTTTGTGCAGTGAAACTGGGTTTCTCCTGAGGGCACCTAGGAGAATCAGGCAGGCTCATGGCTGCAGAAAAGGAGATTCTGGAAATGTCATGTGGGTCCTGGGGAGCTGAAAGGGTTGCACAGAGAGAAGACAACAAAGAGCATGTCCTGGACAATCTGGTACATACCTCCCCAATGTGCACCTGAAAGTCCCTTCATCCTTTTTGAAGGTTTTTGCTGGGAAATGCTTGCTGCCTTCTTGAGGCATGTGATGATGTCCCATCTGCTCATAAAGGCGGTGGGAATGGCTCTCTGAGCTCACAAAGGAACCCTGGGAAAAGCCACACCCAGGAAGATTGGAGGTGAAATTTGTTGTTGCTTAGTTGGTTATCTGTATTATGGTAGCACCCAAGGGACCCCCATTTAGGGATCAAGGCTCTACTGCACTAGGCTAAGTCAAACCCCCAAGAATTGTGAAATTGTGGACTCTACATAGCATATGAACTGTGCTTTCAGAACAGCTTGTTTACTAAGGGTTGTCTGATTTCAGCTTCTTTTGTTAAACTCCCATACTTGTGAACATGTTTTCACAAGTGCACTGGTAATACTTCAAAAGTTGATACTTCACTTTACCCTCTATGAAAGGCAGGCTGTTTCAGAGGGGATATTAGATTTTTTTTCTGTTGTTTGAGCCTCAATGTTGCAAGTCAAGTAAGCTTTATAATTGTTTTCTTGCCTCGGTAAGTTGGAGAGAGAAACTCCAAAGACTATGTGTTGTTGGGAAAGCCCATAGCACCTGTTGAAGGAATTCTGCATCTACGGACCTAGGTTTTCATGTAGCAATATTTCACATTAAATGAAATATTAAATGAAGCAGATGAAAGTTCAGCCACTAGCTACTTTTAATTTTCTAGAAAAGACTGGTGCTTGACTGATGAAAAAGTTCTGCAACAGCTTCCCTGTTGGCACTTGATAAATGTTAATAACAGCCCATTGTTTTGTTTCATTAGTGTTTAAAAAGGTTATTTCAATTTAAAATGTCTTCCCCTTCAGCCAGAGGAAGGGGAAAATATGACAGAAGCAGTAATCTGAAAATGAACTAGTGTATGTCTTCCCATCACTAAAGAGACATTGAATATAATGGTTGTAAACACAGGGCTGGGACCTGGGAATTTTACTCTAGGCCCTGATACTGATGTAAGCAGGGTCTGAATGAGTTCTCCCCTGACAGCTAGTTGAGGAGGGGAAAAGGCTTCAGGACCACACTGTATTTACCTGAACACACCCACTCTGCCTTGGTATCCAGCAGACAGAACTGTGTGGCCAAAGTGATCAACTTTGGCTGGTGTTGGGTTACAAATCACTATAGTGTTGAATGCAGGGGTAATGAAATGTTATCCATACTGTATGAGAAAAGGACAGCTGAACTGTGCTTAGCTGGTCCTCGGGTGCCAGATCCCTGTGAAGGGTAAGAGGGGTTGGGGACAGATGTCCCTGCCGGGAAGTGGGGCTCTGTCTGAGTCCTAAGCATGGTTTAACCTACCCCTCCCCACTGTTCAAAGATAGAGCCAATTAAGGCCCTATTAGGAGTATTTTGTTTTGTTAAGTGATCACTAGACCTGAAATCACTTCTTGTGGGACAGCGTTTCTGGACAGCCTGCTTCAGCAATGAAGTTCCCCCATTAAGAGCTGGGTGGAACCTCAAGAGGTGACCTGCAGAGGTTACAGTAGAGAAGCAAGTGGTAGCAGAAGGTGACAGTGTGCAGCAGAGTGGCTGGCAGGGCAGCCAGCTGAGTGGAATGGTGGCCAGTGGGGCAGCCGGATGGTGGGTCAGGTTGGGCGTCTGGCAGGGCGGCTAGCAGAGAAACAGACGGTTGGCGAGACAGCAACACCAGAGCAAGTGCTTGGATGGTGTATCAAGCAAGGTACTTTCTCTCTCTTCCCCGGGTGGGAGGTGAACTCATACAGATGCACCTCTAAATTCTGGGTCTTCACTGACCAAGGACAAGCACTGTGAGTGGAATGTGATGAGGGAGCAGAGAGGAGCACAGTAAAGGAACTTTGAGTTGTAGAACTCAAGAACCTGAGGTGAAAGTCACTGCCCAACGTACTCTGGGGTGGGTGTTTTGCTCATGGTTTTATGTTTATGAATCCTGCTAGCAGCGTTTTCCCTAATTAATGTCAGGTGACTTCCCTCCTTTCATTAACTTTATTTTCTACACTCAGAATCTGTGCTTGCGAGAGGGGAAGTATTTGCCTCTTACAGGCGCCCATGGGTCGTGTAATTTTCCCAGGTTACTAGGTGGGGGCTTGTCAAGGCTGAATCCCCACTCTGTCACTCCGAGTGCAGAAGTGGGGGCCCGCAAGGATTCTAAAAATTAATACTTGCCACTCCAGGCTTGTATTACACTCCCAAGGTTACAGCTTTTCTCTGACCTGGGCTTGGTAAATGCTGCCACCACCCAAATGCAAAAAAACCCAACAACCTTTGAACCCAGGAAGGAGCACTTGGGCATTCCTCCCTGTTGGGGGTACCCTCAAGCTCTCTCTCTCTCTCTCACACACTCACTCACTCACTCACTCACTCACTCACTCCCTCCCTCCGGGGAAGAGCTGAGAAAGAAAACAAAGGAAATTAGCTGTGGCTACCAGCTAATCAAACAACATGCACAAACCTCTTAGGACACCAAAAATCCAATCCTGTTCTTAAAAAAGGTAAATTTTATTAAAAAGAAACAAACACAAAAAAGAAAATACATCTGGAACTTAGACTTTTGCTAGATTTTAAAAGAGCAATTCCAAAAATCAAGCACCCAAAATAGCTTTCTTGGGGGTTGAGTTTAAAGATTACAAGCAAACAAAAGCATCTGGGGTTAGCACAGAGGAGTCCACAAGCCAATAAGATATAAAAGAAATAACCCTAATCGTGTCTTTTTAGACATTCCCTAATTTTACTTACATATCTGAGGCTACAGATAAGTAGGTTCGAGGTATGAATTGATAATCTATAATCATACCTGGCTTAAAGCTGGTTACAGAATTATTGCCCATGTCCCTGCAGCCCAGAGAACAACAGACAAAAGGAAAGTTTATTTTCCCATTTTAAAAACTTCTAGCCCTCCCATTGGCTCTTTTGGTCAGGTGCCCACTTTTTTTTCTTTACCTGAGGGACTTTTTAACCCTTAATAGATAAAGCAAGTAAAGAACAGCTACCAAGAGGGATTTTATAGCTAGCTGGCTGGCTGGGTGTCCATTGAAGGGAGCTATCCCCCCCTTTATTTATCACAGGGCTTGAGCTGGTTCTGTGTTGTATTGTTGAAAGGGAACCCCTCAATATTGAACCTGGCCTTGGTTGCTGCTGACTCCACCTGACAGAAGAGTTACATTAATTCCATTGAGGGCTTTGACCAAGTTATTTAACCTGTCTGCTGCTGTTTCCCTTCTGTAAAGTGGAGATAACTGCATAGAGATGTTCTGAGAATTAGCTGCTCTTTGTGAAGTAGTGTAAATGCAAAACACGCTGCAGAAAAGCCAAATATTTCTATAATTATGTGTGATCGTGGCACTTGAAGAAAGAATAATCGCTACTGTTCGCCTACGTGAAATCTACCTGAAATAGATATTAAATGGAATCTTGTACTTAAAGCAAGGATTCAATTTTTTGTGTGTGAAAAGTGTGTAAGCAGAGTCTGAATCAGCTCTCCCCTGACATCTAGTGATGAGCTGTGGAAGAGGACTGCAGGAGCTGATCTCATTTGCATGGGCACACCCACCCTGCCTAGGTGCTCAGCATGATGGGATTGCTTGCCCAAATGGTCACTTTGGCTGGTGTTGGATTCCCAGTCTCCTGGTTATTGGGGCAGGAGTAATAAAGGGTTGTTGTTCTTGTTGTGTGCATCCAGAGCAGCAGAACTTTATTTGGCATTTCCCGATTGAGGGACTCGCTCTCTACTTAAGGGTACTCGCTAGGCAGGGGACATGGGTTCCAAAGTCCAGTCAGTTGAAAGAGGGTGGGGAAAGTACAGGTAATTGGTGGTGTGGGCCTTGCCTAAGGACTCTAGACACCATTTGACCTTTCCTCTCTCCACTGTGTAATAAAAGAGCTAATTTAGACTCAACTGAGAGTCTTGTTACATACTACAGAGCTGCAATCACTGATACCCAGGCCTAAGTATTAGCCCTGCTTTGGGACAGTGTCTGATGCAAGAGACTGCCCAGTGTGAATCAGCAGTGAGGCTCCCCCACTGAGAGCTGTGTTAAGTGTGGGGCCCTGAAGACATCTTGGTGAGCAACTGGCAGAGTGTGCCAGAGCAGAGCCCCACAGAGAGGGGCAGCAAGTGAGTGCCTGAGCAGCATAGCGAATAAGGTGCCTCCTTACCTCCCCCCCTCCCCCCACAGGGTGGGAGGTGAACTCTGTAGATGCACCTCGGAACACTGGTCTGCACTGTCCAAGGACAGCAACTGTGAGTAGGGTGCAGAGGAGGGATGAGCACATTAAAGGGACTTTTGGGTTGCTGGACTTAAGAATCTAATGGGAAGAGGACACTGCCCAACTTACTTGGTGGTGGGTCTTTTGCTCATGGTTTATTTTTATAAACCCTGTTTGTGGTGTTTCCCCAAATTAATGCTGCGTTATTTCCCTCCTTTTATTAATTTTTTTTTTGCTACACTCAGACTCTGTGCTTGCGAGAGGGGAAGCATTGCCTCTTAGAGGCACCCAGGGGTTGGTGTGTAATTGTCGCGAGCTGGTTTCATGTTGTATTATTGAAAAGGAACCCCTAGATACTGAACCCAGTCCTTGTTACTGCCAACTCTGACAGGCAGAAGGGTTACAATTGCAATGTGTATATCCTCCCCCAGAATTACAGGATTTACTTTTGTGGCATCAAATGAATTTTCAGAGAACTGACAAATAAGCCATTTATTAATATGATTTGAAAGACCCCTTTTTAATTAAGAAATTTAGCACCCTATGCCAGACCTCTCTTTTGTCCCTGGTGATCTCAGCATAGGCATAATCTGCACAGAAATTGGCAGAGGTGTAAATTCTGTGTAGCTCTTGTGCAAAGGGCTGTTTTTGAAAACAGATATTCAGGATCAACTGTACGTTTTTTCTGTTTTTCTTCACAGCTGAAAGTTTCTCCTTCAGCCATCTCCTTTGGTTAGTGTCTGTGATCCCAAATTATCGATTTTTAAGGACACTAGATTTTTAAAAATATTTTCCCCCTTATGTTACAGGGCAGAGTTAAAATTGTTTGGGTGCCTTTATTATGTAGTTCCATTCCTTAATAGGTTTGGATTTATTTTAAATTTTCTCCATATTTCCATACTTTACATCATCTATTTTTGGGCTAATTATAACATCCCTTTACAGGCTTTTACTTTAAATTAGCGGAGTATGTACTTAACCTGAACTTAATCTTAATGCATTTGTTTGGGAATTTCCTTAAAAAAAGTCTTACATAAATGGTAAAAAAAGAAACCGAAAGAGAATGGTTCCATTTATTATCATTAAGGCTGTGAGTTTGTCATGGAGGTCATGGATTACGTGACCCGTGTGACTTTTGCAGCGGCTGGTGTGCCTGGCACAGGGGCAGCTCAGGCAGCCCCTGCACCAGTCGCACCAGCCGCTGTTGGGGCAGTCTCGGGCCACTGGCTCCCTCCCCCCCCCCACTCTCCATGCAGCAGAGTTTGGGTGTGGGTGGGGGCAGGGAGTTGGGGCACGGGCCAGGGTGAGGCAGGCTCTGAGCGGCGTTTACCTTGGGGGCTCCCCAGAAGCGGTGACATACCCCTCGCTCAGCTCCTAGGCAGAGGCATGGCCTGGCATCTCTGCGTGCTGCCTCTGTCTGCAGGCACCGCTGCACAGCTCCCATTGGCCACAGTTCCTGGCCAATGGGAGCTGCGAAGTCAGCGCTCTGGGAGGAGGCAGCATGCAGAGCTGTCTGGCCATGCTAGGTAAGCTTCACCCAGAGCCTGCCTCACCCCATCCCGTGCTCCAACTCCCTGTCCCCTCCCATACCCAAACTGTGCTGCAGCTGGGGAGCAGGAGGTGCAGAGCCAGGTAGGGAGCCTGTCAACCGTGTCCCCCCCCCCCCCAGCACTAGCGGGGGTCCTGGGCCACGAGCTGCCACCCGCCCCCCCCCCTCTAGGACCTGTGCTGTCCCCCCCCCATGCAAGATTTAGTCAGGGGTATATAGTAAAAGTCATGGACAGGTCATGGGCCATGAATTTTTGTTTACTGCCCATGTCCTGTCAGTGACTTTTATTAAAAATACCTATGACTAAAACATAGCCTTAATTATAATCAAATAGTTTCTAATGATTTGAAGATATGCAGTATCAACCTTCAATCTTTTCTAAAATTTGAACGTACAGGGCTTCATTGGAACACCGTGGCTGCTTCATGCTGCTGTGGACCAGTTCAAAGCACCCAGAGCATTCTGGCATTAGTTGGCAGCAGCTTTGTATCATCTCAGCAGCACAAAGCAGCCAGAGTGTACACTCCAGTATTCCCCTCCCATCTGTGCTTCACATGATCCCCCTACTCACACCTAGTGTTCCATCCTGCCCTATCCTTTTTTGCACAGTTTTTCCTTCTTCCTTAGCCCCCAACAGTCTTCTGTGTGTACACAGCCTCATTTCCCTCTCCCTCCTTTTGCCCTGTTGACTAGATCTAATAAAAGAGGCAATTTTTGAGAAGAACTATTCAGTATTAAGGGTAATTTTTTGTAACCATAATTCTGCATAACTGAGATTTTTCTTCAGCAGAGATTGGTGTATCAAATCTTCTTATCCGGAAAGCTTCTCAAGCAGTGCTTAATTTGTGCCAGGGCTAAGCCCGGCAGTTCATAGCTCCGGCACCTCTGGGCTTCCCATGTCAGTTTTGAAAATAAAAAAAATTGCTTGAGCCTTGGCATCTTTTTCATTACAAGTTAAGCACAGCTCTCAAGAAATTTCCCTCTTCTCATGGCCACCTTCCCCCACTGCTCCCAATAGGACTAAGGCTACAGGCTGCCCTTAGCAGATATAACTACTGTCTTCTGTTTGTCCCAGTAGGAATGAAGACAAATTGTCCACAGGAAATACGGTGACCCTATGTTATCAGGACGTAGAGAGGAGCCAATGAATGAAGGTGATGGTAATCTTTGGTAAGGGAAGATGTGGCCTCAGTCCCATGAGAACATATGTTACTAATAAATTAATGATTGTTGCATAGTATCACTAGAGGGCAGAGTTAAGATTGTTTAGGTACTTTTACTGTACATTTCCATACCTTAACATGTTTGGATAGTTTGAGGATAACTTAACTCTGAATTTCTTCAGGATGTAATGCATGCTCTGGGGATCATTAGAAAGCCCTGCAATGTTTTAACCTAAATTACTCATATACACTCAATCTTCTGCTTATTGATTATTTATTAATTATTGGTATTGCAGTAGTACCTAATGGCCTGGGCCTCATTAAGCTAGACACTTTAAGGGCAGTGACAGATTTTGCCATATGTCTGTAGTTTACAATATATGTCTAAGATTATAGCTAACATGTGGATACAACAGATGGGAGGAGCATTAGGAAATGGAGATAATTTAGGTTAACATGAGAAGCAGCACTCATAGCACGTCAGCTGCCCTAATTGTTGATATTTTTGTAGGCATCACAGCAGAGAAGAGTTTCAAGGAGGACAGTACGGTGGCATTGTCAGTATTTGCAGGGAGTTCCTTCTATCCATGTGAGAGAGTGCAAAGGTGCTAAACCTGAATTCTGTCTTAATGTGGTTTTTTTTCGTCTGTAGTACTGTAGCTGTACATTGCCCTGTACAGTGAGTAAAATACGCTTAACAAATAAGCGTTTGAAGAGCTTACAGTGTAAAGCACAAGAGGGCACCTTAATTTGTGTGTTGTGTTTGGGGATATTTTCTGTTTCCAGAATGAGCAGGACATTTTTAGATGAGGCTTGATGGAACTCTTTAGATGTTCATTTAAACGGAGTTAATTTGTCAGCCTGGTAAAGTTAAAGGGTACAGAATAAATAATACAGAAATGACGGCCTTGAATTAATTTGGTAATGACTACTGTGCAAGTTGCATGCAATTTTATTATGTTTAAGCATTAGATGTTAGACCATTATTGCACATGGAGACTTTATAGAATTTGTATGGCAAGACAAGAAGGAAACAAAGTGCAGTCACCATATTTAATGAGCATGCACAATAACAATTTGCAAAAAGACTTTTTATAGAAATTACCTTCTTGCAGTTACACATATGAAGAAAAAAAAGATCTTGAATTACAGTGTATAAAATAAAGCACTTTGCTTCAAGGAAGGATTTTTAAAAAAAAACTCCTAAGTGTCTACCGACCACTCGCCACTTAAATATTGACAGATACTAGTTCCATGTCTTCCATTTTTCTAGGATGAAAGGTCTGAGATAACTAGTTTGTCCGACTTGTCTGCAGTTTCAGAGGGAGTTAAAAGTTCATCTGTTTCATAGTCCTCTTCAAATGATCTGCAATGAGAGAACAATGATACTGTCAAAACATGTAGAAACATGTTTTTTGGTTGTAAAAATCTAATGTTTTCAGATACAAAAGTATCTGAACGTTTATGCTGCATTTTAATTGCTATCTGCAGTTCTATTACTTTAACTTTTACACTTTACTGCAGTTCTATTACTTTAACTTTTGATACTGTTGATTTTTGCAGTCCCACCCTCCAAGAGATCAACATTTTTAAATAAAGATGCAATAGCACAGAGGGATGTTTGGGGAAGATTTAAATATGAACCTGTTTTTCTTGTTAAAATCTACTGATGTCCTTCAAATTGCAGCACAAGAAAATTGTGACTATGGTTCTCCTGTATTTGTGTCTACACAGAGCACTGCTGTCAGTTATGTGCCTGTGGTCATAGAATCTTCTTTTTTAGTGGTAATAGTTGGGGACATGTGCCTGACATTCCAGTTCTTTTCACCCTGGAGCCAAGGTTAGGAATAATCTCACCCTCTCTAGCAGTCCCCAGTTCCTCTCTCTGCTGAAGCAGTGAGGAACCCTCCTCCAGGTGAAGATTTCTGTTTTGTGAAATAGATTTAGTTTTAGGATTTTTATTCAATTAAAAACACTTCTGTTCTAATGTTGTCACTTTTTCAGTGCTGTCATTCTCATTTCAACAGGTGCTCCTCTTGGCACTGATGGTGCTCACCAGACACCACTGCCTTCAACATATAGGGAAATTTATCTGGCCGTGAAAGACTGTAAAGCTGGGTTGTGGACCCTTCTTATGGAGGAGGCCTTGGCTTTGACTCGCTCAGAAACTCCCCCGTGCCTCTGGAGAGTCTTGGCTTAAGTGATGCTTTGAAGCCCACTAAAATGCTGAGATCTGAGACAATTCTCTCAAGCAATCACACCATCATGTCCCATTCTCAAACAGCTGGAAGTCTCAGCATCTAGCTCCTAGTATTAGAGCTCAGTGGCTCTGAAAAGTCCCTTAGTTCTAAAAGGAGGAGCTATGGTAGAGTTGCTTTATGGTCAGGCTGGTCAGTATCCTGGTTAGCAGGAGGAGCGCTATCAGAGCTTCCTAGTCCTACCCATAAGGAGACTCCTTTGGGTCCTTGGAGGCTCTGCCTGAAGTTTCTGCATCCTCTTTAAAAAGAGCCCAGGGTGCCATGCAATTTAAATTCTCCCTATGATCTTGGGTCCCTTCAGTACCAGAAGCAATCCCTGACACTGTTTATATGGAGAGATACCTATCTCATAGAGCTGGAAGGGACCCCGAAAGGTCATTGAGTCCAGCCCCCTGCCTTCACTAGCAGGACCAAGTACTGATTTTTGCCCCAGATCCCTAAGTGGCCCCCTCAAGGATTGGACTCACAACCCTGGGTTTAGCAGGCCAATGCTCAAACCACTGAGCTATTGTACTGCCCCAAATCTTAGAACAGAGATCTTTTGGCAGCAACCACATGGCTGCCTCCGTGGTGTTCCGCACTGTGTATGGCACCACAGGATAGTGGCACATCTTGACCAGGCAGAAGCACAGGAAGTACCTCAGGTTCATACTGGACAGCAACCATCCCAGTACAAGATGCTGCCCCCAGGTGTTCAAGTTGTTATTATTTAGCATCTAGGAGCCCCAGCATGCAAGACGCTGTAAAAACACAGAGCACAAAGACAGTCCCAGCCCCAAAGAGCTTACAAGCCAACAGTGGTCATAGCTCACCTCCTTTATCCCTGCCTACACCTCTCACTGAGCCTCATCGTCAGAGGGGGCAATACACACCCTCCAGCAGACATCTGACCTCTTCCAAACTCTGGCTGAGGATCAGCAAAGAGAAATCTACTCTCTAGTCTATGTACGTCTTAACACTGCTCGAATGGGCAGCACCTTTTGGGAGCTGGTTTCTGTCTCTCAAAAGACAAGGGGATAGTCCTTAGTCCAGGGGTGGGCAAACTATGGCCCGCATGGCCCACCAGCTGTTTTAATCTGGCCCTCAAGCTCCTGCTGGGAAGCGGGGTCTGGGGCTTGCCCTGCTCTGGTGCTCCAGCCAGGGAGCAAGATCGGGGGCTGCTCTGTGCAGCTCCTGGTTGCAGCAGCATGGTCCCCACTCAGGCTCCTACGGATAGGGGCAGCCAGGGGGCTCTGCTCTGCATGCTGACCCGGCCCCAAGCGCTGCCCTTCAAGTTCCCCTTGGCCAGGAACCGCGGCCAATGAGAGCTGCAGGGGCGGTGCCTGTGGATGGGTCAGTGTGCAGAGATGCCTGGCTGCACCGCCGCATAAGTGCCAGGGTGGGGACTTGCTGCTGCTTCCGGGAACTGCCTGAAGTAAGTGCTGCCCAGAGCCTGAACCCTCAAGCCACCACCCCACGTCCCACCCTGCCCCAGCCCTGATGGCCCTCCTGCCTTCTGAACCCCTTAGTCCCAGTCTGGAGCACCCTCATGCACCCCAAACCCCTCATCCCCAGAGCCTGCACCCACTGCCCTCACACACATCCCTGCCCCAGCCCAGAGCCTCCCTTGCACCGTGAACTCCTCATTTCTGGCCCACCCCCCAGCCAGAGCCCTCACCCCAACCCAAATTTTGTGAGCATTCATGGGCCGGCATACAATTTCTATACCCAGATGTGACCCTCAGGCCAAAAAGTTTGCCCACGCCTGCCTTAGTCAGTGTTCCTTGCTATGTAGAAGGAACTGGCCAAGTAATGCACTTTCTCAGGGTTCTGGGGTTAATAGCAACATGTTCCTTTGTCACACCTTAAACAAAGCTCAGGAGGAGACCCTGTCAGAGTTAATGGAATCATGTGTATAACCAGGCTGAGAGCCTCTGGACAGGTTAGTATGACCTCCACTAGACACCAGTGGAGTGTGACTTTACTTGAGGGTTGTAGGGCAACTACATGGAGCTAGGTCACTACTTTCTTAAGCCAGCTTCTAGAGTGAGCTGAGTTTGGGCAATTTGATGTTCTAAACATTTATATAACACAGTTCCTCACCCATCCTGCTTTTGGAAGGCATTACTAACTAGTCTGCTATAATGAGGCTCCTTGGAGCCATTCTCATGAAGGAGGCAGGTTACTTTTCACCACTTCTATTCTCCAAATGTTGGCCATCTATAGAATTGGTTTGAGCTGAGATCACCTTAGTAAGGATGACCTTTCAGATCCTAGGAATGAAGGAGTAGGTGATACATGGTAGTATGCCTCACCCTGCCAATAACTGCATGAGTGGGGTCTGTGTCCTGCTGATTCAGTGACAGTTAGCAATATTTCACCTCAAAGGTATTATTTCCAGTTGCAGGAGCTATTAGGACAGATGGCTGGCTCTAGAAGTAACCACTCTACTAGAGAATTCAGTCTAAGGCCTGGTCTACACGACGTGTTTAGTCGAATTTAGCAGCGTTAAATCAAATTAAGCCTGGACACATCCACATGACGAAGCCCTTTTTTTTGATTTAAAGGGCCCTTTAAACCCATTTCTTTATTCCACCTCCGACGAGGGGATTAGCGCTGAAATCGGCCTTCCTGGGTCGGATTTGGGGTAGTGTGGACGCAATTCGACGGAATTGACCTCCGGGAGCTACCCCACAGTGCTCCATTGTGACCGCTCTGGACAGCACTCTCAACTCAGATGCACTGACCATGTAGACATGAAAAGCCCCATGAACTTTTGAATTTCATTTCCTGTTTGCCCTGCGTGGAGTGCACAGGTGACCACACAGAGCTCATCAGGACAGGTAACCATGATGGAGTCCCAGGATCACAAAAGAGCTCCAGCATGGACCGAACGGGAGGTACGGGCTCTGCTCACCATATGGGGAGACGAATCAGTGCTAGCTGAACTCCGTTGCAGTAAACGAAATGCCAAAACATTAGAAAAAATCTCAAAGGGCATGAAGGACAGAGGCCATAACAGGGACGCACAGCAGTGCCGCATGAAACTTAAGGAGCTAAGGCAAGCCTACCACAAAGCCAGAGAGGCAAACGGATGGTCCGGGGCAGAGCCACAGCCATGCCGCTTCTACGCGGAGCTGCATGCCATGCTAGGGGGGTGCAGCCACCACTACCCCAACCCTGTGCTTTGACTCCATCAATGGAGAATCACGCAACACGGAAGCGGGTTTGGGGAACGAGGAAGATGATGATGATGAAGACAATGACGATAGCTCACAGCAAGGAAGCGGAGAAACCAGTTTCCCCAACAGCCAGGATATGTTTATCACCCTGGACCTGGAACCAGTAACCCTCGAACTCACCCAAGGCATGCTCCCAGACCCTGAGGGCACACAAGGGACCTCTGGTGAGTGTACCTTTGTAAATATCACACATGGTTTAAAAAGCAAGCGTGTTTAATGATTAATTTGCCCTGGCAATCACGGCCAGTACTGCTACTGGAAAAGTCTGTTAACGTGTATGGGGATGGAGCGGAAATCCTCCAGGGACATCTCCAGAAAGCTCTCCTTCATGTACTCCCAAAGCCTTTGCAAATGGTTTCTGGGGAGGGCTGCCTTATCCCGTCCGCCATGGTAGGACACTTTACCATGCCAGGCCAGTAGCACGTAGTCTGGAATCATTGCATAACAAAGCATGGCAGTGTATGGTCCCGGTGTTTGCTGGCATGCAGACAACATCCATTCCTTATCTCTCTTTGTTATCCTCAGGAGAGTGATATCATTCACGGTCACCTGGTTGAAAGGGGGTGATTTTATTAAGGGGACATTCAGAGGTGCCCATTCCTGCTCGGCTGAACAGAAATATTCCCTGCTGTTAGCCACGCGGTGGGGGGGAGAGGTGAAGTGATCATCCCAGAGAATTGGGTGTGGGGGTGAGGGGAGTTAGTTGGGTTTGTGCAGTCCCTCCTTTTACATTGCAAACCCATTTTAAATGGCCAACCCAACGGGTCCTTGGTTTGAGAAATGAGGGCGCTGCTGTTTGAAACCATTCCCACATGTTATGAAGGTTAAAAAAGCGAAAAGACTATGGCTTACCATGGCTGCCTGCAACCCAAATTCTGTTGCCTGGCACTGCGTGAGTGATCTCTCACACCAAACTGACAGGCCCTCAATATAAGAGGAAAAATGCGACCTTGTAACGAAAGCACATGTGCTGTGTAATATGAACAGCATAATTTAACGTGAAAGAGTGTACCCATTGTTCTCTAAAATGGGTCTTTTTAACCACCTCTCCCTTTTCCTCCACCAGCTGCAAATGTTTCTCCTTTGCAGAGGCTAGTGAAGATTAGAAGGAGAAAACGGCGGACTCGGGATGATATGTTCTCGGAGCTCCAGCTGTCCTCCCACGCTGACAGAGCACAGCAGAATGCGTGGAGGCAGACAATGTCAGAGTGCAGAAAAGCACAATATGAACAAGAGGAGAGGTGGCGGGCTGAATCGCGGGCTGAAGAGAGCAAGTGGCGGGCTGAAGAGGATAGGTGGCGTCAGATGGCTGACAGAAGGCAAGAGTCAATGCGCCGGCTGCTGGAGCATCAAACTGATATGCTCCAGTGTATGGTTGAGCTGCAGGAAAGGCAGCAGGAGCAGAGACCGCCACTACAGCCCCTGTGTAACCAATAGCCCTCCTCCCCGAGTTCCTCAGCCTCCTCACCCAGACGCCCAAGAATGCGGTGGGGAGGCCTCCGGCCACCCAGCCACTTCATCCCAGAGGATTGCCCAAGCATCAGAAGGCTGGCCTTCAATAAATTTTAAAGTTTTAAAGTGCAGTGTGTCCTTGTTCTTCCCTCCTCCCCCACCCCTCCCGGGCTACCTTGGCAGTTATCCTATTTGTGTGATGAATTAATAAAGAATGCATGAATGTGAAATAACAATGACTCTATTGCCTCTGCAAGTGGTGCTCGAAGGGGGGAGGGGAGGGTGGTTAGCTTACAGGGAAGTAGCGTGAACTGGGGGAGGGAGGGGGGTTTCATCAAGGAGAAACATTCACACCGTAGCCTAGGCAGTCACAAAACTGGTTTTCAAAGCTTCTCTGATGCGCACCGTGCCCTGCTGTACTGTTCTAACCGCCCTGGTGTCTGGCTGCGCGTAATCAGCGGCCAGGCAATTTACCTCAACCTCCCACCCCGACATAAATGTCTCCCCCTTACTCTCACAGATATTGTGGAGCACACAGTAAACAGCAATAACAATGGGGATAGTGGTTTCGCTGAGGTCTATCCGAGTCAGTAAACTGCGCCAGCGCACTTTTAAATGTCCAAATGCACATTCTACCACCATTCTGCACTTGCTCAGCCTATAGTTGAACAGGTCCTGACTACTGTCCAGGCTGCCTGTGTACAGCTTCATGAGCCATGGCATTAAGGGGTAGGCTGGGTCCCCAAGGATAACTATAAGCATTTCAACATCCCCAATGGTTATTTTCTGGTCCGGGAAGAAAGTCCCTTCCTCCAGCTTTTGAAACAGACCAGAGTGCCTGAAGACGCGAGCATCATGTGCCTTTCCCAGCCATCCCATGTTGATGTTAGTGAAACGTCCCTTGTGATCCACCAGGGCTTGCAACAGCATTGAAAAGTACCCTTTTCGGTTTATGTGCTCGCTGGCTTGGTGTTCTGGTGACAAGATGGGGATATGGATTCCGTCTATCGCCCCACCACAGTTAGGGAATCCCATTGCCGCAAAGCCATCCACTATGACCTGCACGTTTCCCAGAGTCACTACCCTTGATACCAGCAGGTCTTTGATTGCGTTGGCTACTTGGATCACAGTAGCTCCCACAGTAGATTTGCCCACTCCAAATTGATTCCCAACTGACCGGTAGCTGTCTGGCGTTGCAAGCTTCCACAGGGCTATCGCCACTCGCTTCTCAACTGTGAGGGCTGCTCTCATCCTGGTATTCTGGCGCAGGGCAGGGGAAAGCAACTCACAAAGTTCCATGAAAGTGCCCTTACGCATGCGAAAGTTTCGCAGCCACTGGGAATCATCCCACACCTGCAACACGATGCGGTCCCACCAGTCTGTGCTTGTTTCCCAGGCCCAGAATCAGCGTTCCATGGCATGAACCTGCCCCATTAACACCATGATTTGCACATTGCTGGGGTCCGTACTTTCTGAGAGGTCTATGTCCATGTCAATTTCTTCATCAATCTCGTCGCCGCGCTGCTATCGCCTCCCCGCCTGGTTTCGCTTTGGCATGTTCTGGCTCTGCATATACTCCAGGACAATGCGCGTGGTGTTCATAATTGCCGCGGTGATCTGAGCGGGCTCCATGATCCCAGTGCTATGGCGTCTGGGCTGAAAAAAGGCACAAAACTATTGTCTGACGGAGGGAGGGAGGGGCGAGTGACAACATGGCTTACAGGGAATTAAAATCAACAAAGGTGGCTGTGCATCAGGGAGAAACGCAAACAACTGTCACACAGAATGCCCTCCCCCCCCCACCAAAGATTGAACTCAAAACCCTGGGTTTAGCAGGCCGTTGATTTCATGAAGGGAGGAGGAAGCAAATGAATACAGAACAAATTTGGTCCATCTATCTTTTACATCTTAGGCTGGCAGCAGACAGTGCAGCATGACTGATAGCCATCGGCATCTTCTGGGTGCTTGGCAGAAGATGCTGCATTATGACTGCTAGCCATCATCGTCAAGATGGTGCAATAGGACTGCCGGCAGGACTGAGTCTCCAGGAGACAAAACATGTCTGCCCAGGCGCCTCTGACCGAACTCACTGAGGAGTCTGACAACGATGGATACCAGTCGTAATACAACATCTACTGCCAAAAGGCAAGGCGCTGCTGCTGTATAGCAATGCAGTCCCACGTCTGCCAGCACCCAGATAGCCAATGACGGCTACCAGTCATACTGCACTGTCTACTGCCAAAAGGCAATTAGCTGCTGCTGTGTAGCAATGCAGTACCACGTCTGCCGGCATCCAGATGACACATGGTGACGCTGAGCTGAATGGGCTCCATGCTTGCCGTGGTATGTCATCTGCACAGATAACCCAGGTAAAAAGGCATGAAACGACTGTCTGCCGTTGCTCACACGGAGGGGGAGGGACCTGACGACATGTACCCAGAATCTCCCGCGACACTGTTTTTGCATCATCAGGCATTGGGATCTCAGCCCAGAATTCCAATGGACCTCGGAGACTGCAGGAACTGTGGGATAGCTACCCACAGTGCAATGCTCCGGAAGTCGACGCTAGCCTCAGTACTGTGGACGCAGTCCGCCGACTTAATGCACTTAGAGCATTTTATGTGGGGACACACACAATCGACTGTATAAAAACAATTTCTATAAAACCGGCTTCTATAAATTCAACCTAATTTTGTAGTGTAGACATACCCTTAGACATCTATGAGTCAAAGCAGAAAGACAGAATTTCCCTTCAGTGAATGAAGAACTTGGATTGATTCCAGAGTCAAGCCAGATCCTTTGTTCTGGTGTCAAGGGAAAGCAGCCATAAAAACCAAACAAAAAATCACCTTATAACAGCCTTACACACACACAACAAATGGAAAAATGGGGAAACTGATAGCAGTGAATGTAAATCAGAAAGTAGGAATTGTAGAAAATTGATAAGGGAAGCAAAAGGACACTATGGACAAAAAGTTTTTCAAGTACATAAGGAACAAAATTGGTCCATTACTAGATGAAAATGGTAGAATTGTCACTAATAATGTAGAAAAGGCTGAAGTGTTCAATAAATATTTCTGTTCTATATTTGGGAAAAAAAGGATGATGAAATACTTACCAAAAGTAACTCAGTAGGATGTTAAACAGTGCTTATTAAAGATAGATATTTTTAAATTAGCAGGTCCATATAACTTTCATATAAGAGTTTTAAAGAGCTGCCCAGTGCACACTCTGTGCTATTATATATTTTTTTCAATACATCTTGGAACACTGGAGAAGTTCCAGAGGACTAGAAGAAAGCTAATGTACCATAATTTTAAAAAGGTAAATGGGATGACCCAGATAATGATAGCCTGTCAGCAGGATTTGTTCCTGGGCAAGATGCTGACTTGGTACCACATGACATTTTGATTAAAAAATTAGACTGATATAAAATGAATAGGGCACACATTAAATGGATTAAAAACTGGGACAGGTCTCAAAATGTAATTGTAAAAGAGGAATCATCATCGAGCATGTGTGTCTCTAGTGGCGTCCCACAGGCATTGGTTCTTGGCCCTATGCTATTTAATATTTTTTATCAATGACCTGGAAGAAAACAAAATAATCACTGATAAAGTTGGCAGATGAGACACAGATAGTGGGAGTGGTAAATAATGAAAAGGACAGGTCACTGATACAGAATGAGCCGTATTACTTGGAAAACTTCTTGGCTATAAGGTTCCATTGTTGAAGGTGATCGCAGTATCCAGGAAGTTGATGTGAGTGTGTGAGGGTTCCAGAGAGAGTTTAATGGATGGCTGGTGGTTGTTGTAGTTGTGGTGGGAGTAGTTGTATGAGGGAGTTTAAGCCACGTGTCAAGAGGATGAAAATATCATCAAAGTATTCCAGGTATATAATTGATTTTGTGGTGCATTTGTCCAGAAATACTTCCTCAAGGTGGTCCAGGAAGAGTTAGGCATTGGAGAGCCATCCTAGTACCCATGGCTATTCCTATGGTTTGGACAAAGTGTTTGTTATTGAGTGTTACATTGTATCCTCATCCGTAACAATTTATTTGGGTGGATATCTGAGTGTTGTCCATTGTCTTGTAGATATTTGAGGCAGGCAGGTATGTCATCATGGTGAGGAATGTTGGAGTACAGGGAAGTGACATCCATAGTGGGAAGGATGATGTTCTGAAAGAGTTGTTAATGTTGCGGAGTTTCTGGATGAAGTCAGTTGTCTTGGAGGAAGCTGGCCTTGTGTGTGGTGAGTGGTTTGAGGATGATTTCTCTAAGTCCTGATATTCTTTCAGTAAGCGTGCCATGGCCAGATATGATGAGTCTGCCTGGGTTCCCTTGTTTGTATATCTTGGGAAGCATGTAGCAGGTCCCTGGTGTGGGTTCTTTGGGGATAGCGGTGTAGTGTTTCCCTTGAAGTTGTTTGGGGAAGGATTTGATGATATCCTTACATTTCTGGGTGAATTGTGGTGTGAGGTCTTTTGAATTCTTTACAGTAAGTGGTGCTGGAGAGTTGTCAGTTGGCCTCATTAATGTAGTCAGCACAGCTAAGCACTACAATGGCACCTGCTTTGTTTGATCACTATCTGGTGGTTAGGTATCAGGAACTATATAGCTGTCCTCTCAACAGTGGAGAGCTTGTGGTGGATGTGGTGATTAAGGATTTCACAGTAAATTTTTTCCTCCCAAGCAATCAATGCAATGATCAAGTGTGAGATTTCATCCACTGTTGGGGTCTCCAGTCATATGGTTCTTTTTTCTTATGACTGACGGTGATAGTTGTGGGGGGTGATATTATTATTGTGAAAGAATTCTTTGTCCTCATCCCCAAAGGAAAACTGCACAACACCTTCAAAAGATGAGCCTGGGATCTTAAATTCATAACTTTGCTAGACACTAAAAATCATGGTCTTAATAAAGAGACTGGATTTACGGTTTATTATAACAGTCTGTAACCCCCCTTCCCCCACTAACTCCCTTTTTGTCTTATGACTAAAGAGGTGTTAATTGGCTACTTCACCTTGAATGAGTCTCTGACAACAGTGGTTCTCAACCAGGGTTAAGTGGAGGTCTTCCTGGGGGAGGGGAGGGTGTACATCAACTCATCTAGATATTTGCCTAGTTTTACAACAGGCTACATAAAAAGTGAACGGTTTCAGAGTAGCAGCCGTGTAATAAATTTGTTAGTCTCTAAGGTGCCACAAGTACTCCTGTTCTTTTTATAAAAAGTGAAGTCAGTACAAACTAATATTTCATACAGTGAATTGTTTGTACTGCTCTATATACGATACACTGAAATGTAAGTACAATATTTATATTCCAATTGATTTATTTTATAATTATATAGTAAAAAGGAGAGAGTAAGCAATTTTTCAGTAACAGTGTGCTGTGACACTTTTGTATTTTTATGTCTGATTTTGCAAGCAAGTAGTTTGTAAGTGAGGTAAAACTTGGGGGTACGCAAGACAAATCAGACTCCTGAAAGAGGTACAGTAGCCTGGAAAGGTTAAGAGCCAATGTCTTATAATATATGTTAACTACTTATGCTAAACAATCTGTTCCACCTTGTATTTAGCTGTGACACTCGGGAGTACATTTCCCAGACCTGAAGAAGAGCTCTGTGGAAGCTCAAAAGCTTGTCTCTTTCACCTACAGAAGTTGGTCCAATAAAATATATTCTCTCACCCACCCTGTCACTCATCTAGACTGACATTCCACTTTTGACAATCATCCAGCTGGTTTTGATTATGCCCTTTAGATCACAACTGCCATCTTCTAGTAATACTTCAAGGTCTCATTTTCTATCTGCCTGGCATTTCTATACTAGTACTGTAATACATATATACTCTTATTCTGAAACAAACAATGAAGATTATTTTTTACCTTCTAGCATTTGCTTTAAGTATCTGCCTGTTGATCTGAAGTAAGCAAATGCTCCCCTTCTCTCCCTCTGTGGCCTAGTTTAAGGCAGTTTTTCGATATACAAAATGTGTGGGATTACTGAATGTAAGATAGCTGCGCAAATGTCAACACCTACCCTTCTTGTAACTGCTCATTTCCAGATTCTTCAGCAACAAGAAGCTCATACTCCTCTGCAGCGTATCTGTCCCAGTCTGAGGGCTCCGGTCCATCGTTTTCAACATCCTAAACACATCAGAAAAGCAAATTAAATAGGAATGTCCTTACTTATCTACAAACTTGTTTTGCAAAAGCTTCTCACCTATCTATAAACACTGCATTTCTGCAACACTTACTGTTGGGGTTTGAAAATGCCTTAAGGAAAACAACTCAAAGTTTAGTCTCTTAATCAAAGAAAAACAGTTTAAATTATGGACTAGTCAAGTTCTTTAAACAAAGCCCAGAGTAAACAAATATGTTTTGTATTAGGCTTTAAATCTCGGACACAGGTGGAATACTTTGCCAACCATCTTGAACAATAACATTCCAAAAATGTCAAGTAAGAATAACTGCAAATCTGAACTGCTCTGACAGGACATACTGTAAGAGCAAGGGAACTCTGCCTAGTGACTGGTTCTCAGAGCATTCCAGGATTTAGAAAATGTTGACACTCCTTTGAATTGCACCCACAACCAAGCACGCAGCTTTTGCAGAGCTTGGTGCACAGGGGCAATATGCTCAGAGAACTCCTCTCCATGTATTAGTTGGGCCATGCCTTTCACCCTAGCTGAGCTTTTCAAGAAATATACAATGCTGGCCCCAAGTAGCAATGCAGCAGTGTGCCCTAGAAGTAACAAAGTCCTGGGTCACTATGGCACAATTCCTCTCCCTCCTAGGTGTGCACTGCCTTCAGATGTGTGAGGTGCTGTGCAAACACACAAGAGACAATACAGATGGGAAGGAATTTAGACTGTCTTATTGATAAGGACGTGCCCAAAACAAACCCTTGCATTAGATTAGAAGGAGGACCAGTTCTATCATAGTTAAGATTAGGAAGCCCTTTCTGTTTAAAGGACATCTCTAAGTGAACTAAACTCTGCACAGCTACTTGGCTTGCCTTAATAATTGGTATACACCTAGGGTGTGTGTGATGGGGTTATTACTAGGACTGTCAAACGATTAAAAAAATAATTAGTTTTAATCGCACTGTTACACAATAATAGAATACCAATTTAAATGTATTTATAAATATTTTTGGATGTTTTCTACATTACAACACGTACAGTGCTCACTTTTGTCAAGGCTCCTTCCCCACTCTGAACTTTAGGGTACAGATGTGGGGGCCTGCATGAAAACTTCTAAGCTTAACTACCAGCTTAGATCTGGTCCACTGCCACCACTCCCAATGGGCTAACTCCCTTCCCTGGGTAGCCTTGAAAGAGACTTCCACCAACTCCCTGGTGAACACAGATCCAACCCCTTGGATCTTAAAACAAGGAGAAATTAACCATCCCCCCTCCTTTCTCCCACCAACTCCTGGTGGATCCAGATCCAATCCCCTTGGATCTAAAAACAAGGAAAAATCAATCAGGTTATTAAAAAAGGCTTTTAATTAAAGAAAAAGGTCAAAATCATCTCTGTAAAATCAGGATGAAAAATAACTTTACAGGGTAATCAAACTTAAAGAGCCCAGAGGAACCCCCTCTAGCCTTAGGTTCAAAGTTACAGCAAACAGAGGTCCATTTACAAGTTGAGAAAACAAAGATAAAACTAACATGCCTTGCCTGGCTGTACTTACAAGTTTGAAATATGAGAGACTTGTTCAAAAAGATTTGGAGAGCATGGATTGATGTCTGGTCCCTCTTAGTCCCAAGAGCGAACTCCCCCCAAAACAAAGAGCACAAACAAAAGCTTTCCCCCCACCAAGATTTGAAAGTATCTTGTCCCCTTATTGGTCCTTTGGGTCAGGTGTCAGCCAGGTTACCTGAGCTTCTTAACCCTTTACAGGTAAAAGGATTTTGGAGTCTCTGGCCAGGAGGGATTTTATAGTATTGTACACAGGAGGGCTGTTACCCTTCCCTTTATAGTTATGACAACTTTATATTTGCATTGTAAAAAAGCAAGCTAAAGAAATAGTATTTTCCAGTTCGCCTCATACAAGTACTGTAGTGCAATCTCTTTATGGTGAAAGTGCAATTTACAAATGTAGAATTAATATTTTTGTTACATAACTACACTCAAAAAGAAAACAATGTAAAACTTTAGAGCCTACAAGTCCACTCAGTCCTACTTCTTGTTCAGCCAATCGCTAAGACAAACAAGTTTATTTATATTTATGGGAGGTAATGCTGTCTGCTTCTTATTTACAATGTCACCTGAAAGTGAGAGTAGGTGTTCACATGGCACTGTTGTACTATAAAATGAGTCCTGTACACATAGTATTCTGTTGTTGTAATTGAAATCAGTATATTTGAAAATGTAGAAAAACATCTAAAAACATTTATAATTTAAAGTGGTATTCTATTATTGTTTAACAGTGCAATTAAAACTGACTAATCAGGATTATTTTTAAAATCTAGTTATTTAGTTTTACGTTATTCACTTGAGTTAATGGCGATTAATTGACAAACCTAGTTTTTATGGATCCTAATTTGGGGTTATTTGACCAATGGGTTACTGAGAGACAAGACCCCTCCTCTCTCTCCTCCAAAAATATTTTTTATTAAGGGTGACAATGTCTACTAATGGTCTACACCAAGACACTGTAAACTGAAACCCAACCCGTGGCAGAAATCTGAAAATGAACTGTGTAGGCTTGTTGCTACAATCTGCCTGTCAAAGGGTTGTTCGTTTTTTTTAAGTTAGGGGAAATGTAAGCTGAGTATAGCAGAAAATTCAGAAGGTGCTGATACTGAGCATTCAAGTGGACAGCGGAGACAATGAATGCAGTGAGGGGCAGGGCTACCTGCTTGCCTGTCAGTCCAGCAAACCAACTCTCTGCCAGCAATGGACAGGGCAAACACTTGGAGCTTGGCCTTATACCCAAACCCTGTACATCTGTGGTCTCCAACCTTTTTATTCTCAAGATCACCTTTTGAATTTAAGGCCAGCCCAGGATCTACTCTGCCCCTTCCCCAAAGCCCTGCCCCACTCATTCCATTCTCCCCTCTCTCCGTTGCTCACTCTCCCCAACCCTCACTCACTTTCAGCGGGCTGGGGCAGGAAGTTGTGAGGAGTGCAAGCTCTGGGAGGGTGTTTGGGTGCAGGAGAGGGATCAGCTGGGGCCCAGGGGGTTAGGGTGCAGGGGGATGTATGGGGTGCTGGCTCTGGGAGGGGAGGTCAGGGCTGGGGCAGGGCCTTGGGGTGCTGGCTATGGAAAGGGGCTCAGGGCTGGGGGTGTGGCTTCCTGCTGGGCAGTACTTACCACAGGTGGTGCAGTGAGATTAAGGCAGCCCCCCCCCCCGCCCCAGCCCCACACCGCTCCTGGAAGGGGCCAACACACCTCTGTGGGCCTGGAAGGGGGGCACGTGGCTCTGCGTACTGCCCCTTTCTCAGGCACCAGCTACAAAGCTCCCATTCACCACAGGTCCCCACCAATGGGAGCTGTGGGGGTGGTGTTTGCAGGCAGAAGCAGCATGCGGAGACCCCTGCCTGCCCCCCGGGGTTGTGCTGGCTGCTTCTGGGAGCAGTGTAGGGCTGTGGCATGGAGCCTGCCTTAGCAGCAGCCCCACTACACCACCGGAGATTGCAATTGACTGGGAGCCCCAGGCTCAACAAGTTGATTGCAATCGACAGGATGGTGACCACTGCTGTACATGAATGAGCTATATTTTGTTTCTGTTGCCAGAGAATGGGTGTGGTGGATGGAGTGCCCATCAAAAATATGCATTGGACAAGACCAACAAGTCTGTCTTCAAGGCTGTAGAGAAGCAGTTCCCAGCCTACTGCTTAGGGGATACACTGCCTGATGGGAATGGGAATTGGTGTGGCCAGCTGCTGGACACTATCATGTTCATACCCATACAGCACCTGTTTCCTAGAACACGCTGTTTTAGTTCCAGCCTCTTTCCATATCTGCTGCTTTTCTCTACAACAAGCCAAACTTCACTGTCCCTAAAAATAGTTTTGGGGCAGCAATGTTTGGAGACCTTGCTCTATACCTTCTGTATTGCAAACGGATCCCGCTGTTCATTGTCCAGGTACTTTTCTAAGTTAAAGAAGGTGTTGTAGAATACATGAGCCATTCTGCATCTCTTCAGGTCTCGCAGCATCACCCTTCCTGCAGAAAGAGCACCAGTTATTTTAGTAGCACGTTCTTAATTAGTGAGTGATATGACCTGTCGGGGTCGTCCCCCCCCCCCCCCGAACTCTGGGGTACAGATGTGGGGACCCACATGAACGATCGCCTTGTCTTATATTCTACCAGCTTAGGTCAAAACTTTCCCGAGGCACAAATTCCTTCCCTTGTCCTTTGACAGTATTGCTGCCACCATCAAGTGATTTACACAAAAATTCAGGGAAGGATCATTTGAAATCCCTTCACCCCCTTTCCTGGGGAGGCTTGTGAATAATATACCAACCAGTTGCCTCAGCAATGTGAGAACAGCCCAGACCCTTTGTCTTCAGGACACTGAAATTAATCAGGTTCTTAAAAGAAGAACTTTTAAGGAAAAAAAAATAAAAGAATCATACCTGCAAAATCAGGATGGAAGGTAACTTTACAGAGTAATAAAAAGATTTAAAACACAGAGGATTCCCATGTGGGCTCAGCTTCACAGTTACAAAAACAGGAATAAAACTACCTCTGTAGCACAGGAACATTCACAAGCCAAAACAAAAGATAACCTAATGCAGTTCCTTGTCCTACTTACAATTCCTGTGGTTTTAGATGGCTTATTCCAGGTATATTTTCAGGAGATATTGTACTTGCTTGGCTTCTCCCGCCGGAGAGGGAACAACAAAAAATCCTCCCACCCCAATTTGAAAGTATCTTCTTTCGTCATTGGTCCTTCTGGTCAGGTGCCAACTAGATTATTTGAACTGCTTAACCCCTTACAGGTAAGGCAATCCAGTACAGCTGCCTAGGAGGGATTTTATGCTACTGCATACATAAAGGTTGCTACCCTTCCCCCTATAGTCATGACAGGACCCATTTAGCACAGGTCTTTTCTAATTTAGGATAATACCATTAGCGTGTGTTGTTTTTTTAGGCTGCCAATGCCCATTTATTAGACAAGCAAATCGATCTGTGTCTAGCGTGAACCAAGGACGAGGAGGCATCTCATATGACTTCTGTGGTTGTTTTGCATTCTGCTTCCTATATACAGATTTCACACAGCATTCATGCCTGTCTAAAAGAGCACATCTTGAACTGTGTTCTTACATTACTCAAGACCCAGACAGGTGCTATGTAATAAATAGTTAGCACTATAATCCCCATAATTCATGACACGCTGGCCCTTGTAGAGCATGCCAGCATGTGCAGCAACTTCATTTCATTGGTCCTAATATGGTTTTATGATTAGAGATATGTGGGTTCTTCCAGTAGAATTATTGACTCAGGCTGTAGTAAGATTGGGCTAGTTTTGTGTTTCCTGTGGGAGCTTATCAGATAGCGTCAGTAATGGGTAGTACTTGAGTCATATTTATTGACAGGCAATTGCTGTAAACAGCTCCTTACCAGACCTGTATTTCCCATTTACTGATTTTTTGCAATTCCAGGATAATTGGCTGAAGTCCAGATGGTGTTTTGCCGTCTGTTTTTTGTGCTAGGGCTTCCTACAGGTTCCACTTTGACCAATTTTTGCTCATACATATACTCAGGAAACTCATCCCAACCAAAAACAATGGCCAGCATTGCTTTTTCAATCTGAGCACAGTTCTTTTGTGTTTTAGTCAGTGCTTTAGAAACGTGTTGCTGGGCGATCATCTTGCAGAAGGACATTATCCAGTCCCCTCAGTGTATGTGGCTTCTGCCCTGCTGTTTGGTGTAATGTTCTTTTCTTTGGCATGGTCCAAAACGTTACACATTGTTCCTCTCATTGTGTTGATTAAAATCAGGCGATCATCATGGTTACCTCAGCCAGATCGCTCCATTGCAGGACAAGCCGCTGAGGGAAATCTGAACAGAAGGTACTTCAACTGTAACGGTGATTTGAAGGTGCAGAGTTTTGCAGTGAACCTTCCACTACCAGCTATACTTTGATCCCCATCTTAACCTACAATGGACCTTTTAATTCACCCTCCCTCCTCCCCCCTGTTAAGCAAGACTGAATCTAAATAATATTTGAAATATATATTACAACCACCAGGTAATCCATCATTTAATTGGATGTGTGTGTGTGTGTGGGGAGGGGGGATTCGCCATCACTTGAAATCTTTAAATGAAGATTAAATGTCTCTTTCTAAAAGAGAGCACATCCAGCTGGGTTAGAGTCCAGGAGCCTGGTGACATGCCATGGCCCATGCAATGCAGGAGGTCAGATTTGATGGTCATAATGTTCCCTTCAAGCAGTAAAACCTATGAACGCAAGAATTTACACCAGGTCTTGGATTGTAGTGCTGTGCCTAAACTTTCTCTTGGGGGTGTGTGTTTGCTTGTCACCCAGGCCTACAGTAGCACAAGTCATCCATAAGGTCAGCAAAAGCAAGTTAACCCATTTGTTAATGGGTTAATAGAGACAAGTAGGGAGCTAGTGAAAGCCAGTTCACCGCCTACGGGGCTTACCAAATGGGTTAAACTGCTTCTGTTGATCTCATGGTTGACTTTTCCACCCCTCCCAGAGAGGTTTTGCACAAAGGCAATTTGTGAGACATTTTAGCTAGGCTAAGGAAAAGGAGAGGTTACTCACCTCATACAGTAACTGGAATTGTTTGAGATGTTTTTGTCCTTATGGGTGCTCCATATTAGGTGGCTGCGCACCAGTTTGCCTTTGATTGGAAACTTTTCTTAAGCTGTGTCTGCAGGTCCAGACCAAAGGTCTATAGGGTGGGGCAGACCTGCTGCCAGTCAAGTTCCTTCTCAACAATGACATACAAAGTACTCTGAGGTGGAGGGGAAAGAAAGCGGGTAGTGGAGTACCCAGAGAAGGACAAATCTTGAAGAACTACAGTTACTGTACAAAGTTAGTTACCTCCCTTTCTTTGTGTTTTTGCCCCTGTGGGGACTCCACGTTAGGTGACTCCCAAGCAGTACCTTGATTACGGAGAAGGGTGCTGCGGAAGTGAGTTCAGAGAACAGCCTCACCTAAGGCTGTATTTTAGCTGGAGATATGAATAACATGAAAAAGTGTGCACAGATGACCAATTGGCAGCTTTGCAAATGTCTATAATGGGTATGTTTTTAAGCAGTGCTACTGAAATGGATTTAGCTCTGGCGGAATGGGCCAGCGCCCTAGGATGAGAGTGCATTCCAGAAGCCTTATAACATGCTAAGATGCATTCTGAGACCCATTTTAGATAGTCTGTGTGTATGGAGAGAGAAAATCCCTTCATTCTCTTATCTGTCCCTCAGAGATGGGGGCTTGAAATTGGTCCTTCCGGTCCTGTGGCAGATGGTCAATAAATTGTGCAAATTTGGTGTAATTGGTATAATAGTACTTTGCCAACAAGGCGTGATAGTTGGTGACACTGAACTGTACCTCAGCCAAGAAATAGCTCTTGCTTCCAAGAAGATCAATGCACTTGAGCTCTTTATCATGAGGAGCTGATCTTTCCTGGTGGTGTCTGCTCCTTTCATTGACCACATGTCGACCACAGGAAATGGGTAGTAGGGTGAGAAGAAAGGATATTCAGAGCCCTTGGTTGGAACATTGTATTTTTTATCAGCCCTCTTGCACCTGGGTGGGATGGTGACAGGTGTCGCCAAGCCATAAAATCTGGCAGACAAGAGGATGTCATGAATAGGCAGCACTATTTTACCTTGAGATGTGGTGGGGAGGATATCTGCCAAAGTGTGTTAGGGCTCTTGTATCTCTTTCAGGCAATCTGTAGAGTCTTGGCCACCCTCTTCATCAGGTCCTGGAACAATCTAAAATAATCCACATGGGATGGTGGAGGGGGCATAACTGCTTCATACAGAAATGATGAGGATTATTTGTTGGAAGGAGGTGCTTCCTCCTCTGCTCTTAGCTACTGGTCCTCCTCAAAGTCTCCTTGAAGATGTTTGGGATGCTCCATAGTAAAGGGGCTCCCTGGGTACTGAAGGCTGCTCCTGCTGATGGGCCCTTGTATGTTAGGGTACGCTATAGAACCAGAGAGGGCCCCAGGATTCCAGAAAACCCATTGTGGTCAGGGTATGGAAAGGGAGCGGGACTCCAAGCATGCTCCTGCGAAGGTTGGCGGGGCTAGTTTCCAGACCATCATCACCAGGATACAGGGGGGAGGCTGGAAAGAGAAGGTGGCTGAATCTTGGATGGAGATGTCATATTCTGAAGATGTAACAACCCCTGTGTCCAATAGACAGGCTAGGGATGTCAGTACCAGCATCCGAGTATTTGCTGGTATCCGAGTCAGTACTAGTGGCTGAGCTTTTGTGGGTGGATGCACTGATACTGACTGGTAGGTTGTACAGGCGGATAGATTAATACTGACAGTGACATCCTCCCCATACCTCTTAGTAGAGGGGATTCATGCTCCTCTGTCACACAGAGGTCTTTGTGTGATGAAAGAGGATGGAACCGGTGATCCATGGCAGTAGTCCTTGAGGTAAGGTGAGTCAATTGGTACCAGAGACCACATGGATATGTGGTCCACATGCCCCTTATGGCTATTTCCCTCAGAGGATGCCAAAGTTGGGGCCAGTGCTTTCTTTGAGGAGTCCCCGTGTTTGGAGGGCTCTGAAGATACAGAAGCCGGAGCTGAGTGGGGTTGCATGCCAAGAGATTTCTCGGTATGTGGAGTGCTTGGTAGACCTGATGGAGCCAGAAGAAGCAGAAGCCTCAGTAGTACCTGGAGGGGGATGTGAGGTCTCCTTACTCCCTGGTATCTGGGGTGAATTTCCCTGTGCTTAGACTGGTTATCGGGAAACTGAGATCTCTTCTGCTTAGAATGTTTGGAGGCTTCAGAAGTTGTCCCTTGGTCTTTGCTTGCTGGAACTGAAGTTGTCTCTGGAACACTGAGAGGCTGAGGCCTATGTATGGGGGAATCAGATCCCATGGTCTCAGGGAACACTCCATAAGGAGCAGCTTAAGTCTGTCCTCCTTCAGCTTCTTTGATCTGCTCTGTAATCTGGAGCAAACCGTACAGTTTGATGGGACATGGAACTCTCTGAGGCAGTAGAGGCAGCTGGAATGCTCTTTGCTGAGGGGGAAAGACCTGTGGAAGGTCTGGAAGGGTTTGAAGTCCAGAGTTTTGGGCACAACCTGCAGAAGGGAGACTATGGGGAAAAAGGCCGAGGGTAGCAATGGCCCTTCCACTGCCAATGAAGAAAAGGATGGGGTAGAGCCCCAGGCAGTGCCATGTCTGAGTGGTGACAGAGAGGGACTGTGCAGGCAGTATGCACCACCTGCAGAGCTCATAGCTCAGCTCTGCAAGGCCCTTTGTGTGGGTGAGGATAGTGCCAGAAGAGCCTGTGGGGGAGGGGAGTGGTATTGGTGCTGCATAGTAGCCAAGAATGGCTCCACAGGTGCCCTCCAGCCTGGCTGGGGCGATCCCCCTCTCTGTAGAGCCAGGCGCACAGGCCCTGTCCAGAACCTGGCCTTTCGGAGCTTTAGACACTCAACCACCAGGCCTGACTCATTTGGTACAGAGCTTATGAAATGTCCTCATTGCCTTTCTGCCACTCCTACCTAATGGACTATTTCATTGCGGGGTTAATGGGCTGTCATACTTCTCTCAGCAGTGTCAGAGGAGAATTTCTGTTGTTGTTTTTTTCTCTCTCTATTATGTGTTTGCCCTAATCTATGATACATGGAATGGCATGACATGAGCAGGCTGTAGCCCATCTCCTCCTTGTTATAAATCAGAAATTAAAAAGGTAGCCCTGTTAATCTAGCAAGAGTTAGTCACCATAAACCCCTTACTCCTTGGGGCTTGATTGTTACCGCTTGTGCAGGGATGTGCAAGCAACCTTCTCCTCCCCCATGTCCAACCACTTAGCACGGACATGGGCCATGTAGGCGTAGTGGGGAGCGAACCCAAATGAGCTCTTAAAATAAAAACAGAGTGAGCATAGGTGTGAACTTGGCCTCACTAAACACCTCCAACAGGCTGGGGTTTACAGCAGCTCTTACCATCACCGTCTGGCTTCACCAGGTCGAGCATTTGGCACAGTAAGTCATGGAATGGCAATGGCTCGATACCCATCGCTTCCATCCTCTCACACTGTTCCTCATAAAAATACTCCAGTTCATACATAGACAGCACGCCGTCTCCGTCCAAATCCAGACAGCGGAACCAGTATTCGATACTAAGGAAGAAGAAGAGAATTAGTCTTTTCATGTTGGCAGCATTGCAGAAACCAGCAATATTATCTTAGCCACCAGAGATCGGAGCAGTGCAAGTTCCTCTGTCCTGTACCACATTCACCATGAATTGCAGAGTAAAAGCAGAGTCTGACAATACCCTCAATTACCCAGGGGCCGGCATTTCCCTGACAATACCCTCAATTACCCAGGGGCTGGCATTCTTCAACTGGCCTTCAGTGCTAATGATGGGGAGGGGGCTGGAGCAGCTTCTAGGGGTTTGGCCAGCGCTAACCAAGCACCAGTTAAAGTAACCTCTCTGTATAAGTCAGCTAGAGGCAGATCCTGCTGCTTCTGCCCTAAGCACTACATGGGTCAGTTTACTCAGTAGGTTTGGTGTCTGCACAATGGAGGGGAAGCACAGTGACTGGTATTAGTGAATGTACTTGGGCCTATGTTTCCCAGCAAAGGCCCAGCATTCTGTGTTTGCTGTGTCCTGGGGTATGGGCACTGCTCCCTAGTCAAAGGTGGGGTTGTCCAAACAGGCTAATTGCCTGCGGTGATCCCTACACTTGGGCTATTGACTATCTCTGGGAAACCCCTGGCAGGAGCTAAAGCAGGCCTGGAATGTTTAAAATAGTTCCATGTGCTCTTTTATGCAAAAGGCAAAGCTCTCAAATAACTGCTGTGGCTTTAGCTACGGACAGGCCAGGGGCAGGACTGATGGGACTCCAGTTTTTACTCCCCCTCACCAGTCACTGTCCTAAACAACTCAGTGATTCTGTGTGAGTGGCAGGCCACTGGAGAGGGGAATGCAAGGATAGGCTGTGTAGTATTCTTCCACACCTGCTAGTTCACACATCTGCCAAGTGCATGGAATCAGTGGACCACTGGATTGCAATTTTTGTCATGTTCCCCCCAGCCATTCACCACAATATGTAATCCCAGTTCTGAAAGGCATGTCCCATATCCTCATTGTTTCTATAACTGAGTCAGTAGTAGGCAAGTATCTGGCAGGAGGGCAATGGAGTGGTGGCAGTCAGGGGAACTTTTCTGTTCTAGCAGCATCCTACTGAGTCTCCCTCTTTTTTACCACCACCTTCCCACTCACCCAAGTCAGTGACCTATACTAACAGTGTACAAATCCCTGCAGGAAACACCTCTCTGATAAGCAGCATCCTTAAAAAATCAACACACATCAGAACCCCAAAAGTCAGGGTTTCTGCTCAGGAAAAATCACTGAGACAGCAACACATGTTCCTTAGATTAGTGCAGCTCTTTAGCACCACATTGACAACGTTTGCATAACACTCTGGGATGGAGCTATGCCCCATTCTCGGTCTGTGCTTTCCTGCCACGTCCTCTTCCCAGGGTGTGGCAAGAACAGGAGTGGCACTAAATCCTGTGTAAGAGACAGATGCATTATTGGACAAGGGTGTCTGGAACGCACTGGTTGCCAAAGCCCTCAAGCTCACTCACTTCACAGCCAGAGGGATGGATTGTGGTTGGCAGCTCTCTGGGAGGGCAAAGTGGCCTCCTGCCAGGCACTGCTGCCACCAGCTGGATGCTGACCTGGCAGCAGAAGAAAGCTGGCATCCACCACAAGCTGCGATCCTTATATGACATCAGGAGAGGGCTCAAGTGAGAGGAGCTTTTCTGGGGTGATGTAGGCATGTAGGGGCTGGACAGTCATGTGGGGAAGCAAAATGGTTTGCTGGTGCCCAGGTCCTCCACCCTGTCCTGCACAGCAGCCTCCATGCCAGAGAGAGCTCTGCCTGCCTCCCTGCAACTTGGGAGCTCCATGATGGCTGGAGGCCCCATGCCTGCTGGCAGCGTTTGCACATAGTCCTCCATGCAGGCAAGGTGAGGAAGGGCCCTGCAAGGAAGGTGAAACAGGAGGCACTGAATTTGGCAGCTGGGGGTGAAGACACAGCCACTTCAGCCTAAACCGTGGGGGGGAGGAGGAGGGGGCAAGAGGGGGCGGCGCCTTCAGTAGGCAGTTGGGAGCATCCACTGCTGTTATAGCTCAGGTAGTGGCCTTCCCTTACCCTTGGAGGGGTGCTGGGACATGGGGCAGCCAGGGGCCTTGTCCTCTGCCCAGGCATAAGTCATGCTGAGGCCAGCAGCAGGGCCTGCCTGCTGGTGGTGATGATGGCATGGAGCAAACAAATGAAAGCTTCTCTCACCTCCTCAGCCCTGCTCCCTGCCTGTATCCTTAGGCAAACATGGGGCAAGGGACAGAGTGGAATGTGGTGGGAAGTTTTGTGACCACCGATAAAATCCAGGGGCAAGAGAAAAGGTCACTTTAAAAGTAAAAAGTCTGTTTTTACCCAGTTTTCCACTGGCAAAGGCAAGTTATCTGTGCAGGGTGATCCAGCAAGTCAATGCCTTACCTCCCACTGCAAGCCAGGCTCATCCTGGTTCACAGCCTTTGCACTAACGAGAAGGTCCCAGTCTCCTGTAATCCCATGACCTTTCTGCATGTGTCTCTCCACACCCTTCCTAGAATTCCTACCTTGTGGGGCTCCTTTTGTCTTCTTCAGCAATGAGGAGCCACACGAAATCTGCATAGCTCAGCTGTCCCTCTTTCTGCGCTTCATTGCCTCTGAAAGACCCAAAGCACCTTCTAAATTATAACATGAACACACAGCCAAAAGCACAGTCAAAATACCCTCTGGGGAGCGAGTTGAGAATTTTCATACACCTGGAAAACACCCATGCTTGTTCTTTTAGGCCAGTAGGAGTGTGTTAGTATTGGTCGGCCCCTCCTATACCTGAACTTGCTCAGGGGGGAGAAGTGCTCCTGAGAGCAGATACTGCATTCGCAGTCCTACTGTCACGAAGTTGATTTTGAAGTACTTCCCCCTAAAACAGTTAGGAGCTTTTATTTTTTATTTTTATTTTAAAGGAGCTTTTGTAATTGTGCCCTCCAGCTGCCTGACACTGGCACTGCTGTAGGACTAGGAGACACACACATACATGAAGTGTACACACCTGTCCCCTCTCCTGTGGCCCACAGCAATGCGTTTGGGAACTGTGCTAATTTGACAGGGTTTTATTTATTTTTAAAATCACCCACCGGTCCGTCTCTTCCTTTTCAGACTGGCACTATCCTGTGACGGAAACGCCAGCACCTTGCCCTCTCAATGGGATGGGGAATGTATGAGAATACCTTGCATTTCTACCTAAGGCTGACAGGATTCCTGTTCTAGTTTTTGCTTCCTTCCATTTCTCCCTTTAATTCTCCAGCCAGGGTGCTATACCTTACCTCACCACTGCTCCACTGAATATCCTCTCAATAATCCTGGTTGATAAAGCTGGAAATGAAGAAAATGAAGCATCAATACATAGGCACTGTTAGCCTCATGGGCTATCAGAGCCCTGTGTGTGTGGTCAATCTGTATGAAGTCGTTATCACACAGCTAAAAGGATGGGCAACGAACACAGCCTGCGTGGCCATTTTAGTACAGCCCAAACTTTAATAGCCTTGCAAACAGTAGCAATTAACCATCCAAGTCTCTCTCACTCTCTGTTGCTTCCTGTGCCTAGCCTGGCAACAAAACTACTGTCCCCTTAGAATGTGGCAGCTCCAGATTATCCAGCTATAAGCCCTTGGACACATGCCCTATTAGTGCTATTAGTGCTACTGGGACTTGTGCCAGAGTGCGGTGAGCACTTGTGGCATGAGGGCATGAAGGGTAGCTCAGCATGTTTAGCTCAACAAAAGAAACTCAGCGTCTTTACCTCTATGGTGAAACATTGAAACCCTGCACCCCCATAACAAGAGCTGGGTGAATACTGGTGTTTTTGGTTTGCTGGCAATGCTGAATAATTGGAAAAATATTTCATTTTGGGTGGAAATTTTCAGTGAATCAAAAAGTCTGAGCTGGGTCAAAACACACTATGCAGTTGAGCCATTTCTAAAAACATGTCTATTTTTGTCAGTTCAATGAACCAATTCAGTGAACTCGACATAAATTTGCAGAAGGGTTGGATCGCCCAAAACTACATTTTTTCTTTTAGCAGATTCATTATTTGCTGAAAAAAAGGTCACCGAGCTGCACGCACAGCCCTGCCAGGGACTATCTATCTCTCCCCACCGTCATCCCACAATTTAACGGTACTGGCTGTCAGGATTTACCAGGTTACTGTGATTATTTTTTACAACACTCAGGCCTGGTCTACATTGGAGGGGGTGGAATCGATCTAAGTTATGCAACATCAGCTACGTGAATAATGTAGCTGAAGTCAATGTACTTAGATCTACTTCTACAGCTGACGCTCTCCTGCTCTCCTGTCTGTGCCTCTCACCTGGTGGAGTACCGGAGTTGACGGGAGAGCACGCGGCAGTCGATTTATTGCATCTAGACTAGACGCAATAAATCAACCCCCGCTGGATCAATTGCTGTCCGTCAATCCAGCGGGTAATGTAGACAAGCCGTTACTGCAGAACACTTTCTAGCACATAGTGAAGTACTTGCCTAAATAACTGGCCCTCACCTACAGCTCTCACAGTATGCCAGCACAGTCCATTCGGGGCGGCAGTATCCTTTATTCATGCAGGGTGGCTTCACCCCATGCAGAAGACTGCTGAAGGACTAGCACTACTTAGGCAGCCTGAGTTCAACAGCTGCTCTTGGCTAGTGCCATAAGGTGGCAGGGCCTGAAAAGCAGGCCGGTTGCAGAGAGGAGTGCAGGCTACAGCCTATGGGCAGCCCGTATAAGTGCTTTGGGGAGGCTAAGAAATGCTGGATGTGGCGTACCTCCCTTTGGAGGCACGCTGGCCCACCGCCTTTGGCGCGTCACCCGCGCCCCCGCTCCATCTCTTCCCCTGAGGCCTCCTTGCCCGCCACTTGCTCCTATCTGCCCTCTCCCCCCCAGTCACTCACCTTTATGGCAGGAGGGGGCAGAAAGGAGTGAGAGGTGAGGGGAGCTTGGGAGAGGAGTGGAGAGATGGGAATGGCAGGCAGGGAGGCCTCAGGGGAAGAAGCAAAGTGGGGACAGAAAGAGGCAGAGTGGGCGGGGAGCAAAGCCTTGGTAAGTGGAGAGGCTGAGCAGGAGCAGGGCCTCTGGGGAAGCGGGGGTGGAGTGTGGATGGGGCCTCGCGGGGAGGAGGCTGAGCTGGGGTGGGGCCTTGGGGTGGAGCAAGGGGCAGGGGCCATGGTCCAGGCACTGGTGCCCCCTGCCCCACAAATCTAGGAAGCTGCCAGCACTTGCGCCCAGTCTCCCCAAACACATATATATAGTATAATTAGATTTTCAGAAAGCCTTTGACAAGGTTCCTCACCAAAGGCTCTTAAGCAAAGTATGCTATCATGGGCTAAGAGGGAAGGTCCTCTCATGGATCAGTAACTGGTTAAAAGATAGGAAACAAAGGGTAGGAATAAATGGTCGGTTTTCAGAATGGAGAGAGGTAAATAGTGGTGTCCCCCAGGGTGTACTGGGATCAGTCCTAGTCAACATATTCATATATGATCTGGAAAAAGGGGTAAACAGTGAGTTGGCAAAATTTGCAGATGATACAAAACTACTCAAGATAGTTAAGTCCCAAGCAGACTGTGAAGACCTACAAAAGGATCTCACAAAACTGGGTGACTGGGCAACAAAATGGCAGATGAAATTCAATGTTGATAAATGCAAAATAATGCACATTGGAAAACATAATCCCAACGATACATATACAATGATGTGGCCTAAATTAGCTGTTACCACTCAAGAAAGAGATCTTGGAGTCATTGTGGATTCTCTGAAAACACTCACTCAACATGCAGCTGCAGTCAAAAAAGCGAACAAAATGTTGGGAATCATTAAGAAAGGGATAGGTAATGAACAGAAAATATCATATTGCATCTATATAAATCCATGGTATGCCCACATCTTGGATACTGTGTGTAGATGTGGTCACCCCATCTCAAAAAAGATATATTGGAAAAGGTTCTGAAAAGGGCAACAAAAATGATTAGGTAAGACTGGGACTTTTCAGCTTGAAAAAGAGATGACTAAGAGGAGATATGATAGAGCTCTATAAAATAATGATTGGTGTGGAGAAAGTAAATAAGAAAGTGTTATTTACTCCTTCTCATAACACAAGAACTAGGGGTCACTAAATGAAATTAATAGGCAGCGGGTTTAAAACAAACAAAAGAAAGTATTTTTTCACGTGACACACAGTCAACTTGTGGAACTCCTTGCCAGAGGATGTTGTGAAGGCCAAGACTATAACAGGGTTCAAAAAAGAACTAGATAGGTTCATGGAGGATAAGTCCATCAATGGCTATTAACCAGTATGGGCAGGGATGGTGTCCCTAGACACTTGATGATTACTGTTCTGTTCATTCCCTCTGGGGCGCCTGGCATTGGCCACTGTCAGAAGACAGGATATTGGGCAAGACCCAGTATGGCCATTCTTATGTTCTTAATTAATGAGTCAGGGGAGGCAGGGAGTGCTCCCACCAGTCCTGGTTAAATCACAGGCTTCACAGCCTTATACACTGAGAAGCTGTAGTAGTGGAGAAAGGGAAGTGCAGGCCGGACGAGATCCCTCTGTCACAAAACCAGATGGGATTCCCTTCTGGAGCCACAAGGCCCATAACAGCCTTTCCCCTCTTCCAGCCAAGAGAGAATGTGCATCAGTGCACCTTCCCAGAGTAGGCCTGGACCCCAGGCAGGCACCTGGGCTAGCACTGGAGAGAGCTCAGGGAGAGGATCCAAGGAGTGAGGCTAGAGGTCACTGGGTGAATGAATAAGGGAGCGGTGAGGCTAGTGCACTACTGGAAGGGGCAAAAGCTGAGGATTAAATGCATTTAAAATGTGAATGTGTGGCGAGGTAAAGAAAGGCTTGGGCAGCATTTGGAGGGGATGGGTTATGTACATAGATATTTAAACTGGCTCCTTCTGCTGGGGCCACAGGCTACACAGCCTCCCATTGGGAGATGCCTTCGGCATGGAAACTAAGGCCCATTCCTGGCTCCACATCGCTGGGGGAGAACACTCCTCCCACCCCTAGACTGAGTGCTTGGCTCCTGAAACTTGTGTCCAGCCTGAAGTTAAGTAATGCTGACAAGCTCTCTTACTGGTGCCTTTCCATTGGGTCTAATTGTAAGCTGGTGTTGTTTCCACAAGCGGAGAGGCAAGACGGGGCACCTGTTGCTTTGTCCAGAACACTACCCCCGTGCTTTAGTGCTCCCGCTAGGTACATGGAAGATGCGTGAGTTGCAGTTGGTGCTGTTGTTGGGTTTATGGAGGACCACCAAGGAGACTGGGATCCTGAGCTTGCATAAGAAAATGTAGCAGCTCCCACACCAACCGCTCCCACCCCTGCAGCTGGGACATGTCTGAGTTGCCCTCACCTCAGGGCCCTCCATGTGTTCTTGGGATCCTATTCCTAGGTACAAAGCTTCTGCAGGGCCATTTCCAACTCCCCACTCTCAACTATCACTTCAGTCTCTTGCCTCCCGCTCCACGGCAAAGTATAGAGCCAGCTGCTTGTCCCTCTTGCTGTTTTCCAAGCTGTACCTCCTCTGCTGAACTGTATTGTCCGCCTGTGGCCAGAGGCCAGGGGATTTAGCATCATTACAGACCCCACTATGTAGAAGCCCTTATTGTCTATTGCAGCTCCCCTTCCCCCAGCCCTAAAAATGTCTCTGTCAATTAGCACCAAGTGAAGTCCAGCACGGCCCCAGTTACATCGCTGTGGCACCAAATTTTCCATTTAAAATATAACTTCCCAGCAAGGCAAGGCTTACCTTTTCCCACAACTTTTACAGGTTTCTGTTACCACCTTCCTCAGCACATGTCCCAGCCTGGGGGATCAACTCACCTTGATCATTGTATCTAGCCAGATCCTTCTGGCTGATGTAGAGGTCATGGTCAGTGTCCAGCTCCCAGAATTTACAGTAGATGACATAGAAGTGCTCATAGGAGAAGTAGTCTGTGATTTGGTTTATGTCATCCTCTTCCTCCAAGAGGGCAAGAGTCTGAAATGGCATGAGTTGGATGGGACGTTAATTCTACACTAGATAGGGAGATGCCAGCAATTGCCTGAGTACCAGGGCGCTGGCACAGAGGGCGAATTACACATTGTGAACTAATCCACCTCTGAAATGTAACCCTTTTCCATTTGCCAGCTGATATGCAAATACATTAATCATTTACCAGAGGAATGAGCAAGGAGGAACAATGAATGACAGACACCCTTGTTCAGAAACAGATCTCCTGGCATGTGAGTATGGATGTCTGCATACAAAATGCTCATCCCCAGAGAGTCCTGTAAACACCACACTTTCATGTGAGTGTTCAGGAATAATGAACAAAAGCAGGGCGGGGCGGAGGGGGCACCAAACAGCCATCTGTAATTGGCCCCAATGTCTGCATATGCTGCCTTCTATCAGCCTGAGACACTCAGTGACATTCGCCACCACGAGTCCTCAAATCTCAGTAGGAACTGGGGCACATCCCTTGTCAGAAAACAATGAGCCCTGGAGCAACATCATCCTGGTACAGTACTTTTGTTCCCCATCCCTTTCCTGTCTCTCTTCCTTCCCTTCTCGTCAATCACCTTTCTCCTTCTCCTCTCAAGGCTTTGTGGTCTCAGCACCTCCCAACATTTGCATGTTGGGATCGCACCAGGGCTTTACCAATTTATCTCCCTAGTTTCCCATCCCTGGTTTCAGTGCCAGCAAGAGGCGAGATGGCCACTTCAGTCTGATAAAGTATGGTCTTAAAGAAAATGAAAAGGCCAGGGGATCTAGGGATTGCTTTTCTCCTCCTTCTTGTCACCCCCATACCTCTTGGAGCTTAAGAGTTTTAGATTCTCTAAGATGGAGTCTGAGAATCTGGGGGAAGTCAGGGGTTTGTGTTTCTAGACAGTTTCTTGACACAGTGGACAGATTGGCCTCGGAGGCCTCCTCAGCTTGAGAGTCAATGCAAGTTACTCCCAAGCTCAGTACACAGGCCATTTCAGAAATCCAGAGTTATTCCCTTTATTCAGAGGAACCCAACTGAGTTGCACACTACTTAGACAAAGGACTCTAAAAGCTGGGAGCAGTCTCTCTCCTGCCACGGATTCCTAGTCCATGCATTCCCGCCATCCCTCTCCCTCAGTCATTCGATGCCTCCAGGGCCGGCTCCAGGCACCAGCCAACCAAGCATGTGCTTGGGGCGGCGCCTGGAGGGGAGCGGCACGGCGGGGCCCCAGCCACCCTCCCCCCAGTGCTCCGGCCGGTCGGGGAGAGTGGCCCCGGCCGGGCTCTCCGCCCTCCTCCCGGCGCTCTGGCCGCCGGGGGCTCTCCGCCCTCCTCCCGGCGCTCTGGCCGGTCGGGGATTGCGGGCCCGCGGCCAGGCTCAGCGTCCTCCCCTGCCGCGCTGGGGGGGGAGGGGGGCGGGGCGGCGAGTGGCTTTTTTGCCTAGGGCGGCAAAAAAGCCAGAGCCGGCCCTGGATGCCTCCCAGACTTCTGAGGAGTCTTTTGAACAGTTACACTTTTGATTGTGCCTCACCTAAGTGTAATTCATCCTGCCCCTTCCCTGCTGCCCAGCACCATGGACACCATGTGCATGGAAGGAAAAGTTACTTACCTTGTACAGTCACTGGAGTTCTTCAGGATGTTTGTCCCTGTGGGGCTTCACTTCAGGTGTGCCTGTGCCCCATGTGTCTTCAACCAGACATTTGGAAGCAGTGCCTGTTTAGTCCACACATGTGTTCTAGCTAACCTGGTGCCTAAAACTGAGGGTACATAGGCCATGTCAGACAAACCACCTTCAGTTCCTTCTCTGCCGCAAAGGAAAAGACTCCAAGGCAGAGGAGAAGGAGGGTGGTTAATGGAGGAACTCTAGTTCCTGTACTGTATAGGGTAAGTAACCTCTCCTTCTTCTTTGAGTAGTGAGCCTATGGGTGCGCCATTTCAGGTGACTTCCTGCTACAGGAAGTGGGTGCTTCGGACCCTGGTCTCAGACTGTCGAAGAACAGCAGTACCAAAAGCAGTGCTTGCTCTACCGGTCTGCATTAGTGTACAATGTTTCAAAAAGGTGTGAACTGAAACACACACAGCAGCTTTGAAGATTTCTGCATTGGGAACATTCTTCAACAGAGCTACATTCGTAGATTGGGCTATAACACAAAAAGGAGGCTGAATATTAGCGGCCTCACAGGAAGAGGGCATGCAACCAGAAAGCCACTTGGAGAGTCTTTGGGTTGGGATGGGGCCCCTTTAACTTTGTGTGCTAAAGAGACAAACAATTTGGGGGAGGGCCCTTGGGGGTTTAGTCCTCTCCAAGAAGAAAACCAACACTCTCTCGACAACCAAGGTGAGAAAGGAGGCGTCTTCTCAAATCTGGTGAGGTTTAGAGTAAAAAATAGAAATTGAATGTCCTGATTGATTTGAAAGTCTGAGGTTACCTTGGGCAAAAAGCAAAGATGGGGTCAGAGAGATACTTTTTCCCTATAAAAATGGTATGGGGGGGGGTTTCAGCCATTAGAACCCCTAACTTGCCGATCCCTCTAGCTGAGTTGACAGCAACTAAAATGCAGACTGCATGGATAAGAGAAGCAGGAAACATTTAGCTTCTAAGGGTGATGGCTTCATCAGCTAATTGAGGATGAGATTCAGGTCCCATCCTGGGGCAGATTGCCTGATATGTGGGAAGAGATTCATTAAACATTTAATGAATTGAGATGTGGTGGGGTGAGCAAATACTGAAACTCCCTAAACAGGGATATGGATGCTGTGATAGCTGCTAAATGGACTTTAACAGAACTCAGAGACAGTTCTTCAGAACTAAAAGGTAAACCAGAATGTGAGCGGGGGAGAATCAATATGGGACAGACCCTGCTGGGTACACCAGTGGTGGAATCTCCCATTTCTGTTGGTATGTTTTCCTCATGGATGCTTTTCCACGTATAGTAACACCTCTTGTGCCTCTTTCAAACAGTCCATGTCTACCTGAGAGACAGCTAGCAGTCAAGCCTTGAGATGCAGTGCTCCAAAGTTGGGGTGAAGAACCTTCCTTGAGTCCTGGATCAATAGGTCTGGTACTAGTGGTAACCATAGTGCAGGACAAGAGGAGGGGCGAACCAAATACAAGAATCATATTTGTCATGGCCAAGCCTGTGCAATTAGAATGACTCTGGCTTTGGCCTGATTGATTTTGTTTAGGCCTCTGAGGAGTAATAGCATTGGGGATAGGCACAGAGGATGGATTTCTTCTCCATCAAAAAATGAGGAAGGCATGTCCCAGAGAACGACAATCCAGACCTACTCTTAAGCAGAATTTCTGGCACTTTCTGTTGGTGGCAGTAGCAAAGACATCTATTTCCAGAGCCCTCCCCTGAAGGAATATCCCCTTGAGAATCGCTGAGCTCCCACTCATGATCCTGGCAGAAGTGCCTGCTCAGGTTGCCAGCTAAGGTGTTCTAGGGACCTGGTAAGTATGTGGCTGAGATGAAGATCTGATGGAATAGGCACCAGTTCCACAGCTTCAGTGCTTCTGCACAAAGGGAGGGAGCCCTCACTCCTTCCTAGTTATATATGTAGGACATGCTGGCCCTGTTGTACATCCTGACTCTGATGGATTGGCCTTTGATCATAGGTAGGAAGCGTTTGCACTCATTTGGATCACTCTGAGCTCCAGCAGGCTGATGTGGAGAATCGATTCTTGAGTAGCTCATTTGCCTTAAATGGTCTGACTTTGAATATAAGCTCCCCATTCTACTGGAGATGAGTCTGTTTCAATGGTTGCAGAGTGAAGGGGATTCCTGTACACACCTTGTCAAGGTCTTTCCACCAATTGAGTAAGTTCAGAACCTCTCAAGAAGCTGACACTAACTTGCCCAGACTGTGTTTGTTGGGAGTGTAAATGGTTTTCAACCTAGCTTGGTAGCAGCAAAGATATAACCTGGCATGTAGTGTAGAAAGGTGCAGGGAGCCATAACCCAAGCCTTGTAAACAAATCCTGGCCATTGTCTCCAGGTTCATTTGAGCCTGAGAAATGAGGCTTGTCAGTGTGATAAATCTGTCTACAGGTAGGTAATCTCTGGACATCGTGGTGTCCAAGGTGGCTCCAGTATATGCTGTTCATTAAATTGGTGTCAAGGTGTCTGAAGTCCCAGAACATCAAATGGGCTATGGTCTTTATGACTGCAGAGTGAATTTGGCTGTAAGAGTGGCTCTTGAGGAGCCACCTGCTGAGATGGGGGAAGACGACCATTATGACTGTGCTGCCACCACTGCCTGGAACCTTCATAAAAACCCTGGGGGCTGCAGAAAGTCCGAAGGGGAGCACTCAATATTGAAAGTGATGCTGACCAATCATGAATTGCAGGAATTGCTTGTCACCCAGGTGTATCTCAATAAGGTGTATCACATCCCGGAAGTTGAGGGCTGCAAATCAGTCCTCCAGATCTATAGATGGTTTTATTGCTGCCAGTGTCACCATCCTGAGTTTCTGTCCCTGGATGAAGTTCTTCAACACTCTGAGACCTAAGATTGGTCTCCACCCACCCTTCTTTTTGGGAACTAGAGAGTACTTGGAGTAGAACCCCTTTCCTCTGCTGGCTCGAATGGCTCCTATGTGAAGAAGAGATTGAACTTCTTGTCTCAGAAGACATTTATGAGATGGGTCCCTGAAAAGGGATAGGGAAAGGGAGTAGGAATGGAGATTAAATTGATGGGAGTAGCCCGAGGTTACGAACTCCAACACCATCTGTTCCCAAGAGCTTTGAAAATGGGAGAGACAGTTCCCGAAGGGTTGGGCTGAGGGATAGGGTGGTTCCCAACCCATGACCAAGGCATTAAAATGGATGCTTGCCTGCTAAGCAGGGCTGTGATGTTGTCATGGCAGAGGTTAAGTTCTTCTCTTTTGAAACCTAGTTTTTTTCTTAGGTGATTCTGATGATCAATGGTAAACCAGGAACTGAATGGGGTGAGACCTCTGTACTCATAGATTCATAGACTAAGATCAGAAGAAACCATCATGATCATCTGGTCTGTCCTTCTGCAAATTGCAGGCCACAGAACCTCACCCCCACTCCGTGATAGACCCTGAACCTCTGAGTGAGTTACTGAAGTCCTCAAATCATGATTTAAAGACTTCAAGTTACCGAGAATCCACCATTTACACTAGTTTAAACCTGCAAGTGGCACATTCCCCATGCTGCAGAGGAAGGTGACTCCCCCCCACCCCGGGTCTCTGCCAATCTGACCCAGGGGAAAATTCCTTCCCGATCCCAAATATTGCGATAAGTTAGACGCTGAGCATGTGGGCAAGACTCACCAGCCAGACACCTCAGAGTTCTCCCAATCTAGCGTCCCATCTCTGGCCATTGGTGATATTTGCTGCTAGCAATTGCAGATCGGCTACCTGCCATTGTAGGCAGTCTTATCATACCATCCCCTCCATAAATTTATCAAGCTGAGTTTTGAAGCCAGTTAGTTTTTTTTGCCCCTACTGCTCCCCTTGGAAGACTGTTCCAGAACTTCACTCCTTTGATGGTTAGAAACATTCACCTAATTTCAAGCCTAAACTTGTTGATGGTCAGTTCATAACCATTTGTTCTTCTGTCCACATTAATGCTTAACTTAAATAGCTCCTCTCCCTCCCTGATATTTATCCCTCTGATGTATTTATAGAGAGCAATCATATCTCCCCTCAGCCTTCTTTTAGTTAGACTCTTCTTGTAAGGCAAGTTTTCCATTCCTCAGCTGATCCTAGTAACCCTTCTCTGCACCTGTTCCAGTTTGAATTAATCTTTCTTGAACATGGGAGATCAGAACTGCACACAGCATTCCAGATGAGGTCTCACTAGTGCCCTGCATAATGGTACTTACACTTCCCTGTCTCTACTGGAAATACCTCGCCTGATGTATCCTAGGACTGCATTGGCTTTTTTCACAGCTGGATCATATTGGTGGCTCATAGTCATCATGTGATCAATCAATACACCCAGGTCTTTCGCCTCCTCTGTCACTTCCAATTGATAGGTCCCCAGATTATAGCAAAAATTATTTTTGTTAGTCCCTAAATGTATGACCTTGCACTTTGCACTATTAAATTTCATCCCATTTCTATTACTCCATTTTACAAGGTTGTCCAGATCTTCTTGTATGATACTCCAGTCCTGCTCCGTATTGGTAATACTTCCCAACTTTGTGGCATCCACAAATTTTATTAGCACACTCCCATTTTTTGTGCCAAGATCAGTAAAAAAAAAAGTTAAATAAGATTGGTCCCAAGACCGATCCCTGAGGTACTCAACTAGTAACCTCCCTCCAGCCTGACAGTTCACCTTTCAGTATGACCCATTGTAGTCTCCCCTTTAACCAGTTCCTTATCCACCTTTCAAATCTCATATTAATCCCCATCTTCTCCAATATAACTAATCATTTCCCATGTGGAAATGCCTTACTGAAATCCAGGTAGATTAGATCTACTGCATTTCCTTTGTCTAAACAATCTCAAAGAAGAAGATGAGTTGGTCTGGCACGATCTACCTTTTGTAAAACCATGTTGTATTTTATCCCAATTATCGTTAACCTTTATGTCCTTAACTACTTTCTAATTCAAAATTTGTTCCAAGACCTTGCATACAACTGAGGTCAAACTAACAGGCCTGTAGTTTCTCGGTTCACTTTTTTTCCTTTTCTTAAAAATAGGAACTTTATTAGCAATTCTCCAGTCATAAGATATGACCCCCGAATTTACAGATTCATTAAAAATCCTTGCTATTGGGCTTGCAATTTCATGTGCCAATTCCTTTAATATTCTTGGATGGAAATTATCTGGGCCCACTTATTTCATCCCATTAGGCTGTTTGTGTTTGACTTCTACCTCAGATGTGGTAATTTCTACCTCCATAGCCTCGTTCCCATTAGCCACCCTGCCACTACCCCTTCATTAGTCTTATTAAGAATTGAGGCAAAGTATTTCTTTAGATGTTGCGTCATCCCTAGCAGGGCCGGCTCCAGGCACCAGCTTGGCAAGCTGGTGCTTGGGGCGGCCACTCCAGACAGGGGTGGCAGGTCCAGCTATTCGGCGGCAATTCAGCGGACGGTCCCTCACTCCCGCTAGGAGCGAAGGACCTTCCGCCGAATTGCCGCCGCAGATCGCGATCGCGGCTTTTTTTTTTTTTTTTTTGTGGCTGCTTGGGGCGGCCAAAACCCTGGAGCTGGCCCTGATCCCTAGATTATCTTTAATCTCCACCCCATCCTCAGTGTTTAGTGGTCCCACTTCTTCTTTCCTTGTTTTCTTTTTATTTATATAGCTATAGAACCTTTTACTATTGGTTTTAATTCCCTTTGCAAGGTCCAATTCTGTGTGGCTTTTGGCAGTTCTCACTTTATCCTTACACTTTCTGACCTCCAAGATGTAATTTTCCTTGCTGATGCCTCCCATCTTCCATTCCTTGTAGGCTTTCTGCTTTCTCTTAATCACCTGAGATGTTTGCCCATCCAGCTTGGTCTGCAACCCTTCTCTATGAATTTTCCCCCTTGCTTGGGATGCAGACTTCAGAGAGTTTCTGCAACTTTAACTTAAAGTAATTCCAAACCTCCAACACATTCACAGCCTTGAGTTCTTCAATCCAGTCCACTTTCCTAACTTATTCCCTTAATTTTTTATAGTTAGCCCTTTTGAAATCAAGGACCCATCTCACAGATCTTTTTTTGTTTAGCCTTCCATTTAGTTTAAACTGAATTAGCTCACAATCACTTGAACCAAGGTTGTCCCTTACAATCAGTTCTTCTATGAGGTCCTCAATACTCATCAATACCAAATCCAAAATGACATCACCTCTTGTTGGTTCAGCAACTATTTGATCAAGAAATCTGTCCGCTATCACATGCAGGAAAATCTAGGCCCTACTATTATTAGCAGCACTTGTCCTCCAATCTATATCTGGGAAGTTAATCCTGTAATCACACAATCTCCAGTAGTATTTATTTCATTAAAAACACTAAAGAGGTTTCTATCCATATCCAAATCAGATCCTGGGGGTCTGTAGCACACCCCAAGCACTAGCTTTCTTCCATAAAGTGATTTTGGCCCAAACAGACTCAGTCTCATCCATTCCATAACTTCTAATTTCTTTACAGTCTACCTCATCGTTAAAGCTGTGACCTGCTGAATTTTTTTTTATTTGCATGATGTACATACTGACAGAGCAGAGGGTAGCTCTTGAATCCTTCAAAGAATGTAAGCACTTGTCAGCTGACTTGGTGAACAGCTTCCAATAATATAATGGGAGATTTTTAGTGGTGCTCTGGACCGCTCTCAGGATCACTGATTATTACAATCAAAATGCATGGTGCATAACAATAACTGTAGATATAGAGTGAGCCATCGTGTCAGCTGCACCAGGGAGGCTTGCAATTATGTCCTAGCTAGCAACTTTACCTCTGTGTTTGCTCTCACTGTTCTTAAGGTAGCTGGTCAATGAAGGCATTTCACTTCCCAAAATTGGTGTAATTATGTTTCATGAATTGGTAACTCTAAATTGTAACAGATGGATGTAGATGAATAACTTTTGCTGCTAAACAAGTGTAATTGTCGCTGATCATTGTCATGTGAAATGGATCTAAAGGGGTGTTGCCTGTTCCCCTCATTCACAGAACCACTAGTGAGTTTGGGGCTGGCGCATGAACATGAACTCAGAACACTTGGCAGGAACTTAATACTTCTTATCTGGCCTGGTGGGGATATAATAGCAAATTGTTTTAGGCAATGGAGGAAGCAGTATGGAAAATGTCTATTAGTTTCTGCTAGGTGTCATGGATCTCTTCCAAAGGAATTTAGAGGGAATCAGCAATTCTTTTAATGAGTTCCTGGAATTGCTTGAAGTCATCTGCAAACAGAAGAAGAGGCATGATAGCCTCCTCAGGTGAGGAGAAAGAGCTGTTGGTCTGAGACCTAAGCTTCTTATTCAACCCTCTTCTCCCCTTCTCCTCAGAGGATTCCTCCTGAGGAGAGGACTGAAGTGGAGGGTCTGAAGGAATAGAAGGTTTTCTTCTTGGATGCTCCTTGAGAGTGTAACTGGAGGCCCTAGAGAACTGCTCCCTATTGGCTGCCCACAGATAAACACGATCACTGGGGAGGGGACTCAGTGCTCCTCTTTTTCAAAGGTTTAGAGGTACCTTATGAGAAGACCTTCTGGACGAGCGAATGGCAGTAGCTGAAGTCGATGGCGCACACTGCATATCAGAGCCCCAGTGCACAGAGGGATGTCATAGCCTGGGTCTGACGAAGCCTGCAAGGAGCACTCCATGAGGAGTAGTCTGACTTCAATCTCCCTGTTCTTTCTTGACCTACTCTCAAAGTCAACACAGACTGTACACCTGGAAAGGATGTGGGTGTCCTGAAGGCAGCAAAAGCAGCTAGGATGCCATCATTAATAGGGATAGCACTGGCAAGTTAGGCAGGGATTAAACCCAAGAGATCTTGGCATATCCTGAGAAAATAAACAAAGAGAACTTCTACAGCGAGAAGTCCCCTCAGAAGCGGGGTGGGGAATGAGGCAGTCTCACAATCAGGGGCAGCAGGTTTGTATAAATTTTGGTGGTGCCCAGAACAGGTCCAAGTCCCACCCCTCACATGTCTGCCTTGTAAGCTGATACATATTTTTTAAAATAATGTAAAATTGTGAGGGCTCTGGGGTGGGGCTGGGGATGAGGGGTTTGGGGTATGGGAGGGGCTCAGGCAAAGGGTTGGGGTGCCAGGGTGAGGGCTGAGGGGTAGGGCCAAGGATGAGGGGTTCATGGTTCAGGAGGGGGCTCAGGGCTGGGGCAGAGGGTTGGGGTGTGGGGGAGTGAAGGTTCTTGCTGGGGGTGCAGGATGTGGGGTGGGGCCGGGGATGAGGAGTTTGAAGTGCAGGCAGGCTGCCCCCAGCTGGGGCCAGAGAGGACTCCCCCCAGCCCTCTCTCCCCCGGCAGCACACTCACCTTGCACCACTGTCACTGCACCTGCTCCTAAGGCCCCTCTCAGGTCCAGGAAGCCCCTTTACCTCCCCTGTGGTGGGTGCGGGGAGGGGGCTGCCATCACATGTGCGCCTCCTCCCCTGCTGCTGCCCCTCATTGTAGCCTCACTGGGGATGGGGCTGTCCCTTGCCCAGCGTGGGGCAGGAGCAGTGACTGTGGACAGGGGGGCCCTCTGTGCTGGTGGAGGGTCCCACCGGAAAAGGGAAGGGTCCATCCGTCTGAGGCAAAAGGGTAGGGTCAGGGTCAGCCTGCCCTTGCACTCATGGTTGGGAGGCGCTAGGACCCTGTGGTGGTAAATTGATGCCAGGAGCCAGAAGAGTGGAGTGCAGCTCAAAGCTGCAGGGGGCAGCCACCCACCGCCCAGGGTGCAGGCAGGGACTCTCGGGGGAGGGGCGTGGGGGGCAACAGGCAGGCCAGGGGAGAGACTCGGCCCTGAACATTGGTGGAACTGGGCCCCTGGGTCCTGAATATTGCTGGAGCACAGGCACCACGGGCCCATATAACTTAGGGTGACCAGATCACCAAATACAAATATCGGGACGCGGGGGGGGGG